>NC_133772.1:55248515-55434178 GCF_003597395.2 Chelonoidis abingdonii
CCTCTGCAGCGTGGGGCATGGGTCGCTTGCTGGTGGAATCTCTGCAGCTTGAGGTCTTCAAACCATAATTTTGAGGACTTCAATAACTCAGTCATGGGTTAGGGGTTGTTATAAAAGTGGATGGGTAGGGTTCTGTGGCCTGCTTTGTGCAGGAGGTCAGACTGGATGATCATATTGGTCCCTTCTGACCTATGAGTCTATGACAGTTGCTGGAATCTCATCACCAGCTATACAGCCCCCCTTCCACTGGTGTCCCAACTGCCAAATCTAGTTGTGGCTCCACTCAAAAAACTACCTTGAACTCTTTACAGTGGCTGAAACTGCTAAATTGCTTGCTTGGAGAAACAGAAGAAAGGAGGAAGAATGAAGGGAGATGAGAGATTCTAGCTTCCTCCAAATTGTTTGACTGGACAGGGCTTTAGCGGTGTTGGACAGCATACCCGTTATAAAGTTTTATTAGGTTACATTACACTGCTTTTGTTACAAATAATTAGCCTGCTCAGGTATATTTTTGGGTTAGGAAATGTTGAGGAAAAATGACCTGCTGAGAGACATTTAGTTGCATGACAATTTAGATCAAGTTGTTATTATCCTGTTGCTTTTTTATTTGACTTCCGTGAATTTTTGTTTCCATTTCTTTAGCATGTTTCTTTTTTCCACAACCTTATTTCTTTTTAAGCTTTTGCACTGATGTGGCCAATTATGGTTTTCATCTACAATTTACCTTTCTTAAAGAAATGATGATGGGTGGTAACACCTGGAAAGCAGGGGTCAAACCACACCAGGAATAAAAGTATGCACGTCTCTCTCTCCAATTTTCAGTGGTGAAGTGGGCCCATTCAGTGAGTTGATATCAAAACTCACAGCTTGATTGTTTTTTATAAAACCAGGTCACTAGCCATGAAAAACTTCAGAGAAGAGTTAATCCTGTGTCGATGTCCTATTTAAAAAAAAGGCACCTGGGTAAATTTGTATAAACCTTTTATTTCCCTGTGCCTCTTTTGTAACTTTTTTTTTTTTTTACAGAATATTTAATATATAAAATGTTTTACATGGACTAGGGTTTTATGTTGCATATGAACTGGTAAGACATTGGGCCACCCTTCAAATAGTGATCGTTCTCCCTTTCATGACTGACCTTATATAAACTTGCTCAAGCAGGTGATTTTGCAGTCCCTCCCCACCGACACACGCACATCATTACTCACAATAGGCACACACCTTTTACAGCTATTGCTGAAAATACTTTCCCACTTAAAAACAAGCTAATGGGAAAAAGAAAAAGGTTGGTCACAGAGTGAAGGGCCAATTAGTCAGCCATAGGGAAGAAGCAAACTAAGGCATGATCCTGAAGGACTGAAAGTAGATTTTTCAAAATGTATGTTCTTCTAAAAATGGAGTGATTATTAAAAGGTAGAAATATTTATAAAAATAATCCTAGCTCCATTGTGTATCACTGTTTGCTTTTTTTGAAAAAGGGAATACAGCTGGGGCCGACATGTCGTGGTATTACATTTGTAATATGTGTTGCCATCACTGTTCACAAGCCAAAGCTTTCAGTGGATGGCATGTGTGCAAGGTCTGCTTCCGCTGCAGAGGGCAGCAGCTAAATTGAGCCTTGCCCTCAGGTTACCTCACAGAGTTGCAGGAGAAATGATTTCTCTCGCAGCGTAATTATCAGTAAGGACTTGAAAATCAGATAGATTGGCTGTACTGCACTAAAATCAGCCCTTATTTGGATTGCTGGCTATGTGTGAATTTCCACTGGAAAACGTTCGGCGGTTGGGTGCACAGGAGTGCAGGAGCCAGAACAGAGCGAGAGGTCAGAGAGCACTGCAGTCAGTCAAAGGCTGGATTTAGTCTCAGTCAAGTGACCTGTGTGATCGCCTTTTTGCAGTCATTAGTCAGTTGTAAAACGGTGTTATATTTTGCTGTTCTTAGTGCTAGTGCTTCCTAGAAGGAGGCTAGGAGAATTTTTTTTTTTTATCTCACTTTTATTCCAACCCCAAAGAAATACTAGAACGAATGATGAATTAAATATTGTCATTCCCATTGAGTTGCCACGCAAGCTAGGACAGGCACAGTACTGTGGATGAAGCGACAGCATTTGCAAGGAGCAGTCAAGCATCTCTGCAGATGACACCCAACTGAACACTTTAGATGTAGGGCTCTGAGCCTGTGTCCTGCAGCCATTGTTTGTGCTGCCATTTTCGGAGAGGCCACTCAAGATCGCATCAGCTAGAAAGAGTGAGCAGCTGCTGGGCTTAGCTTTCAGGTTTTGTTTTTGTTTGAAAGGGGTGTAAAATATTCAAGTCACAATATATTCTAGCAATTCAAAATCTTATCCTTCACTCTGCAGCCTAATAGTACGTTGCAATTGACTCATAAATAAGCATTTTGTCCTTCAGCTTCCTGTATCTGCTAATTTATTGATTTATTTTAAATTTCCAAAAGGCAGATGTCTGCTGGGCCTGACTCTCTATTTCTTGCACTCCCAGGTCTCCCCTGTGTTTCAGGGGGAGTTTGAGGTACACAGTGTGCCTGGGTGGTGGATATCAGGGCATTCCAAAGGAAAGGACTACTCACCATGCATTCGCTTACATCGGAAAATGACGTGGTGTTTGAACATGTGGTAATTTACATGATTAACCTTCTGGATAAAATCCTGTCTCCTTTGACATCAGTGGCAGAACTACATTCGACATCAGTGAAGCCAGAATTTCACCCCAAGTGTGGACGGGGACTGTTGCGTTGTATCTTATCAGCTGCTAACTATGGCCTACTAACATGATTTCAATATGCAAAATCTTTTTTTACATTGAGTGTTGATTTGTGCTTAACATCCTGTTAGTGTGATGCACTTTTTGAGTGTAAATAAGCCCCAGGAACTCTCTGACAGTCTAAACCAAATAGGTGTAAGCTCTAGACCTTCAGATGAATTCATCTGCTGTCCTTACAGCTTTTGAGCATTCAAGGAAGAACTTTTGTATTTCATTTTAATGGCAAACATTATGTGAACTGCTGAATTTGTCTGGCTGCGTTTTAAATGAATATTTTTTGTTGGAGACAGGCTTCTACTCTCTCCTGGTGTTCTTTCTCCTTGGAAGGAATTATTGCTGATAAATGGACCCGGTAACAGAAATACAATACAGTCATTTTAATGTAATGATTTCACCCTTGGATGCTCTGTAAATGATTTACATCTTTATTGTTGGTTCGTCATTATAACGTTTCCTCATAAAGATAAATTATGTATAATCAGATATTTATTATTGGAGTATCTAGCATTTTCCTAAAAGCAATGCCATGTGAATGTTTCAAAGAGTAGAAAAAGTCCATTTGTACTGCTGTAAGCATTATTTTTTTTTTCCATTTTAAAGCAAAATAGAGTATTAAAAAAAGGCCTATGCATATTGTTTTAAATCTTGCCTCAATCCTACATGGTCGATTGTAAAGGCATTTTTAATAATGATGTATAAACACTGGCTTATTTCTCATAAGTCTGTACCTCTTTGTGTATATGGTTTTAGTAATCAGGCCTACCAGAAGCACAGTTTAGAAATTACCCTATCTTTGAGAAGGAAGCGTAGAATTGTTAGAGCAGTAGTTTTCAACTTTTTTTCATTTGCAGACCCTTAACACATTTCAAATGGAGGTGTGGACCCCCTTTGGAAATTTTAAACGTAGCCCACGGACCACAGGTTGAACACCACTGTTCTATGATATTGACAACGGATCCGTTAGACATAGTATGTGGACTCCTAGTGGTTTACGGACCGCAGGTTGAAAACCACTGTGTTAGAGCATCCTTCCCTACCCAAGTGTTGTACACGAAGCTCACAGCTTGAGATAGTTACTCGGGGTTCTCTGTATCTCATGGGAGTTGTTAGTTGTCAGTACTCAACTCTGCGACTGGTTTCTTCATTAAGTAGTAAGGTATGATGCACTGACCCACCAAAGAGGTACACTTTGTACTGATAACTGAGGCTGCATTATTTTCACTGACATTAAACTGACCTTTTGCTATAGGGCAGAATCTTTATTTCAGTGGGCTGCGGAGGACTGACCAACTCAGAAATGGCTCGAAGGAAAAAAATTCGAGTATGTCCTTATGATTATCTGTACTGTGTTCATGCTTCATACTTCATGCTAAGGAGACATGGGAGTGGTGCCTGCATATCTGGATTGGTCACTGGACTATCAAGACTCTGACATCTGAATAGGTCTTCCAGGGCAATGCAATGTGTATGCTAAAGGTGGTGGCCAAACCAAGAAAACTAGTTCTGGCCAGTTGGGCTGGGAACTAATCAATGCATCACATGATGTGGAACTTTTATCACTGTGACATTCTGTACCTTGGGGGAACACCTTACACCCCCATGTTCATCCTTTTAAAATGATTGGTATCCAATGCAAAGTTTGTCATGTCAGGTGTATTTGGAAGGCTCATGATGCGCTGAGCATTGTTGTTATAGGTTGTAATTCCATGCATAAAGTTATGAGGCTGAAAATGTGTCCCTGTGGCTTAAAACAGGCCCAGGCAAAACTCTCCAAGAGCAGAGGGGAAGTTCACACCTCATCAGGGCATGTATAGGACAAACCCAACCCAGCCCAGCCTCACAGGAACAAAGGACACTGGCCTAGGCAGCAAGAAAGGATCTGTTGGACTCTCGAGTGAGTCACTCCCCTTCCCTTGGTTAGTTTGGGCCTGCGATGAGGTAATGCTCACCTGACTCTGAAGTGGGGTGGGGGGACAAAGCCAAGAGGGAAGAAAGAACATGCTAAACGGGAGAGATGTTTGCCATGCTCTTCCTCTCTATTGCACCTCCATATACAGACCACCACAGGGTGACTGAAGTGCTGATCAAAGGGGAGAGCCTGGCTGAAGACCAACCAGCCAGCCTGTGGTGAGCAGCATCTAAGTTTGTAAGGGCATTGAAAGTGTTCAGATCAGCTTAGAATGCGTTTTGCCAATTTGTTGTGCTTTGACTTATAATCACTTAACATTTATCTTTGTAGTTAATACATTTGTTTGTTATTCTATCTGAAGCAGTGCATTTAGTTTGAAATGTGTCAGTGACTCCCCTTGGGATAACAAGCCTGGTGCATATCAATTTCTTTGTTAAATTGATGAACTCGTATAAGTTTGCAGCATCTAGCTGCAAGACAGAGGTTCCTAGGGTTGTGTCTGCGACTGGAGATATTGGCTAGTGTCATTCAGTTGCACAATCCAAGCAGTTTACATGCCAGAGGCTGTGCGTGAACAGCCCAGGAGTGGGGGTTCTCACAGCAGAGCAGGGTAAGGCTGGCTCCTAGAGTCAAGGATTGGAGTGACCTAGCAGATCACTGGTCCAGATAACTCCAGGGGAATGTCACAATCACCTGAAAAGGTTGATCCAAGGGGTCACCTGACAGATGGGAGTTTTTTTGACTGCAGGACCAGCTGGTGAGAGGGGAGAAAGAACAGACTCCATGTTCCGGGGGCGAACTCATGAGAAGAGAGTTGCAGCAGAGGGGTTGAGTGGTGGAACAAGGAATGGAATATCGTTGTTTGTTGCTTTGTCTAGATCTGTATGTTTCTTTTGCTGTCTAACGTAAAGTGATTGGTTTTAGAAGATTTTGCAAAGAGTTGTAGGGTGACCAGATGTCCTGATTTTATAGAGACAGTCCCTATATTTGGGGCTTTGTCTTATATAGGCGCCTACCTCCCCACCCCATCCAGATTTTTCACACTTGCTGTCTGGTCACCCTAAAGAGTTGCAGCACATAACACACAATATCTTGTGTCTGTGGACACATGAACTGTAAACCAGAGAGCCCACAAAGCTGGAACTCTTCGGAGGGTGTGCTTAAGCAACTGAGGTGTCCTGGGAGGTCAGCACTGGTCCTAGGGCAGCTGGAGCATGAGGTCTGACTTCCATGAAGGATTAACAGATAGTCTGTGCCTGGGAAGAGACCATAAAAGGAGACAGCATTGGAGCCTACTCCGATCAGACCAAGGGAAGTTTAAGAGCACGCAGGCCTGTGGTGGGACCCCAGCACAGCAGCCTGAGTATCCAAAAGGGGCAGCTTGACCAGGGGTGATATTGGGCTAGATTAAGGAATTACTGGGTAAAATTCTCTGTCCCACATTATTCAGGAGGTCAGATTAGCTGATCATAATGGTCCTTTCTCAGGTTAAAGGTCTGTGAAGACACCATTGTAGGTGGTGCCAAAAAGATTCAATAAAACATCCTAGGTGGGTAGAGATGAGAGTTTAGGAGGACTACATATGAGCAGTATAATCATATTTATCAGCTTAGTTATACAGTTCTCTGAAGTGATTCAAGTTTTTACTCCTTCCAGATTCCCCATACTGGTACTTGGAGAGGATCAGTCCTGTTTCAGTAAAGCAGGTTTTGGGGACAATATGCCAGTGAAAAACACAATTTAGAATCTATATGCTGGTAATTCACATGAGCTCGACTGAATGAAAAAAATCACAATTGAATTTTGCCAAGCTAGTGTAAAAGATTATCCAACTCTGACAGACCCTGTGTTTTAGACTTCTTTTTGTGCCAATCCACTGTGCAAATGCTGAAAGATCTTTTGCACATTGTGGTCCCAATCCTGCAAGTCATTCTGCACCTTTCTGGAGCTCTGTTGACTTTAGTTTTCTACCTGTGAATGGCAGCTTGCAAGACCAGGCCTATGTTTGCACTGCTCAGTGATAAATGCAGGGGCCTAAAAATGCAGAATTTGGGTCTGATGTGCTGTACTCAGCTGAACAAAACTTTTCCTCTAGTGAGAAGTTCCAGAACGTAAGTCGATGGATTGTTTTTGACGAGGTATTATACAAGTTATCCCTCATTTCTTGGAATTTTCCTAAGTAAAGCTCCAACAAGCTAAACATGAATGGATATATATTACATTTAGCTGTATATTAAAACCATTTCTTATGTCTTTATGAAACATTGCTGGGTTGATAATGACCATTAAAATAAGTTTATAAAATTCAATGTGGCCCTTTGAGATTTTCTGTTTTGTTTAATTTATTCCTTCTGGGGCAGGGAGGGGTTACCAAATATACAGCCTTGCTGATACTTCAGCTCTTGTGCAGGAAGAGCGTAACTACATGAAGACATCAATATGGTTAGGTTTGACTGACGGGTGAGAGGAAGAAGGAGGCAAACCTAAGGGAGAGCAAATGCAGGAAAGATATGGTCAGGCGGAGGTTACTATGGCCTGCAGCTAAAAGGTTATCTGCAGGATGGGAATCAAGCAGAAATACAGAATAAAGGGTGCAGGGAACAGGACTCAGCAACTGAAAGGGAAATCTGAAAAGAGGCATCTAAAACAACCCCAGGAGCCACAAAAGGGAGAACTGAAAGAACATATTTGTCTGGATTTGGGGATCAATGATGAGGGTTTAAATTTTTGTTTTGTTTGGCAGGGAATGAGGCACATGAAAGTGATGGGTATTATTTAAAGGGTAAGGTAGATAAGTTGTAATGTGTTGGAGAACAATGGTGGAACTATTCATCCTGGTTTAAGAGTGTGCGTGAGCGTACATGTATATAGCATTGTTTTTTTCTTCTTGTTTCCAGTTAGTTAAATCCTCTCGCACAGAAAGGCGTTACTTTGAGCGTTGAAATTTACACATGTCAAAGAAGTGCATGAATGGAATACGTTTTTCACAGGAATTGGCACAAAATTCCAATTTTTTTATTAGTTTTACAGCATCTAATAAGTGTGTAGTATAGCTTGTCTAATGGAAAATAAATTGTGATCCCTCACATAGTCACTTTGAACTCTAGAACATTAACACTGAATTATTTCATCATGGTTGAGGCCTTAGAATTCAAATTATAATCTGAAGTAAAATGGCCTTTTGATACATGGTGTAGAGATAGAAGTGACTTAACTGAGTAGTTCATTATTCTCCTGAAATAAGAGGGAGTCATTTACTAGCTGGGATACAAGTTGTTTTTTTTCCCCTCTGTGTCTGCTGGCTTGATCTGCAGTGTCAGCAATCACAAAAATGGAATTCACTAAAAGCTTCCTTCAGTACATGTGAGCTTATTTCCAACAGATTGCTCCCCTCCCCCACCATACTGACATTTGACAAAAAACACATGCTTGTCCTAGGCTTTAGAGGCTGCTAAACACTGATTTGTAGAAGCTGTAGTTTTACCTGCAGATGACCCAAGTAGGTAGGAAGGGATGGGAAAGGGAGACAGAAAGTCAACTGAAATATCATCATTATACACAGTGTGAGGTCCAACATGAAAATCAAGTAACATTAATTACTTTGGAGCCTACATAATGTTTTCCTAGATGTTTCTTCAGAATAATTTCATATGGGAGTGCTCAAGATTTTGGGCTATGACCCTGTGGAGCACAGTTGAACTAGAATGGGAGACCTACGTGGCTCGCCTGCATGCTTCAGGAAATGGCATTGGTGCTCTAGTAGTTGGCATGTGTCCCCTCTGAGTCTATAGTGAAGAAATGCCCCAGTGTGTCATTAGGGCTGTGCTGCTGGAGGTGCTCACTTCTTCGGATAAAATATAAACCTGCTAGAGGCCATCAAGGATCTGATGCAATTTATTCTTTTTTTTTTTTTTTTGCAAGAGCAGTGTTAATAAAACTCTAGTCCTTAGTAGAATGTCATTACCCTAATTAGAATATGATTACTCTCACTTACCTAAAATTACCCACATAGTAGGCATTGCAGCTGGGTTATTCTTCAGTTCTTACCCAATACTTTTGTGTAGATGTTGCTGATATAGGGAATAGTTCAGTGATTTGAGCACAAAGTGTGAGTCCTCTTGGGGTAAAACCAGCCCTTCAACCTTCTGAGGTGTTTGTGTTTCTTTCTCTTTTGGATGTCGTATAAAAATCAAGACACCATCTCTTTTCTGTAGGTGACAAAGATCTCATAGTACTTTTTCTGAGAGTAGATTTTTGCCCTGATATTGTTAGCCGAAGTTTCCACTCTCACATGCTGCTGCTGTGCAGTATACTGTTTTTCAGCTGGCTACTAACCTCTGCATTCCTGCTTGCTTTGCCTGTAATACTGCTTTATTATAAGGTTCTCTAGGCACAGATTAATCCTGATATTAATGGTAGGCAGTCACGAACATTTTTGATGTGATGAAATTTTTAAAACCAATATGGGGCTAAATAAGGCCTTCAGGTAGAAAAGAACATGAGCGTGGAAAATTTTTCTTGTGGCTTGATGCTTAGAGGTATCCTGAGCAACCTCAGTTCTTGCTGGGATCAGAGGAAGTTGCAGATGCTCAGTACCTTTGGAAATCCAGCCATTTAGTGTGGGATAGAGGGACCACTTCTAGTTTTGATTCCACATTTTTTTCCAAGGCATCATCCATCTCTGGCTGGATTGGGTCCTACAGATTGACTCTCCCCAAACAGTGCTTGCTGTCAGTAGCATCTCTGTAAGGGAGTTTCTCAAAATGGAGGGGTGTCCTCAGGAAAGCTGCTAAAGCCTGTGGTTATACTGACTTTCCCCTGCTGTTTTTGTGAGATACAGGCAGGAAGATGAATGTTGCTTAGCCTGCCATACTCCTCATCTGCAATTAGCCTGCAGAAGGGTTTGTGGGAACTAGGATTGTACTGTAGAGGTGTCTGATTTCCCTTCTCGCCACTTTCATGTGGAGAAGGCACATCATGGTCCTTCATTTCAAAATAAATAAATGAGTTTTGAAGTTGAGAGGTTTGGTTTCATTTAATTTCATTTTTTTAAATTCCCTTCCTATTTATGTAATGAAAGTCACCAAATGTCTTCTTTTTTTCCTTAATAAAAATGTGGTATGCCTAGACATGTTGAGCCAAATTAATTCCTGGTGTTGCATAATTGACTTCCAAAGAGTTACACCAGAGATGAATTTGGTCAGATATTGCAGATTTTAGCCTGAAGCAAACCTTTATAGCAGAGTTGTATTTCTCTCAAAAATATAAAAGGAACACTGACAGATCTGTAGCTGTAGTGGTTTTAGCAGGTGCTGCTATATTGAATTATTTCTTATTAAATTGATTCAATAACTTGAAGCTTGTAATTTTTGTTCTGATGTAGTTCCATGGCAGAGACTTTTTGAAACATAGATTAAATGTGTAATATCTTCTGTAGTTATTCCTTTCTTTGTTATTATTGTTTTAAAGATTTCATTTTATGTATAGTTCAGACTCTGTTATTCATTTAGTAAGAACTAAACATCTCAGTATTTCCCAATTAACCATACTGGGCTGATTTCATCCCTGGTGCAATTCTACTAACTCCATTGAAATCTGGGATAAATTTGTTGTTTTATTTTATTTAACATGTTTCTTTTTCGATTTAATGGGCTGGATCCTCATTGGGGTAAACCAGTGTACTTCCGTTGAAGTTGGTGGAGTGACACGAATTTGTACCAACTGAAGATCTGCCCCATTATTTTAAGGCTTCCAATGAAAATCCAAATTGAATATATTACATTCAATTGATTTTGTTTTTCTAGTATTAGGTATTCACCAAGTTACTTTTTAAACATAGTATAACTTGATACCGTATTCCTATATATAGTGGTGCAGAAAAGGTAAAGTGTGGCTAATGGCTTTTGTTTCAAGACACTCATTCTGCAAATGTTTCGGGATGGAATTGTGTTTGTATTTGACTTTTTATTTGGTTTTTACAAACTCATTAATCACAATAGCACTTTCACATTGTGCCCATTGCTGGCAAGCTCTGTGCAAGTTATTTTAGAGTTGGGAGTAGCCAAGGAATGTTCATATTAAGTTCCATATCTTTAATATCTTTGTTTGTTTGTTTGTTTTTTAGGTTTATTTTCTTTAAGACTCCAGGCTTAGGCTTGGAGACCCCAGCCACCATCATTGAGCCCAGCAGCTGGAGCGGCAGTGAAAGCCCTGCCGAAGACATTGAAAGAATGAGTGATTCTGCAGATAAACCTATTGACAATGATGCAGAAGGTGTCTGGAGCCCTGACATTGAACAGAGCTTTCAGGAGGCTCTAGCTATCTATCCACCTTGTGGGAGGAGGAAAATCATCTTATCAGATGAAGGCAAAATGTATGGTAAGTAGTGCAAATTTAACCTTTTGAAATAATTGTCTGATGAGATGCACACAGCCAAACCTGTATCTAGACAAAAGACTAGATACTTATCTCCAGATACACCAGTGTAAAACAGATAGAGCTCTGAAGTTAATGGAGTTCCAGAGCATTCAGTTACCAATCTGTCCAGACCTCGGTTCGTGATTGGTAGAAAAGATACAATCATTAAATTTACAGTTCTGCAGCTGTATCTACAGTGTGGCTGAACAAGTATTTTTAAAAGAAGGTTTTTAAATATGTGACTCCTTGTTCATAAAGAATATGTAAGCACTCTTCATTTTTTCAATAAACGGTGCAGTAAAATAAAATCAACTTGAACCATCATCTGGAAGTACAGTGATAGCACAATAAAATGTATAGCACTCTATTAAAGAAGTGATAAAGTTCTTGTCACTTTCACAGTCCTCTCAGTGAGTGATGCAAGGTTTTTTTCTCTTTGTGAACTACTAAATTATATCATGTTCTGAGTCCATTTAACAATACAGACACCTGCGCATATATATTATCCCAATATTGTTTAGTTGTCTTTCCAGTTTACTCCAGCTAATCTCTGACTTTGGAGAGTTCTTTTTTTTTTTTTTTTGTTTAAACTTTTGCAAATATTGCTGACTGTAGAGTTTTAGTTTTGGCTGTTCATGTAGTAAAAGGCAGATGGTGGGTTGTTCCTGTGCACTTTGATTCTATTAATCATGGAGTGTTTTAGTGTTTGTGGTTTTGTACTGTTATGATTAAAAATGATCAGGAGTCTACCTGATGCATTGATGCAGCTTTCCTGATCTTTAGAGTAATTTGTTACTAAATAATTGTAAATATCTGTCACATAATGGCATGTTGTGTCTTTAACAAAGTGCCTTCTGCGTCAATATCAGTAGGAACCTACAGAGCAAACTAGCAGGCAATGTAAGGAGAAAGCAGATGGTACTGCAGCTGCCACCAGCTGTGCCCCCTCCCCCAGTACTGGTTGGATGATGTAATGGAAACAAGGAAAAAAATGTCTTTCTGTGGTGTTGGGAGTCTCTCACAGCCTGTCAGTGTCCCAGCGAGGCAGAAACAAACCTTAAGGCGTTAGTTTGCAGCTGTCATGTGACCCTTACAGCCAAATGAAACATGATGTCTGGAAAAATAGACTTGTGATGAAGCTTCTCAGCTGCTGTTGGCAGAAAGTTTCTAGGCCCTGTTTTCCAGCTGGATTGATTTTTTTTTTTTTTTTTTAATATCTGAGAATATAGGTCTTTTTTTCTTTCTCTCGTTGTTCCTCCTTCCCCTGTAATTTCCCTCTATTTTGATTGAAATGTTTTTGTTGTTACTCTTTAAAAAAGGATGAAAAATTAGTTTAATTAATAGTTTGTGCTTTTTCTGGAACGACTTAGAGATATACTTGCAAACTTGTTTATTATATATTTATAGTAAAAGACTGTACTTATACACGGACATTCTTGTCTGCCAAAAATAATGTTGACGCAATTTTTGAAGTCAGAGTCCCATAATCCATAGGTAATTTAAAGTAATGACTTCTGAAATGTATTTTTTTTCTTTTTAGATCTCCTTCTGCAGGAAGTAATGTATTCGTAATGTGAATTTTTGTGTTTTAATGAAAACTCACACATTTGTACATGTAAGGATTTTTCTTTTTAACAATCTCCTACTGTAGGTTTGATAAGACAATTGTACTGAATCCTAAATATATATATATTTATATAACGCTATCTATGCAATAAATATGCATAGTTAATTGACAATAAATGCCATAAACCATATCTGCCGCATCTGTCATTATATAAAACACAGAAGTGTTATTTTGAATATAATTACAAACCCTAAATAAATGTTTTAATATTAATTTATATGAAAATTAAGTACATATAAGGCATTGCAACTTTGATTTAAAATGTTGCCATAATTTTGAAGAAGAAATATGTTAGGAAATGCAGAAAGCTGTATGAGTAGTATTTACATCCTGACTTTTGCGTGGATGAACTCATGTTTTCATTCTTCAAGCTGAGTAACTGCTTTGTAGTGTTTTGAGGATTTATTGAAGTCATGCTAGGTTTCTGAGGACTTTATAATAGAGTCTTATGGTCCTAAGAGCATAATTGTTCTCCAAGGATTTTGAAATCAAAACAGCATAAGTGTTTTAGATTCTGTGTGGCAGAATGAAAATAATTTAATGCCTTTTAGTGGCATACCAAGTTTATTTCTCTTACGAGAAAGACATTACGATATTTCAAAGCTTCCGCAGGGTTGGGGCATTTTGTAATGTGTCGGTAATTCATGAACCATACAAGACAAAAGGTCAAGATAGCACCATTTCATTTTCCGACTGAAATTACCTTTAAATGTAGACACTAGAATAAATATGATTTTCTATAAAGACAAATGTAATGATCTCTCTGTGATGGGCTCAAGTCAGGGCAGTTGTGATTTTCTTTTTCAAAAAAGGGATATTTTGAAGAAGGGAGGAATCTGTTTTCGTGAAAGGTTTTTAAACGTCTCCGCTGTAGATTTAATAAGACATTTTAGTTTCAGCAGAAGGCAAAATTCCTTCACGACTCCTTTTTTTTTTTGTGATTATCTTGAACAGTCCTTAGGAGTGGAGCTCATTAATTTGGTTGGGTGTGAGTTCTTCACTTACTTACTTACTTTTGACTTCACGGGTGTGTAGGCACTACTGGGATTTTTGTAAATCCCATCTCTGCAGTGATGGTGTGTGTGGGTTGTCCTCTCTGATGAAGGAAATGTGGGCTGCTGTGTCAATTCTGCTTCTGGAATTGAGGGATATCTCTGGCTTCTGCGTTTTGTGAATGTGACAGCTTTTCTTCAACTGTTCTTCCACACTTTTGTGATGGTTTTTTGAAGGAGTGGGACAAAGCCATTCCATTTCCTCTTCGGCCCAGGTCATTCTCCCTCTAGTCCAGCCCTTCTGTGAAAAGTAACCCATGGGACTGTATCAAGAGGCTCAGAGAACTTTTCTGGACATTGCACCCCACAGAGGAGAAGGGTTTGAGGACTATGTGGTTTGGGTTGGGAGGAAGATTTGCCCTCCTACTACTGCAGATCTGGAGGATCCATGGAGAAAAGAAATGTGAGATGCAAGGAAACAGTAATGTCTTCTGTTATGCCGTGGCCTTCTCTTAGCTGCTTTATGGCCCCTCACTCCATCATTTAAACCGTACAACAAAGCATTTGGAAACTCCTGAACTTTGACTCAGGGAAATAATTGGGTGAAAAATGAAGATACTTAACCTATTTTAGGCTAGTATTCATGCCAGGAATATTGGTTAGGAAATTCCTAAAAGAAAGAGGGTGGCCAGTAATAGTCAAACGAATAGAGAAGATAGTTTCTGCAGAACAGTACCACCCATAGTTCTATCTTTTCCCCCTCAATGATGGTTTTACTGTTGTTACTGATAAAGGAGTGGCTATGGTCGGAAAATAGAAGTGAATATGAAAGTTTGACCCAGGATGGAGGACCTCATCCTGAAAATTGCTGAGCACCTGCTGCTCACTTTTTGAAGAAATAGGTTACCACATTACTCAAAATTGCCATGCAAGGCCTTCGGGGTGTGAGGAATTTTTTGTTTTTGTCTTTAATTGCATTAAGAAAAGTATTGACAAAATACAAATACTATTTATAAATAGGAAGTGTGACACTGCAGGACTTATTTCCCCTCCCATAAATAAACAGTCATGAATTTGTATCTTTATGTTCTAAAACTCTATAAAACCCATAATCCATTACACAGCATTGTCTGTGTTTGTACTTAGTTCAAATTGTTGGTCCTTTTCAGTTGACAGTTTAGTTACTTGTAGCGATTCCTGTTAACTCACTTATTGGCAGGGTACTTGCCTGTAGTTGTCTCTGTTCCTGCAAAGATTGTTATGGAAAGATTAGAAGAATGAAGGCTGCAGAGATTCTGAAGTGAAATGCATCTCTAATTCATCCCTGGTGTAACAACCCTGAAGTCAGTGGCATTACAGCGGGAATTAATTTGATCCAGTGTTTGTTTTCATTCATCTAAAATGTAGCTATATTAAGATATCTTTGGTAGCACTTTGGGGATGATATAAAAGTAATTCAGAATAGTCATTAAGTGTGATAATGCCTGTAGGCATGCAAATACTTTACTAACAGTATTATTAACTTATCCTCAAGATAGCAAAGATGGCTATTGTATATAATAGGGAAAATGATTTATTTAATTTTTTAAATTTTAAAAAAAAGCAGTTATCCTGTAAAAAGATCTTGAGTGATGAAGCAAATGTATCTGTGTAGGAAATAAAGCTACTGGACAAATTTTATTAATAGTTTTATGAAAAATGTAACAAAGCTGTTTACATATTCTACAAAGATTAATAAGCCCAATGCAAAGGTGTAAGAGTATATTACAGCCTTGCAAAACTGTTATATAAATGTAGTAGGCACAAAAGCTATGGGTCTGTCCTTACCAGAATGGTAATGAAAAAACTAATGGTATCTTATTCACTCATCAAATAAAAATACTCTGCCTAGGCAAATAGAATATTGCAAGATTCATAACAGCACTTTTCATCTCCAAAGCACCATACTAATATTAATGGAACTTCAAATGGAACTTCTCACAGCTGATAGACCAGCAAAAAGTCCGATTCTATAAGGCTTATGTGACATTGTAGGTCAATACCCTTCCCTTGCCCTGTCTAGGTGTTTATCAGGAAACTATTAAGTGAATAGCTTAATGAAACAATACTAACTTGTTAACAATTATTTTTTATTTTTGCTTTTAATTTGAAAGTTTCCAAAACAGTTGCTGCTTCTATAAAGATATTACTACCTTATAAAGTTTCCACTCTATTAAATATATTTGAATGTGCATAAGGTATTTAGAGTGATGAAATAGCAGGTGTGGGGTGTCAGGTTGCATGTTTATTCATCTGTTATTGCAATTGTTGTGCAAAGATGTGCTCTTGTATTTTCTGTCTCACAGCAACATACACAAAATGCGGCGGGGAGCCCGAGCCCTTTAAATGCCGCCCCCTGTCCCGCTGCCGGAGCTGCGGGCGGGATTTAAAGTGCTCCGCCAGGCTTCCCGCCCTGGTGGGGAGCCCGGAGGAACCCTTTAAATCCCGCCCGCAACTCCAGTGGCGGGACGGGTGGGGGCATTTAAAGGGTCCGAAGCTCCACGGTGGCTGGTGCCTCGGGCCCTTTAATTCGCTCCAGGGGCTACCAGCCACCTCTGCAGCTGGGAGCCCCCTGAGTGATTTAAAGATTCTGGGACTCCCAGCCACAGCTGGTGCCCCAGGACCTTTAAATCTTGAGGCCACGCCCCCTCCGGGACTCTGAAATTGCGCATGTTAAATGTGCTTAAGTTGCGAGAGACCTATAGTGCTTTGTTCTGCCACATGGGAGACCAGTTTAGTTTTTGTACCTTGGTGTCTCTGGATTAAATGTTTCTCTAACCAGGAATTGAGACAGAGAGGTAGAACTCAATGATCTAGAGAAGATTTTCTCTCTCTCTCTCTGTTGGCAGCTTCTACCTTCAAGGACAGTGTGAACAGTGCCTAAAGAGCACTGCCTTAAAAGATAAGGGCTCCTACCTATGAAGCAGGTGGGAGAAGACAGTGGGAAGAAGTGAATCTGTGGGTTGACGAATCATACATGACACAAATGCTGAGTGCCTCCACTGGATATATGGAATAACATACTCCAGAGGAGAGCTGCTACAGAATTGTGCACCAAGCAAGAGCAGGATAATATTTGAGAGTTAATTTTAGAAGTCTTATCCCTTTTTGCTGTACTGTTCCCTCTCTACTTAGTTATGCAAAGCAGATGCAGAAAGCCCTATATAAACCCTTTATTGTGAAGCAGAACAGGTCAGCTCTGTGCAATCTTTCAACAGGTTTTGCAGTGTTTGGTACTCATCTATAGAGCAGAGTTTCCATCTGAATTCTCTCTCACTGTACCAAGCAGAGACTAACTTTCTGCACGGTAAAGTGGTATGTTCATCTCAGGAATCTGAGGCCAGGTCTACACGACGCGCGAAAATCGATTTTAGATACGCAATTTCAGCTATGAGAATAGCGTAGCTGAAATCGATTATCTAAAATCGATCTACTCACCCGTCTTCACCGCGCGGGATCGATGTGCGCGGCTCGCCATGTCGATTCCGGAACTCCGTTGGTTTTGGTGGAGTTCCGGAATCGATGTAAGCGCACTCAGGGATCGATATATCGCGTCTAGATGAGACGCGATATATCGATCCCCGAGCAATCGATTGTAACGCGCCGATATGGCGCGTCGTATAGACGTGGCCTGTGAGGCTAGCATCACTCAACATCCATTCCTAGTGATGCAGAATGGAGATCAGAGCAATTTTTCTCTTTATGAAAATGTAAATATTAACAATGGGTTAACCTACACGTACACATTTTGAGAATGGGAGGATTCCTTTTTGGCTTAGTGGAATGTATCAGAACTAGAATAATATGAGCTCAGCAGAACATCCAGGACATTTGTTAAAAGATTGTTGAGTGTGATTTATACAAGTTTAGTCCATTTTTCCTCCAAGGTTGATGTCACTACTATAACCTGAGATCCTGTAACTGCACATAGCTGTTTGCAATAAGCTAGTCTTAAGAAATTAATTTGCAACATGGGGGAGGGGGGAAGAATGCATTGGATAGCTAAAATAGATAGGTCTACTGTACCGGGGGCATCAGTAGCCTAGCATCGAAAAGATCGTGAGATCGAATGGATATGTGGAAAAACCCAGAGGGATAGTAATTGTAGTAGAAAATGCACTCTTCCTTTTGAGATCATATGTTGCAATAACTAGGGTCCCTCCTAAAAAAGCTATAGGTCAGAAATCTTTTCCAGTCCAGAAGAAGACTATGCAGGAACAGTGGTGCCACCGTGTAAGCATTACATTATAAGGATTGTAATAGATAGTCTGTATATGAAACTGCTCTGGAGATTTCTCCTTTCATATCAGCTGGCATTGGCATCCTCCCATATTCAAATATTGGTCAAACCTGTCTTGCAAAATCCAGACCTGGCTTCAATAACCCCTTTCTTTGGGAAGGTGTTACCACTGGAATGTGGAGAGTGATTTGGTTTTTCAGTAGACACAAATGTCCCAGTTTAGGGGCACATGCTTTCTAATGAGTGTTTCAAGGAAGAGGGCCATGTTAAAGGAGGGATAGAGGTGGGAGAGCCTGACTCAGTCTTTCAACAAGAGAGAGATGCGAACAGCAAAGAGAGCACTGTTGTACTTTCAAGACTGGCTAAAAGGAAAACCAGTCAGAACTTAGCCTTACAACATCACTGCTATGGCTTACATCAGTAATGAAGGGGGCACTGTGGAAATAGGCCCACTGCCAGCCTTTCGTGTAACGTGGAACTTTGATCGATGAGCTGATTGGCCAAAACACAGGCACCTGAACCTTGTAGATCATAGACTCATAGACTTTAAGATCAGAAGGGACCATTATGATCATCTTCTCTGACCTCCTGCACAACACCGGCTACAGAATCTCGCCCATCCACTCCTGTATCAAACCTATGTCTGAGCCACTGAAGTCCTCAAATCACGGTTTAAAGACTTCAAGGTGCAGAGAATCTTCCAGCAAGTGACCCGTGCCCCACGCTGCGGAGGAAAGCGAAAACCCCCCAGGGCCTCTGCCAATCTGCCCTGGAAGAAAATTCTTTTCCGACCCAAATTAGCTATCGGCTAAACCCTGAGCATGTGGGCAAGACTCACCAGCCAGACACCCAGGAAAAATTCTCTGAAGTAACTCAGATCCCACCCCATCCAACATCCCATCACAAGCCATTGGGCATATTTACTGCTAATAGTCAAAGACCTATCTCATTATACCATCCCCTCCATAAGCTTAGTCTTGAATCCATATATGTCTTTTGTCCCCACTACTCCCCTTGATAGGCTGTTCCAGAACTTCACTCCTCTGATTGTTAGAAACCTTCATCTAATTTCAAGTCTAAACTTCCTGATGGCCAGCTTATATCCATTTGTTCTTGTGTCCACATTGGTGCTGAGCTTAAATAATTCCTCTCCCTCCCTGGTATTTATCCCACTGATATATTTATAGAGGAATATTTATAACCATATCTCCCCTCAGCCTTCTTTTGCTTAGGCTGAACAAGCCAAGCTCTTTGATTCTCCTTTCATAAGACAGGTTTTCCATTCCTCTGATCATCTTAGTAGCCCTTCTCTGCACCTGTTCCAGTTTGAATTTATCCTTCTTAAAACATTGGAGACCAGAACTGCACACTAGGTCCAACTGAGGTCTCATCAGTGCCTTGTAGAACAGTGATGGGAGAACTCCACCTGAATGCTTTTTCTACTGGACCTGCCTGATTTTGGACTGGCCACAGACAGAACTACTGGTCAAAAGAGCTTTCACAGAATCTCTGATCTTTGTGGGATGCGCAGTCTCTCAGAGAAATGGGATTTTCCCCTGACCTACGCCACCCCACATCTCTCTCAGATGCTCTGGGGGAAGAGAGCTCTACAAAACTTTCTCAGAGCAAATGCCACAGTGGTCAGATGATTCTTGCATTGGCTCCTGAGGCCATGTTGCACAGAACTAATATTTAATTTTAAATGTTGCATATGGGGATTTCCTCATGAGATACACACATGATTTTTGAGAGGCCCTCGGAGCGGCAGTAGTCGTACTATTGTGTGAATTTTTTAATACCACACACATAATATAATGCAGAACAGTCAGTCTTGAACAGCAGAAAGCAACACTGACGAGTGGACATCATCAGTTGATTTTACTCTAAATGTATGTTTTAAATTAAGGAGTTAAACATTTCTTAGATCCAAACAATTTGGAGTGTGTTCAAATGGAACAAGTAGCCCCAAAAGCCTCTTCTAGCCCTGGGCACTCTAAAATTATTATGCCAGTTTAAGCAAAGGATATATTTTGTTAGAAAAAATATCTGGTGGCGGAGTGGGGCGGGGAGAGGAAGGGGGGAGAGTGAACATAAATATGCAGGTGCCAAACTGAATACACTTTTAAAATGTAGGGAACTGATGTTACTGTCTTGGCTCAGGCTTTACCAATGAAGTTGGTCGTAGAGGGCAGAGTGGTGGCCCCTGAATTCATAAAGAAATAGAAACCCCCGGAGAACAGTCAATTTTCCTTCTATTCTCTGCAGCACCACCTAAGGGGGGCAGTAAAACAGTCTATCAGGATTTTAGAGAAGACTCCAGTCAACACTTGAATCCTCTATTCAGAAGGCTCAGAGATGCTCCTGTAGCAATTAGCATATTCCCACAATCACCACTGTATAGGTCAAGCTTTTGAGGAGTCTCCTGGGTATAGTCAGTGCTTGTATTTTATGGTGGCCTCTTTATAGACTACTCATGTCTCTAGTTCATCAGAACTTATACCTGTACAACCCCATGAATGTCAGTGAGTTTGCATAGAGCATAAGTCAGCACAGAACTAGGCCCAACATTTGTAAAGCTCAGTGGAATTTAAAGCGCTACGTGTAGGATTTTTATTAATAGTAATAATGCCTTTAAACCTTTACTCTACTGAACCACTCTGTTGTCTGATGTAGCCCAAGTTATCTTTGTGGCTGTTTTGCGTAGTAAGGAGAATAAATGCAATTTATAGGAGCCTTTGGAGGTTAGTAGTTAGAATTAAACTGTTTTTGTTTTAATTGCTTGTATTATTGCTATATACACCAGGAATTGGTGCCAAATTTGCTTTATCCTGCTCCTAACGTTGTCAAAGACATAATTGTGCAGAGATTCAACATTATATAATGAGCCATGAAAACAGGAGATCTAGTGTACTCTTCAGATCTAACTTCAGATTGTTCAGTTGTGCTGCTTGGATCAAACCAGAGAGGGCAGGCAACTTCAAAAGCTACCAATCCCAAATGGATCAAAGTAGATACATTATTGCTAAGGAGTTTTCTCTCAGCATAGTGAAAACCATGTTCTGTCAGATCTGGGGATACATCTTAGGCTAAGTGAGAGATAATGGAATTGTGCTTGGCTGAATCCTGGGCGTCTGCATCCCTTTGCAAAGCATTATAGACTGGTTATATGATAATTTTGGGAGTAGAGGCACTACAGTGTGCAGCAGATACAAAATACATCCCTACTTACCTGCATGGAAGTGGGAGAATTAAATTAAACTAAATTCTCAAGTAAGGAATCCCTGAACACTATTTTCAAGACTGAATTCTTTGTACTCATTCTAACAAACTTGAAGCAATTCAGACTTTATTGCCTGAAATCTTTTTATTTTTGTTTGTTTATACTTTAACATTAGCTTGCATTTGGTAACTGTATAAAAGAAAAACACACTGTAAGTTGTCTAATAAAATTAATACAAATAATTCCAGATGGGTAGAATAAAAACATGACACCAAAGCCACCCCTGGCCATCTGGAGAAGAGACAACCTGAGACTTCTGCCTACAAAACCATAGGCATGTATCCCCTAAACCAACAAGCAGCGGAATGAACTCAGGTGGTAGGGAAGAGCTATGTAAACCTGAGCCGGTCCAGTTCCATCCAGTAGGGAGTAGTGGGGCCATCCTCCATTTACAGCTGTTGCAGGCAACTATGGATAGGTAGTATAACAGTTTTCATAGTAAAAATAGTCTTTTAATTTTTTTAGTGGATGCCTTTAATCTTTCTGGGAACTTTAAATTTACTTCAAAATTTTAATCTCCTTAAGGCAAAGCCTGTATTTACATCTCTTCATGCAGCCTCAGAAAACTACTGGCATGAAGTACATAATGAACTTCTTAGTAAAGCTAATGTGAAATGCAAAGTTGACTAATAAATATATAACTTCTTCTGCTCCCTGGCACATTTTTACCTAAGCAAACAATTTCAAAAAATGTCAAACACAGAGGATCAGATATAAGCCCTCAACAAGCAAATGCAATGCCACCATTGACACAGAGCCCTTGATTGTTTGCTTTTGTGGCTTGTCATATGGTCTGCTGTGAAAGGGATCCACAAGGAAATGTTCCAATATATAAGCCAAGTATTTATATGTAGAAATATGGGTAGAGGGAATTGCATCTTGCTGCTCCCCAGGAGAATTCATCTTCCTGGAGAGTAGGCGGAGGTGCCCTCTCTTAGGATTTGCCTCTGTGGGAAGGAGTGGCAAGTTATGGTTGAAGCTCCGTTGTAAGGTTAACAGTGAAGCTTGATTAGGAGATGAGCTGATTTAGTAGGTTCCTAGGACAGTCCTGCCCACTTTTGGGGCTGTATTGGCCTCTTCTAGTCCATCTTCGAAAGGGAACATTGTAGCCACTTTCCATAGCTCTAAACTGCCAGTGACTTGCGCTAGGTTGACGCTAGTGGAAGCCCAGCATAGACCAGGTGGAATCTGACTAATGAAGGTAGCAGAATGGATATTGTGAAAGAGCATGGTAATGGGGAAGAGAAAATAGAGGTAGGAGTGATCGGGTTGTGTTAGGTAAAGGTAAAATTAGATTAAATATAAGAGAGAATTTACTGAGTGTTATCTAGTAGTGGATCCATGTGTTTTTCGCAAATGCAAAATAACACAAAATGAAACAAAAACAGTGGAAAAAACAAAATAAGTACAGTGCTCACAGCTCACCATGCTGGCCTCCACAACCACAGCTGCTATTGCTGCTGACATCTGGGCAGCAACTGTGATAGAGCAGCGATAGCACCCTGGAACTGCTCTACCCAGGTCCATGGGCAGGCAGGAGAAGGGACTTCAGCGCGGATCAGCCCAGCCAAGATGGCAGTTAGAGCCATGGCAGAGGACAGCCCACTCCTCCCCTTAAAAAAATTGACAGAGCTCTATCTGTTAGAATGTTGAATAATCTTGTGAGGGAATCACCATTGTTTTGAGACATTTTAAAAACTAATCTTGTCAAAGACCTGGGGACTATAAAGAAGGAAACAATCTGTAACAAGGTAGGAATGGGCTGGATAGCCAATAAGTCGCTTTAGTTGTTAATTTCTGTGACTCTCTGTTCATGGTATTCTTCTTTTGTATCAGGTTTTTATTTTTTGTTAACCGTATTTTAATATGAGCAATTTTTAAAATGACATGAAAGGAATGTGTTGAGTTCCATTATTGTTATCATCATCTATAATTCGTAGGATGGTAGCATTTAGAGGTCCCAGCCAAATCTGAGCAACATTTTGCCAGGTGCTATGCATGAGGGAAAAACAGATTCTGCCTCAAAGAGCTTGCAGTTTAAACAGACAAGAGAGACATAGGACATGTCTACTTACCCGCTGAATCGATGGGCAGTGATAAATAGACCACCAAGCGCTCTCCCGTCGACCTCGGTACTCCACCAGGGCAAGAGGCGTAGGCGGAGTTGACGAGAGAGCGTGAGCTGTCAACTTAACCGCAGTGAAAACACTGTGGTAAGTAGATCTAAGTACGTCGACTTCAGCTATGTTATTCACATAGCTGAAGTTGTGTAACTTAGATCGATTACCCCCTTCCCCGCCCCCAGTGTAGACTACACCTAAGGAAGGTTATTATACCCTTTCGTACCCTTTTTACAAATAGGGAAGCAAAGCACAGAGAGATTGACTCGTCCTAGTCCAGTGCCTTAATCTTCTTTTATTTACTATATGGATTGGAAATAGGGTAATTTCAGTCTCCTTTAAAAAAATGTCTCCTAGTGTTAAAGTAGCCTGCAGTCTTTGGAAGAGGAGTGTATATTTTTCCTTATAACTATGCAGTAGTGAAAATAGTTTACTTTCTTTTTGCATGGTGCATTCAAGTCATTATGGCATGTGCCAAGCTAAAATTCTGATCTTTAATTACTGGTTTGGAAAATATGTTGGTTTCAATTTCCCCTCAGTTACACTGTCGTAAATCTAATGGAGTTGTTCCCGATTTATGACAGTGTAACTGAGAGCAGAATTGGGTCCCTATGTTTAAAATTCAGTTTGCCATATAATAGCTAATAATTTCTATCTGCTAGGCAGGAGTTTAAAAATATGAGGTACAGTAATGTGGACTAGTGATTAATGGTGAGAGGGATGTAGAGGGCAATCCAAATTGGCTGGTGTTGAAAATCCATGTGCCGTGCAGATTTAGGATCTGTTTGCAGATGCCCCATAATTTAAAACGTCATTTAAAAAAAAGTTTTAAGCCCTCATGTAGTAAATTAGTGCATTGCTTTCTTGTTCAGTGTGCAGAGTACAAGAAGATCGGCTAAAATAATAGTGTTAGATGAGGTGTGAACTTATTCCATTCCTCGTAAGAAGGAGTTAACTTCAAATCCTAGCATTAGTACACAAATCATAAAAATGCCTGTTGTGAGTTCCTGAAATGTCATAAAAATAAAAGCTGTAAAACATGCTACTTTTACTTTTAAGAAACCATCTCACTGTATATATATATATAGAGATAGAGAGAGAGGGAGAGAGAGAGTACATTATATATATATATATATATAGTGTGTGTGTGTGTATGTATATACACACAGACACAGAGAGAGAGCGCAAGTGCACATTTATATATATTGAGTACATTTAGGTTCCACCTTTATTAGAAAGTCATTTTCATTAATCTTTGTTGATCTCTTGAGCAGTCACTTAGGATAGACCTCAGTGGTACTAGGTATCACAGGGAACAGTCGGGTATAGTTTCAGATTTCAATTACAAGAGTTGTGCTAAAAACACAATGCCATCTGTATCCCCTCGGTACCTGCGCACACGACAACAGTGCTAGCTCAATAAATTAAACCAAAACACATGGAAGCAGGTGCAGTGTAATAGTGGATAATATTATATGTGTGTATCAATTGTCATTTAAAGACTTGTTAAAGATCAAAGGAAGTAAACAACATATTTCTCTCCTTAGTAGTAGTAGTAACAGTAAATATTTTTATTTATGGTAGTGCCCAAAGGCCCCAGTTGGGATTAGGGCTCCATTGTGCTGGGACAATCCTTGCCTTGAAGGATTTACACTAAATTATAATTATATATAGATATATAAAATGCTCCCATTAAATAAAGCTCTGGTTGCATGTTCATTCAGCATAACATGGCTTCTAAAGCCAGTATATCAAGTAAAAAATGAGATTTGTCGACTACAGTTACCTTCCCAACTACTCTAATCTGCATCCGCCAAGCAACGGCAGGGGGAAGGGAGAAAAGAATAGGCCTTGCATCATGCCTTAAATGAAAAATATCTCAGTCTGTTTCAAAATGAGGGTAAAGAAAGATAATTTCCACTTTGGGAGGCTCTCCCCTGAAAATACCCAACCATCTGTGGATTGTTAATAAGGATCTCAGCTGTCATGGGGCTGCATGAGAAGAGAGATGGTTCCTCTGAAATGCAGGTTGAAAACTATATAGGACTTCATTGGGTGATGCACAGTTGCTGTAATGCATTCTTTGCTAAGACAACACCACTAAATCAGGTAAAATGTATGTTATACTAGCTGAAGTTTTAAAGTAGTCTTCAAAAGTAGACCTAATTGGAAATGTAGAAATAATAAATCATAAGAAATACCCACCCCAAAATAGAAATTATTTATTTCAGAGTACAGGTCTCTCCCAACTTACGTGCATTTAACATGCGCATTTTCAGCTTTATGCTGAAAGGCCTGGATTCCCGGAGGAGGTGTGGCCTCAAGATTTAAAGGTCCTGGGGCACCAGCTGTGGCTGGGAGTCCCAGGGTCTTTAAATCACTCAGGGAGCTCTCAGCTGCAGAGGTCGCTGGTAGCCCCTGCAGCAAATTAAAAGGGCCAGGGCACCAACCACCGTGGAGCTTCGGACCCCTTAAATGCCCCCACCCATCCCGCCGCCAGAGCTGCAGGTGGGATTTAAAGGGCTCCTCCGGGCTCTCCACCAGGACAGGAAGTCTGGCGGAGCCCTTTAAATCCTGCCCGCAGCTCCGGTGGTGAGACAGGGGGCGGCATTTAAAGGGCTCCACCGGGCTCCCCGCCGCAGTGGGAAGCCTGGCGGAGCCCTTTAAATTCCACCCGCAGCTCTGGCAGCGGGACGGGGAGGAGCATTTAAAGGGCTCCACCGGGCTCCCCGCCGCGGCGGGAAGCCTGACGGAGCCCTTTAAATGTTCCCCCCGTCCCACCAGCCAGAGCTGCGGGCGGGATTTAAAGGGCTTGGGGTTCTGACTATACGTGGTTTTCACTTTATGCGATAACCGTGAAACGGAACCCCCGCCTAAGAGGCGACAGACCTGTAGATACATGCTTTAGATCAAGTAGAGGCAAGGCAACTTCCCTTCCGACCAGCATGTTTCTGACAGTTTAGTTCGGCGAGGAAATGAAGAATTCATTATTTTGAGCACTGAGCTTGAACTTATTCTTACCACATAATAGAGAGTAATAAATCGTGTGCATTATATTGTCTTAGAAGTGGTTTTCATTTACATTTTTTATTAGATGGGAAAGAAGTAACTTTGAATGAACCTAAAAAGTGTAAATGTTAAATATAGTTCTGACTTTATACATTTTGATTCATGACATCCATAACTTTTATGTATGGATTCTCTTTTTGTTTTTTAAATACTGATAGAGCATGGCTATTGCAGAATTAATTCAGATTAAAATGAATAAAACACATTTGTCATTTCTTAAGGTATTTTGCAACCTAAGCAAAGGCCTCAGGTATTCCAGCTATGAGAGATGTGCAGATTGCATAAGATGTTATGCATTGCTCACTCTAAGATACAGAGTCCTGTCTGCCCTTAAGCCTTTTGTTCTCTTGGCTGAATGCAGTTAATTAGCAACTGTCTCCATAGCAACTGCCTCATAGTCCAAAAACATTGTCTAGTTTTTGCAGTTTAGCTTATCACACTGTTTACCTGAAGGGCTTTTCACTGCGTTGAGTCTCATTTGAGTTGGCTGCATGCCTGTTCACGGAAGTAAATTGTCAAGATAGAAAAACACCATGGCAGCAAGATGCTGAACAGGGCCCTGTTGTATGAAACCAAAACATTTTAAAAGTTCTGTGGAAACAAAAGTTTATGTCTACCATAATTTACATTTAATTTTAAAGCATATAACCTGCCAGTAATACTCTGCATTCTAAAATACAGCCTTATTCATGAACCTTTTCTATGGTATGTAGTCTAACCTATTTAATGTTTCCCTTTTCAGAGTACACTCTCATTAGTAATCTCCAAGCCAAAGGTGATTTATAATTACAGAACCTTCCATACTGTTTAAGGAGACTTCACTTCCCTTAGAGTCATACCACTTCAAAAGACTGTAGCTTGTTCTTTGAGAGGGTATAGCCATATATTAGTCTGCTGTTCCTTGAACATTATACTCTTCTTCGTTTTCTTTTGTTTTAGCATAACTAAGAAGAAAGTCTGTGTTGGTTCCATACAGTAAATTAAAAACCAGATGATCTGTATCTCACCTGAGTATAGCTGTTTACTAGGGAAACTGAAAGCTGACTTGGATATTTATATTAACCATTAAAACAGAGGCAAAAAGATATGGAAATATATTTTTATGACCCAGGGATAGCTCAGTGGTTTTAGCATTGGCCTGCTAAACCCAGGGTTGTGAGCTCAATTCTATGATGTTATAAACGGATTTCAGTTTGGTGCTAATGTGTTTTTTAAGTATTTCAACCCAGATTGGTTATCAAGTTGTTAGTTTACGCACACATAAGGTTTAATTGGAAAAAGTGAAATTCTGTTATTTAAAGGCTAGTTACAGCTTAATGGAATACTGATCTACCTTTTTAATCTGGAATGTATTCAAAATGCTAATAGTATTGGAAACTGTACAGTAAGGTTAGTACTGGACATCTATTTGTGGATTATTGTTTTGTTTTGTTTTGTTTTTTTCCTGAACATGCAATATTCGTGGTGGAGGAGATGCCAGTTTAAATTGAGGAATTTCACATCTTGTCATTCACAGAATGTGAGACAGTTTGTTGTAGAAGTTGTACCATGTCGTAGACGAATTCCTGTTTCTACAATTGCATTCTGGCTACCTTATTCCCCCTGCAGTTTCAATTGACTATTATATTCTTCACTTCCTGCCTTAACTGTTGTGTACTGCTGCTATACACTGATAAGCAGCTGTTGCATTTCATCCTAGATGTGGTGGGTGAAGTGATCCTTCAATTGAGTTTGTAAAGTGTTTTGGGATTTTTTGAGATGAAAAAGACTATGTAAATGCAAGCTGATATTAATTATTTATTCAGCGGTTTGTGTACAGCCTCTCAAGAAAAGTTGACATAAAACTATTCTTCAGCCACATTGATATATCACTGTTACTTTAATGCTATTTCAGGTTAATTATTAATTATTATTATTATTATTATTTATTATTATTGGTAGTAGCAGTAATATTTGCATTATAGCAGTGCCAAAAGAACACAGTCAGGATAAGGGCCACATCATGCTGGGGACTGTTCGAGATAGCCCCTGCTCCAACAGTTTACAGCTTTTAAAGCAAGTTGCATAAGCAGGTGTATCACAGAAAGCAGGTAGGAAGGGTGAGGGTAATAGTTATAGAAACCCGTGGTTACATAGACTGACTGTGCACATTATGGAGGCTTTGAGACATCCAACATTTTTATTTATAGAATATAAATTAAAATACATTTTGCTGTCAGTAATCTCTGCTGCATTAGCAGCAGGCATTTCACTGTAGGTATGTCAGTAGAAGAGGGTGTCAAGAAGGAATTTGAAGGAGGAGAGTTCAGTGTCTCTCTAATGTAATCCAGGGAGTGTTGTCTATGCTTCAGGAATAGGACGGAGAAAAGAACAAAGGCACTTGTGCGAGAACTGGACAAATGAGCGAGCAAGGGTAGCTTTATTGGAGTTGCTGAAGACGGGACCAATTTAAAATGATAAAGAACCTCATTGGTAAACAATGGCAAACTGTCTACTCCCTTCACTCTGTCATGGGGCACCACATGAGGCTGTCCCCTCTTTACTATGCTATTTGACTTGGTAATCAGACTTTTAGTGGGAATAATCAGAAACATTGATAAAGGGCTATGTGATGACAACCTCAAAGATCAAGTAATTCTAAATGCGTAAGACCCTACTAGGCACTTCCACAGACCTTACACTGGTCTGGAACCGCTGAAAATGACAGTGAATTTTGAGGATGTAGTCTGAATTTTAGCAAGTTACTTTGTGTTGGCAGAAGCTCAGAAGCTATGACTCAGTTCCCTAAAGAGACTTCCTGGGTATCTTAAGTACAGTATTTAGAAGTAGAAGTCTCTCTAATAACCTGGGGGAAAAATCTGCTAAAGCTCATCATTACACCATTAGTACACACCATTAAAATGGATCTTGACAGATGGGAAGAGTCTCTGTTTTAAAAAATAAAGGCCTCATCCTCAGCTGGTGTAAATTGGTATAGTGCCAGTGAAACAAATTCGGCTTTTGTTCATCACTAGGGGAGAGAGAAACTTTTGAAAACAGACGCAAGTGGTTGTAAAACCACGCAAATTAGCAGGGGGATTCAGGGGCAGGTATAGTGCTTGAAACTACTTTTAATTCATTTTAAGCTGACTGGATTTCGAGTTATGGTTAACAACTATTGGGTTGTTGATGTGTGAGACAGAAAAAGAATCCAACTGTCTTTGCCAGAGCTGTATTGAGTCCGCAGAGATAACAGGATTAAAACTTTCTGTACTCTAGCTTTTCTGAGTTATACATTTTTGAGACTAAGACATCAATAATTCATTATAGTAATATACTGTCAATTTCTAAAGCTGTGCAGAGTCACCTATTATGTGATAACCGTAACCTCCTACGGTACACAGCTTCTTAGAGATAGGAAGCTTTGATGGAAAGCCTGTGGTCCCACCTAAATCTTGTCCCTTGAAAATCCTTTTTAAAATAAAAAGAGCTATTTCAGAGCTGTTGCATTTCCCATTAACTGTTTAATGTTTGTTTTGTTTCTTTGCTTGTTTTTTATGAAAAAGAAAAGAACAAAGTCTTGAATTATAAAGTTGGTAGCTCACTTATCTTGATAGGTATAGCAGCCCGGTAGCTTCATTAGTCCTTTCTTATAGATAAAATTGATCAGAATCAGAAATTAATCAAACTTGCTAAAAGCAATAAATATTTAAAATCTGCTAGGAATTGACCACACAAATTAAAACAGTATGAAGTACAGCTTTAAATTTTAAATAAAGCAGTAAGAGGGGCTAAGAATATTAGTAAAGATTGCATTTTTAAGTCTCTTCACACTCTTGGTTTTGATGTTGCACTTTTAGGGCAAAATTATGGCCACTCCAGCTCAGAGGTTAAAGTGAGTGAGTGTGTGTTTGGGGGGAAGGGGGGTGCACAATAATTAGGCAAGTGGCTACAGGACTGGTGAGTAAGGGAAGAATCCTAGCTAGTGTTGATGGCAGTGCTAGCATTTTCATTGTGAGGGTGGGCTTGGGCACCTGCTGCTCAGTGTGCTGTCAGAGCAGTGCTCGGGGGAAGCACTCTTTTTACAAAGCTGGGAGTACCTCCCCACACAAGCACCTCAGTAAAACATTTGCAGCTGGCCTGAGTCTGCTGACTCGGGCTGTGGGGCTATAAAACTGCAGTGTGGATGTCCAGGCTCAAGCTAGACCTTCAGGGTCCCAGGGCCTGGACTCCAGCCTGAGCCCAAATGTCTACACTGCAACTTTATAGCCCCACAGCCTGAGCCCTGAGAGCCTAAGTCAGTTGACCCGGGCCAGCTGCAGGTGTTTTATTGGATGCACTTTATGCTGTTAAAGATATAATGCCATGTTGCTTGGGCTGGTAACCTCCTCCTTGTCCTCTAACATGGTTCAGACTTACAGGAGTCATAACGAAACTCTGGGTGCCTGTTTCGCCTCTCACATCTGATATAATAAATCATGAGTCATTCCACTGAAGTCAATGAGAGCAGAATCAGCTCTTGATAGAGATCACATTTGATCCAGATCCGTTTTACCTGTTCTGTGTTTACCTTCAAGGGTGAATCATCAGTCACACACCAAGGAGTTGCAAGATTAAATAAATGCTTATGGAGTATTACTTAGTAGCTGGTATGTCTTCATTATTTACTTACTTACAAAACCATGTTATGGTACCTGTTCTAACTACAGTACTAGGGAATTAGTAAAAAAATATACATGTAGAGTGTTTACATGAGTCTGAATGTATGCTAGCTAGATGCAGTGTTTCTGACTTTTTTGAGACAGAAATAACAAGACAGGTTACCTTAAAGAATTCCTGTTATCCAAACATCTAAATTACTTGAAAATTCATGGTTTTAAACAAGTGGAGTTGGAATTATATGTTGTAATGCAGGTCTCAGTGTTTTTACAGCACTAGACTTTGAAACATGTAGTGTGAAATGCTCTGCAATTGTGAAATTGCCTGTGAGAATTGAAAGTTGTACCGGACAATCGAATGAATTGGTGGGCTGGCTATCACAGGCAAACCCTGATTTCAAAGCTTGTTTAGATTAAACTTCAAAAGATAACCTAAAGTAAGTGGATATAAATCCTAATAGAGTTTTCTTTGTAGAAAATTGTCTTGTCGGTTGTTAAAAAGAATGAAGCTAAAATACTGAGCAAAATTGACTGGACAAAATCGTTATACCAAGTTACACAGGAAGGGCCAGCTTATCCTCTAAGTTATAGCAGTGCAGCGCCATTGAAACCAATGGAGTTTCAACAGTGCAAGTTAAGATTTTTGTCCTGAGAACCGTCTCTTTTTGGAAATTACATAATGAGACATCTAATTCACTGCCTCTGAAGTTGCCAAAAGTATAACTGGATTCAAATCAGAATTAGATAAGTTTGTGGAGGACAGGTCCCTCAATGGCTAGTAGCCAAGATGGTCCTGGATGCAGCCCTATGCTCTGGGTGTCCCTAAACCTCCAATTGCCAGAAGCTGGGGCTGTACAACAGGGATGCCTAGTAATTGCCCTGTTCTGTTTTTCCATCTGAAGCATCTGGCACATGCACTGTCGTAAGAGAGAACATTGAGCTAGATGGACCATTGGTCTGACTGAGTAATGCCGTTCTTATGTTGTGTGAAAGTGATGACTTTTTTTTTTGCGTATAGTCTTGCAGTTGCATTTTGGGAGAGTTCACAATTCCAGATTTTAGCTTTTATGTGAAATTTTGCCAACTGGTTATTTTTATTTTATTACATCTAACTATCCGAGAACACTTTCTGACAAAATATTGGAAGGTTAAGCTGAGGCCAACCATTTTTACAGTTCATTTTTAATGGTAGCCACCCCAAAATTAATTCTACGTGTATTGTCGTGTGTCCCAAAATATGTTATGCGTGACAAACCTAACATTCTTTCCACAGTTCACTGTATCAGCCCTGTTGCCTGAGCAGCCACTACTCTCACTGAAGTAGCTGCTCTGAGTTAGTCATGGATTCCATGATTTTTACGTGACCTCCGCAACATCAGGCCTCGGTGGCCAGGCTCAGGCTGTCAGCCCCACACTAAGCTGTAGGGCGTTGGCTCCAGCCCTACATCACAGGGCTTGACCTTCTGTGATTTATTGTTTATTGCCTGCGACCTGTCCATGACACTTACTAAAAATACCTGTGACAAAATCTTAGCCTTAGTCATCACTTATCAGACCCAAGTTGCCTCAATCTGAGCATCCAGAAGTGAGGCATACAAATTCAGTGGCCTCTTGAATATTCTGTCCTAAATAATTTCCGTCACAAGGGGCTACCTCAGGTATGCCACCGCTCTGCTCAGCACACAAGTGGTGGTGAGGGGAAGGTTATACTGTAACACTACTTTCCCAGCTACACTCTGAATCCTGGGGGCAGACAAGGGCTAGTTAAGTATTTTAATTTTGAAATTTATTTTATAGTTTTCTTCTGATAATTTAGTACGAGTCATCAATATCATAATTTCTTTCTTTCTCTGTTTATATATTTATCTGGGGGGTTTAACTCTAATTGATTTTATTTGGGGGCATGGGAGAAGACAATAAGGAAAACAGGGGCAGCAACTGATTTTATTCACAGCATTGCCATCTTCACACAAAATCCAAGACGAAGGAGCAGAAAGAACAATAAATGACACTGATTGGGGGCTTGTGTAGATGAACATTTAGTTTGAGCAAGCTGGGGTGTAAATCTGTTTTGCACTATCTGTGTGAACCTGGCTGCCGTGCACAAAATTTTCTAGTGTGGATTAATTTACCCTGCTTTGAAATGGGAGTAGATTAAAGTACACTAGGGAACTTTTAGTGTGTGGCAGCAGGGTCCACACGGACAGTTAGTTCACAGCACGCTAGTGTGAGGTAAATTTACAACCCAGCTTGCCACAAACTAAAGGCTTGTCTACGTGGGGGCATAACGCATACTACGGGGATGTGATTTCTAAAGGGCACTGATGTGTTGCTCATTAGTTGGTCCATGTAGACTCTGCTGGTGCACTAAATTTTCTCCAGTGAGTTTTAATGTAGAGCAGTTTGAAATAGTATTTTGTTAAAGTGCACTAAGGAACCTTTAGTGCGCAGCAGCAGAGCCTACACAGACTAATTTGCAACAGATTAGTGCGATTTAGAAATCACACCCCCATAGAGCACATGACCTGACTGTGTAGACAAGCCCTGAGCATCCATATAGACAAGACCTGATATTTAAGGCTTGTCTACGGAGAGGCACTCAGAAAAGTTAATCCAGATTACTAAAGGTGTACATTTAAAGGGGATTTACAATATTCTCCTGATTATTTGACTAGCATGGGGGACACAGACTTTATTTGAATAATCAGGAGTTCAGATAAGCAAGAAGGCAGAAGCCATTCAGCAGCTGGGTGGTCTCCTCTGCAACTGGGAGCTCCTCCTCCTCCTCCTCCCAGTCCTGGCTGGGGGTCTGTGCTCTGCCTGCTCACTCGCTCCTGTGAAAGCAGGGCTTCAGAGAGCAACCTGTGATGCCAGGGGGCTGAAGACAGCCAATCCCTGCAGGTGCAGGCTGCGGGAGGGAGGCTAGCTGAGGTCATGGCAGGACAGAGCAGAGACCCCTGGCCAGGACTGCGCCCTGCTTTGCCTTGCCAGGACTGCAGCTTTCCCTGTGCCTTGTGTCTTCAGGGATCCGGTGTCACGACCCCACAGCAGTACAGGAAGCCCTCTTCAGTTCCGCTGTCACGTCCCTGCTCACTCACTCCATAGGAGCCATTCAGCTGGGTGGCCTCCCCTGCAGCTGGAACTCGTCCTCCTCACAGTTCTGGATAGGAGTTTCTGCTCTATTATCCAAACCTCCACATTATCCGAATTCCTTCCTTGTCCCCCCAGCATGAAAGACATGCTGCAGAGGGCATTTATCTCATGCTGAGGGACAAAGAAGGGATTCAGATAATGTAGAGGTTCAGATAATAGGGTTTCAGATAAACAGGAGTGTACTGTAGTTAAACTGCATTAAACCCTGTGTGGACCCTGTGTTTATTCAGAATTAAAGTGAACTTAATTTAGTTCATTTTGAAGTGAATTAAGCTAAACTGAATTAAAGTCACTTCAGTTCTGAATAACAGCATCCTCACAAGGGTTTGATGTGGTTTAACTAATCCTCTTTAAAAGTTAATTCGACTTAACTTTCCTGAGGGTCTCCATGTGGACAAGCCCTTATCTGTAAATATAGGTACCATGGTAAAGCAAAAAGTGAATTCCCAGCTCTGTAAACCTGATGATTTACAGACATTAAAAACTGATATCTGGGGAGACAAATTAGTCACTAAAAACTACAGGAAAAGAGTCTGATATATTTCCTTCCTTCTGGGCTTTCTGTCTCTGTGCTTGCTAAGGCCTCACTTAGGGTGAAATTCAAGCCTATGCAGAGAGGCAGACCACGGACTGTGTACCAATTAGCACCTGTCTATACTGGAGATATCAGTAATGGTGGAAGTACTCTGGTATGAACAGACTCGCTAAGTTCTGGGGCTCAAGTAGTATGTAGGTTTTTCTTTGTTAGCATCTAAAAAGCATGTTAGAGACATTTATAAATTCAGCTGTGCTACAGCCTGGTGAGGAGAATTAATCATTATTCCCATTTTAAATTAAGTGGGGAAACTGAGAGGTCACAATTTCTGAGGTAACTACACCTTTGGTCACTTTGTGGCCTCTTTGAAGGCATCCCACTTGGGTTGCGGGCCTCTAGCTGCCATCTTTCTCAGAGCAGATTCCCATGACTTTCTCCCTTCAGACCAGAGATTTAGACTGTAATTCTTCCTGCAGTTCTCTGCGATCACCTCAGCAAGTCTGACTTGGTTCAGCACCTGCAGCCCTGTTCTCTCAGGTGCAATGACAGGCGTTACCAGTGACTAGCCATAAAGCAGAGTACTGTCTATTCAGAAAAAAATATGTCTTAAAAGCAATAAACAGCATATGCCTGGCTTACCACGTGTCACCCATCTTCCACATGCAGACCAAAGTACTTCAGGCACTCTCGCATGGCTTGTCCCTCTGGGTCGCAGTCTTCTGTCAGTTATTGGGTCGGGTGATGTGAGCCATCTCCCTGCCTGCCTGTGGATCCAGGTTAAACCAGTCTATGCAATTCCCCCAAGGGGGGTTGAGGCTTCTCCAGACTTGTTACCTACCTAGGGAGTTGTATTAATCCCCATCCCAGTGATTTAAGTTCCAGCAGGAAACTCTTTAGCTCCTCTGTGGAGCCAGAATGCAACCCCTCGGCCATAAGAAACATATAACAATTATAAAGTGATTGTAATTGTTTTTGGATATTCCATGTGTCTATAATAGCTGTCACACAAACACACAGATGTGAAGTAACTTCATGCCAAAAGTTACAAAGGAAATCTATGGTAGAACTTAGACATAGAACCAAAGACCCAAATTTTCAAACCTGAGTGTCTAAAGTTAGGCTCCTAAATGACAATCATGAGGCTTTTACAGGTGCTAAGCACTGATTTCTCTCAGCAACTCTTATTCCTCTGCGTCAGCTGCAAGTTCTGTTCCCCTCATATCCCACAATGAAAAGGAACTTACCTACACTATGGGCTTGGCTACACTTGAAACTTCAAAGTGCTGCCGCGGCAGCGCTTTGAAGTGAGTGTGTGGTCCCAGCGCTGCATGTACTCCATCTCCTCATGGGGATTAGCTTGCAGTGCTGGGAGCCGTGCTCCCAGCGCTGCGGCACTGTTTACACTGGCGCTTTACAGCGCTGTATCTTGCAGTGCTCAGGGGTGTGTTTTTTTTCACACCCCTGAGCAAGAAAGTTGCAGCGCTGTAAAGTGCCAGTGTAGCCAAGGCCTATGAGTAAGTACCAGATAATGGGCCCATTTCCAGGCTTCCCTCCTACCTGTCCGAGGAGTTCTACCAGGAAGGGCAGCTGTCTAGAGCCCTGCAAGTGGAAGCTGCAGTGAGGAATGTGTTAAGTCAGCACATTCCATGATGTTCTGATCACACCATCTCCCCCAGGAAATATTTTTTGGATTGTCCTGTTTCCTTCAGATGCCAGAGCAAAATGGAGGTTGCCTCTTTCCATTGCTGGTGAATGTTGGGTGAGTTCAGCCCTGTGATCCTTGTAACAGATTCACAATTGGTTTACACTGTTTCTGCATGCAGAATACTTAGTAGCTGGTAAAAAAGTCCATCATTGCTTTATATATGATGAGGAACAAGATAAGCAATAGAAAGAGGAAAAACTAAGAGTTTAGACACCAGCATTTTAAACTGACAGTCTAGGTTAAAAAGTGACAGACATCTGTGATCCTACATGCATTTTGAAGAGATTATAGGGAAGGTCAGTAGTGGCAGTGCAAATGTCACAGGATTTTCTAAAGTACTCTGAAAGGGTTTCATATATCAAGGTTGGTTGTGAAATCTGAAACTGCATGCACTCAGAGCTGAATATAGGAATGAAATAAATAGAGGGCTGGGGAAGAAACTTCAGAAGTTAAGGTGTGATGGACTTTTGGCTTTATTTATTTCTTGTAAACAGAAAATATGGAATAGGGTACCAAATATATGGGAACTTTAAACCACATGGGAATTAATCAGTGGAACCAAAATGTAAACAATATATTCATAATTCTGATGAGGCAGTAAACAGTACAGATGGAAAAATGAGCAGACTGTTCATAAGAAGAAACAACAACAACAACAAAAAGGAAACAAAACAGAACACACAAAAATCCACTTAATTCTAAGTAAGGACATGTAAACACATTGGTAAATAGTGGAGTCCTTCATCTTTAATCTAACTGCAAAACATACTGTTTGTTGGTTTTGTTTGTTTTTGTTTTACGTTCAGTATCCTCAGTGACTGGCGCTTTACAGATAGTTTCGCTTTTATAGATAGATTTTAGTTAAAAGGACACTTAAAGTTAGACATGTGCTTACGCACCTTGCTGAACTGAGGCCTAGGCTTAGTACCAGGACAACAGCAGCAGCAGCAGCAGCAGCAGTGGACTTAATCCCATTATCACTGAGATCAGTAGGAATTTGCCACTAAATTCAGTGGGACTAGATTCCAGCCTCAGGGTTTGTTTCAAAGCCCAAAAGAGTCATTGAAAAGACTCCCGTTGATTTCAGTGGGTTTTAGATCAAGCAGAAATTTTTATTACTTATTATATGTTTTGGGATAACATCTAGGAGCCACAGTCATGGGCCCATTGTGCTAGGTGCTGCATAAACACACAACAAAGGTTGCCTTTATCCTAAAGAGTCTGCAGTCTAAGTAAACATACAGCTGAGTTGCCCTTGGAACAATAACAGTATTTTAGCAATGACCGTAGTTTGCACTAAGAGTCCATTCCTGCAGTCCTGACTCCCATTAGATTCAATCTGAATGGAAGGAGTGAATGAATAAAGGCATTTTAGCTTCTCTTGGGAAAGGAAAGTAAGTGACAAAAATTGTTTAAGGAGAATAGATTTATATATTTATATTGTTGCACCATTTTGAAAATCCATCAGCTGTAGTTTCTGTAATTATAAATCTGAACTCCAGTCAAAAGTTAATTTTCGAATAACTGTTCCCAAAGAAAACAAGTCCACTGCAGCTAGTGGTGTAAACTAAATAGAGTGTTCCATCACTTCACACATTTTTATTAAGCAGTGGTTTGAAAGGCAGCATAATTTGAAAGCCCTGTCATATCTTTGATAAATGCTTTCTAACATTACTGTGTTTTGCACAGTTATGACAGAATGTATTATAATGACACACATTTCAGCTGTCGTCAGTTTGGATCTGCATATGCTCTGTGGAGCGAAGTGCAGAGAGAATGCTGCTGCCTCTCCTAGAGCAGGGGACCTGTTTTGCAGGAGGGAAAAACCGTTGGGTGCAGGCTGTGGGAGGCAAGTCAAACACGAAAGTTGTCTGCAGGATGTTTCCTACATGGTGATAGCCAAGGCCGGAGTTGGCAGCAATTAGCCCTCACGGCCTTGCCTTTTGTGACCCTGCTGCAATTTATTTATTTATCTTCTAGAACAAAGAGGCTCTGGTCCCTGATTGGGCCCTGTAGGCACTACTGGAATACAAATAATAATAATTAATAATACAGTTACATAGTTGACTCATCTGTGGCAGCACTTTTATTAATGGATGTTTTTGTAGCTTCATGGATACATTAATATTCCTTAGCTGGTAACAGGTTTCTTTTAACAAAATAAGAGTACAGCCTTGAAATAGTAAGCATTATTTAAAGGCACACCATTAATTTGCAGATTCAATTTGTATCAGAAAATGTTATGTAGGAATCAGAAAATGTTATACCTGCTGTTATGTAGGAATCAGAAATGACTTTAGATTAGGAAAATAGTTTAGCAAAAGAACATTCTACTACTTTTTCCCCAAGTTTGTTAATTTGACACTTTTTAGTGTATAATCAGAAGTTGCTCTGTTTTCTCCCATATAGTCAGATTTTCCTTTACAGAAAAAGAGCCTGGTGAATTTAAACAAAGGAGAAGAAATGCCATATAATAATGTTAAAAAGGGTTTAAAAACAAAATTAGGTACCTATTTAAAGGATACTTCAATTTTTTTTAACATCAGTCGGTTTTTTAAAATTTAAGTTGATGGTGTCCCTTTAACAATCACAAAATAATTAAATGTGAAATGCCTCATATTGGCTGTTTTTTGAAGAACATAATTCTGATCAAAGCCTAGTAAGCCGTTAGGCTTTGGATCAGGCCCCAGATCACTTGAAGTAAAAAAGAGATATTAAATGACAAAACTCTGACTAATTTCACATTGTAATGATCATTTAATGCTCACAGTGAGGTTTTGCCCCTAGGGATTTTTGTGGGAGCTGTTTTTTTATGCTCGCATTGTAGTTATTAGATGCAAACAAAGCTGCCATTTGCTGTAGTGACATAATGTATTCCTGTGTATGTCAATGAAAATATCAAAGATTAAAAAATCGAGAGTAACTGGTAAAATAGAGTAACTATATGAAATCTGGAGACAGTTTCCTTGTATTTTTATAGCAGTTTCATTTGAGTGCATATACCATAAATGGAATTCTTAAACACCTGCTGCAGTAGTTTCAACCTGTAACACTTATTGTAAGACTAATTTTTCTTCTTTTCAAAGCCTTTTTAGTGCATTGTATGCCATTGATTGTCTGAGATCTTCAGAACTGGTTGCCTTGTTTTTATTAACCTAATGAAAATACTTTAAAAAAAATCAGTTCCAAAATTTTTCCTGCTTCTGTGAAATTTGAACTTAGGCATGCTTTACAGAAATCCAGTAAAGGGATCAATCCTGCTTTCTTTATTCAGTGAATGGACTTTTCTTTGAATAAAGACTGTAGGATTAGATCTAATGAGATCAATATGCAGTCTGGCAATGGTAAGCATCTAGTAAACAGTAAGGATGTTCACAATATGTAAAAATTCAGACAAGAAAAATAAAGAATATGAAACTGTACATGAGTGATATTCTAATGGAGTATACAAAGTAGCACTTTAGATCATTAACCAGAGGTACTGAAGGCACAGCAGCCAGAGTAGACAACAGTTAAAAGAACTTCTGCAAGTTTATAATCAAAATCACCAGGTAAAATGTATAGGGCCAGATCTTCACTCTGGTGTAAATCAACTGACTGTAGCTCCTGTTGGCTTGAATGGAGCCATGCTTATTTATTCCACTTGAGCATCCATCTCATAGTCCTTTCTTTTCATAGCCCTTTCTAGTTTTATTTCTTGACTTGTACATAGAGATCATGTCAGTGCCTGCACTATCAAAAGATTGTACTGAATATCAATACACTTCTCAAGCTTGGATGACCACTGGGAGACATTGAACTAGAGTAGTGTGGGATTGTCCTTTGGCAGCTAAAAGCTATACGTGCAGATGTAATTTATTCATGTAGAGTAAAATACTTGTTACCTTTATTATACAAACCTGTGGCAATTATAAAAATTATGTGACTCAGTTTAGAACTGTGCTTGACCAACACTTAATGACTAAATTATAGACGGTCAAACAAAAGAAGCACTAATTTGAGGAAAATCTTATTTTACACATAAATATATAAAATAAATATTGCTACTTCTGCTAAGGGAAGTCCTGTAACCTAGCAATGTGGGTTGGTTTTTTTATATTAATATTAAACTAAATTGGATCTGTAATCCTGGCTTCAAAAGAGAAAATACATCTACAGATGCTATTTAAAAGGCCTGGTCTGAGTACGAAAACTCTTGATAGTTTGACTGTAAATTGCAGAAAATGCATAGAGAGGGCTGCTAATGGCTTCTGTGGGAATTGTCTGCACATCCTAGGGTAAAATTTATTCCAGGAGGTGCAAAGTTTAAATGTGTTTAAATATTCATTTCATACACAGCATGCTTTTATGTAGTACTACAGTATAGGTAAATCCACAGTTTTACCTATGTAATTTTAACAACATATTCGCCATTCTAGGCTAATTTTAAAGGCCTATATGCTTCCATTCTTCACAATACCACACAAAATATGAGTGATTATGTTGCCAGATTGTCATTAATCTGTCCAATAATAAGATTTTTCACCCTATGCTTCTGTGTAAGCTCTTTTGGGAAGCATTCATGTCTCTGTTCCGTATTTGTATAATGCCTAGCTTCGTGAGGCTCTTGTCTGTGATCCTAGGTACCACCATAATAGAAATAACACTTGTACTGATACAGGGTAAAATGAAAAAGGATTTTTAAGAGTATATGAGGTTTGTTTCCTTAAAGGTAAGCAGTGAGCTGGATTGATCTGTGCTGTATCTGACTATTCTGGAGCTTTCATATTCTCTCATTTATAGCAGTGAATTCTTGATGGTACATAAGGGTTGAATGTTGTCAAATTCACAGTGTCTCAGTCACCCTGGACTAGCTTGTGTTGCACAGACACCTCTGAGCTCCCTTGCACTCACACACAAGCCCACACAGTCATCATCAGCATTGGAAGCACAGTTATTTTCCGTACCCTGGTGGCTTGTGGTGACCCTCCTCCCTAGAGAATGCCAGTGAAGTTTACAGAATTTATACAGAATTTTCTGGCTGAGTTACATCAGTTTAAAAGAGTTAACATTTTGCGTGAGATAGCTCTTCCCCAACTTTTCCCCCATTCTGTGTAAGGCAACTGTCTTACTGCAGACCATGTCTTCTGCTTGTGCACAGTTCTTCTCATAGTTGATACAGATGTGCAAATAGCAACTATGTGTTGGGAGGCCAATAAAAATGTGGCCTGCCACAGCTTCACTAGCATAAGGATGATGTGCACAAGGGAGTACAAGTGCTATTACATATCTGGGTTACACACGATACAGATTTTGAGGCCTGCTGGTTGTCCATCCAGTGGCTCGCCATGGGGCCATGTCTTTTTGGCGAAGTCTGGGAATTAGGCAGTCCTGATTGGCTCAAAAAATGATAGAATGTTATGGATTTGGGCATCAAAAAGTGAGGGGCCATTGACAGCCAGGGGTGGCTGTGGCCTTTAATCACCTTCACTGCTGCCAGGACAAGTGGCTCTATAGGAGATAACTTAAGGGTCAGTAAAATCACAGGCAGCTGACCAAAGAGGATTATTTCTATATTCTCACTGACTTTTACGATTCACCAAAGGATATTAAAAACAGATATGCATTTCGATTACTTGCATTAGGCGTAGAAAGCTGGTGAGGGAGAAAATCTTTCCTTTTTTAAACTGTGCAGCCACAGCTTGGCAGGAAAAGTTTAGCCAGATATTAGACTGTAGCAGACTGAAGAGAGAAGAGATTATGCTTTGGGATCTTTCAGTAACACATGAAATTTCCTAAGTCGTATCTTTTTCAGGCCATACATACACTGATTGATTCTTTTGTCAGCATTTCCTGTGGATTCGAGAGGCTTTCTAGATAAGCCTGGTTTAAGAAGTGGTGGCCAGATGTAGAGACTTAAGAATTCTTGATTTATTTGGTGGTATTGGCTTCACAGTCACTGAAGTTCAAGTCAAGGTCAAGAGTGAGAGATGGGGCTCATCTTGTTTACTATTGTAGAGTATGCCGTGGGCCTGGTTCTCTGTTGCTTAGCAAATCAGAACTGTAGCATTTTATACCCACTTTGCACAGGTTTACTGCTCCACAAGATTCAAGGTAGTGGGCAACGAGGCCCCATGTGTTAACAGTTGTTTAGTAGCCACTCGGACCATTTTAAGTGCTACCTATATGAGTGTTGTGTCCTGCATACTTTAATGTATTTGTACTACTTGAACTGATGTGTAAATTACTGATTATGTTCTTACTAGCATCAGTGAGTTGCAAACTGCATTAACAAGTCTTACCAGATTCCCAGCTGGTCTGGTACAGTAACTGTACCATTTAAAAAAATAATACGTTAAAATCATTGGGTCCATCCTTTCTGCACCTCCCTATATTAGGGAGCAAATGTTTTGTTTTCTTACAAATTCAAAATCCCTACTTTTCCTCCATTTTTCAACTAAACGTTAAGTATGAAGTCACAGTCAGAGCCTGTCACCCCTGAAAGGGAATAAATGTGCTTTTTGAGATCTGGGATGGAAGTATATCCCTGTTACTCTTAGACCTTGTCTACACTAGAAAGGGGCTGCTAGTGTAGGTATACTGATATAGCTATACAGGCAAACCTTCCTAGTAGAGACAGTCCATACTAGTGTTCTCTTGCCAGTGTAGCTTATACCAGTTCCCTAAACAAAATCAGTTATATTGGCAAAAGGACTTCTTTGCTGGTATAGCTATATCTCCATTAGAGCTGTTTGTGGTGTGATTTTTCTTTCAAACATCTAAGCAATATAGCTATGCCAGCAAAACATTAAAGTGTACACTAAGCCTTAGTGATATACTATTCTAAATATCTTGTGAATGAACATGCTGGCATGACATGACATAAAGATAAACATTTACAGCTACTTTACAGTGAGATTCCAATACAGAGGTAGCCGGCATAATATCTGAGTTGCATTGTCAGCACAAGACTAAAAGCTGCAGCTGCACAGTTAGGGGCAATAATGTGCAAAACAACATACTGCGAGCCCTAAAAGGTATGTCTGGAAGCAAGTCTCCTAACCTAGGCAGATTGATGAGTGCTAGCGGGGCTTGACCTAGTTCACTGAAAATAGCAGTGTGGACATTCCAATGGGAGAGGGAACTCAGGCTTTCAAGCCACTGGACCCAGTAGGCTTGAGAGCCCAATCATCAGCCTGAGCCAGAATTCATGTTGCTATTTTTAGTGTGCTAGCTCGAGCCCCACTAGCAGAAAGCTGCCTATCCAGGATAGGAGGCTCACTCCCAGGTGCAGAGTAGATGTACCCAAAGTGGCTATTTTAGCTGCAGTCTGTCCTGAGAAAGGGGCAGTCCTTAGTTGCACTACCCTGGGAAGCTTCCCTAGCCTTGCTTCCACCTATGGTACAGGTATCCCATGCAAGATAGTAAAGGGCACCTTGTCCTCTCTTGTATTCATTTATGTGGCCACACGGAGCTGGTAACAATTTAGGCTACTGTGATTATAAAAAAACTTTGTGACTGTTCAAAAGCCCTATAGTATTTAAACCCAAACTTCTATAGGGTTATTCCCCTCTGCATCTTCCTATCCAGGTAGCTGATAAGAAACCATCTCCAGCAGGTCACTCAGGCACAGAGCCCTCTGTGTCACCAAGTCAACAATAATAATATTAATAATAATAAATGAAAAAAAATCCTTGTCATTCGTTCCTCTGGGCTTCCCAGTGCGTCCCTTGTGTTTGTCTTGTTTAGATTTTAAACTAGGATTATCTGAAATTTGTGTCTGGGAGCCATAAAATCAATGGAAGGACTGCCATTGACTTCATCCATATTAGATCAGGCTCTAGTGCAGCAATGAACACATGGTGTGTGCTTCACAAATGAATAATAAGAAGATATCCTAATTTTGAGGTGTAAACTTTCCTAACTGAACTGATTTTAATATTAATTCAGCTGCTCGTTCTAACAGCTTTTTGCACCAGGCAGATTAAAGAGTAATAATTTATTTGCCCTTGAATATTTTTACTCTTCTGGAGTGGAGGTGTAACTGTTGCTAAGTAGCAGTAAAAGATGTGTACACAGTGAAAATTCTAAGTTTGAGCTTTCCAGATCAGTGCTCGGAATTTTGTTGCTAACTTTAAAGGAAGATGTATGGCTTACTCTCTGTCACTGATTTGAGTATGTCGTCCTAACCATTTCAATTGCGCTTTGCCACTGTGTTCTCTTGACACTCCTGGACCACTCTATTGATTTGTTTTTACCGCCTCTCAAGGTAGTTTAGTTCCCACATCCCTCAGTACATCTATCCCAATTACTACTTGGCCTCTCTTGAGCAGAAATTACTGATTCGGGCATATTGTCTGTGGTGCTTTTATAATGTAGACTATTAAAGACAGCTGTAACTGCAACCTCATTCCATTCAGAATTAATGTTCAACATAAACCTGTCTCATGCCTGAAAGGCTAGTGTGTAATGCACTAAACATCCATTTTTCGCTTCCACCTTACTTTAAATATATATAGTTCATTGGGTTGGATTGGTTCCCAAAGTATTTCTACCGCCTCCCTACTGGACCTAAACCTGTTGTATATTGTAGCTGCAGCTAGTAGTGATCCAGCAGATTAGAATATGAAGATTTTTATATTAGGAGTACAGGCCTCTCCTGGTAAATGTAGAAAATGCTTACAGGTTGAACATAAAGGGCTAGGCGGTGCCTTGAAAGCACATTTGAGCAGTGGGACTATCATGCAGTGAGAGGCCCAGCAGGAATTTTGCATGAGCCACCCAGAACTCATGTTGAGGCTACTCCAAAGGAGCACAGCTGCTCCTGGAGCAGCTCGGTGGAGGAGGTGTGTGATTATGACATGACATTCTCCCTCCCAGTCTCCCAATTGCTCCAGGGAGGGAGTATGCTATGACCAACCTATGGAGATGAACTCAAGGCTCCACCCCTTCTCACTCTTCCTACTCATCTGTGTGTGTGCAGGGGAGAGGAGGTGGCATAAGTGGCTTTGCAAGACCTGATACCCTCTTCACACAGGAAATATCAGTACAGCACAAAGGAATAAGAGGCTCCTTACACTTCCTTGCTCTCTTGCACTGGTATGCAGCTTAGGCCACAGTCTGGCCATAGGTTAGTGCGATGATAAAGATGAGGAACTGTCAGAAAATGAAATGTCAAAAAGGGAGAGGGCACTGGAACAAATCCATCAGTTAGGCCCCAGTCCTGGAAACATTCAGGTGACCATTTAGCTTTACACACACAAGTGATCCCATTGATTTTAATGCATAAAGTTAATCCAATGCATAAATGTTTGCAGAATTTGACTTAAAATAGTAGCAAATCACCACAACTGGACGGTCTACGTGCAAGAGTTCTGAAGCAACTGGAAAATGAAGTGGCTTAGCTCTTAAGAAAACTATGCAATCTCTTTTTAAACTTTGGCTACTGTGGCAGACGTCAGGTAACCACCTTTTCAAAATGCAAATATAGGACAGATGCAGGAGCCCCATCGCCAGGCCAGGCCAGGCCAGAAGTTGGAGCTGGGCAATAGTCAGAGCACCCAGGAAGCCCAGGCTGCTGTGAGGAGACCTGGACTCTCAACCTGCCCTGGCCCATGTCCCTGCCCCCTGGGGAGCACTAGGTACTCTTACTACTGCCAGGCTCCAGCTTCTGGCCTGGCTAGGGGCAGAGCCTCAGGGGGAATCAGAGAAGCAGGATTGGGGCATCATGGTGGGGCGGGGGTGCTAAGACTGCCACCATCCTTGAGCTTTGAGCAGGCATGGAGCAGGGCTGCAGGGAGTCCAGGACAGATCTGTCTCAGCATCATTCAGACCAGTACTGGGTCTTGAAATGTACATTTCATGACTGTCCCGCCCCATTAGGGATCGGTGCTCATCCTAGCCAAGAGGGCTGGAAGGTAGCAGGTTTATCTATTAAAAAGGAGTCTACAGTTGCCCTGAGATTTATAGACCAATGAGCCTTTTTTCAGTACTAAGTGGGAATCAAAAATGGTTTAGAAATTTTTATGGATAATGAGAGCGTCCAGTTACATAAGATAAGCATTTTATAAAGGATATAGACCTATATGTTTCAGGGCATAAAATGATGAGGGCTGGAAGAAACTTCCTCTATGGGCAATTCATTCCATTACAAGGTTTGTTATACTTTCCTTTGGAGCATCTCATACTGGCAACTACTAGAGACAGGATATTAGACTAAGTGAACCACTGGTCAATCCAGTTTAGTAATACCCATGTTTCTAGGAGATCACACAATTTAAAATGCTAAAATATTCCATATTCTTCCATTTTAGAGCTAATAGAGTTTTTTGCCGCCAGTCTTTCTCCGTAATAAACCTTTCTTTGTGGCTTCCTTAGATCTACTAACAAGTCTAAATCAACTAAAATAAATATTTTTAAATCTTTAGGTACGTCAGTTTTAAGTATCATATTTAGTCTCTACACTCCTAATTTACAGGATCTGTTAACCCATTTACATTCCCACAACATATGGACCTAATTTCTGTCTTTGCCAGAATTCCAGCATTTATCATCTTAAAACATGTTAACTTTTTCCACCCTTGATGGAGTCCAGTGAATTGTATATCTTTTTTGTTGAATCTGCTTGTGTCATAACCAAAGTACTGATAACTGCATCTCTCTCTTCCACTTTAGTATTGATATTACAATGCAAGTCAGCACTCCACTTTTCTCCTAAGTCATTGAGATCATATTTTGTTGTGCACTGTGGAAACTTACAGATTGTTGAAGCTGAAACTTTAGTTCTCCTCAGTTCGATCAAATATAAAATGTTCATTTGACTGGGGATATTGTTGCAGTTGTAGTCTACCAAGTGTCTGATCTCCAAAATTAGGCAAATCTGGTTGGTTAGTAGTCAGTTGGGTATCTGCTTGGGTATATTGAGTGGTTGTGTCCTGTGTGCAATGATTCCACTTCGATGGATGAGCCACAGAGATTCAACTAATGCAAATTAGAGAATACTCTGTCTGTAGCAACTAACTCAAGTCTTCAATAACAGTTTCTTACAAGATCTCTCATAGTGAACTGAACTCCCTCACACAGGTTTGTTACACTGCACTTCAGATACAGCTACTATCACATGAGATTTGACTGGCTGCTTGTGTTCTAGTCTTGCCTTAGTGAACTTTACTGACAGTTTTGTAAAGCTGTTCCAAACTTTTGTACAGGCACAGTATTTCTCATGATGTTTTGAACATATTCTGTATGTTTTGATTTTGGATTTTTGTTAGTATTGATAGTTAGGTTCAACCCTCCTTACCAAGAAGCATCATAGAAGGTATATTTTCATCTCTCCCATACCCAACACAACACTTGGCCCACCCTTTTGCATGGGAGTGATCGTTTCAATTTATAGCATGGTAAATGAATATGAGTTTGCCTGAACATAAACAGAAAATGCTTGAGTACTTATTTGTGCCATAGCAGACAGTCTGAGTCTAGCTTGTCCGGTCCCAACCTCAGATCACTATAGATTGATTCAGCTGCTTCAGGAAGAATACTCTACCTATCTGTTTTTTTCACTTTTTGTATTCCTTGTGGCCCACTTTATGGCGTACTCTCTGACCCCTCTGTTATTTTTTTTTAGTTCATGTTCCCTATATTGCTTCTCCCCTCACCGCCGCCGAACTTCCCACCTTAGGTAGTTGGAATGGCTACTCTGTATGTCCAGAGTTTACCAGATGTTGTGGTACTTCACAACTGCACTTGAGTACAGAGAACCAGCACAAGGCCTACGTTCCAGTAGGACTTCAGTGGCACATAGGCCTTGTATGGCTGTCGGCACTGAGACAGGTTTCATGCTTTGGGATTGCTGCCCTCGTGCTAACAATCATGTCACCCTTTTGGTCTTCAATGCTAGAGACTTTTTTTGTTCCCACATGTGCCAAAACTGATAAAAACTGTCCAAATATTGGTTACCCCATGGTTCACAGGACACACAGAGTTATATAATTGTCATGTGGTACCATTGAATTGATTTCTTTTCAGAGTGCGTTTATGTCGGCCATAGAGCAAGCCGTGATTATATGTTGTGTGGACTGCATAAATGTTACACTGTGAAAGCAATTCAGAATATAACTGCTGAGTCATCTGCAGCTTTTATGATAATGTTTACAATAAAAGGAAATTCAATCATGTAATTATCTGGCAATTACTGTATGTACTAATTTCTACATATACAGTAGATCAGTTGCTGTACTTAATTTAACAGCTACAAACTAGATATTTTGGGCGCAGCTCTGCTTTAGCTACACAGAGAACAATCAGTCCCATTGATGTGACTGTTGTGGTTTAAATGAGGACAAAAGTAAGATGTACAGATATATTAATATACCTACACAGATTACAGTATGGAGTATCGTCTCCTGCTATAAACATGACTTTCAGCCTTTTCCATACTTCAGCCCCATATTACAAATATCATTTTGAGACCCACCTTCTGTCTAGCCATAAAGAAAGGGAGGATGGTCATGACCCCTATGGACCTGTTTGTGATTTCCCATGCCGTCTCCCTGGGAGTCCACAACCACCAGGATGAGAACCAATATTCTCTGATCTTTAGGTATGATGCCTCAAACAGACTGTAAATGCTCAGTTTCACAAACTCTTAAGTGGGTCCTCCCCCTTGGTACACACATCTGAGTTATTGGCCCAGCTCTATGTCTGAGTTCCCTGAGCATGGTTTTGAAATGAACATTGTAGATAAATAATGTTATCTTTATGTCTCTTTAAAGAAAAAGATTTTTACCTTTCTCTCTTTACAAGTGTTCTATAGTAAAACCAGCAAATTGTTGCTTAAGAGTAGCATAAAAACAAAGGCTATTTTGAGATTTATCCATATAGCTCTTTATGAGAGAGCCTGGTTTCCCCCACTAAAATGCATTAAAGTTTTGCCAGGTTGTTTGGGGGCTCTGAAGAACTGAGCCTCTGCCTTGCTGATGCATGGACAGCAAGACCCTATCTAAAAAGGATTGACATTGTTGGAAGAGTGGATGGATGTCTTTTGAGAGAGAATCGGTGAGATGAAACCAGCTTTAGCGCATCAAAATCCACACGGGATGTCTCTGTAAAATAAAAACACAAAAACTTGCTGCTGTGTGGTGTCTGGAAGACATCTTTGATTGGTTTCTCTTACTTTTCACCTGAAGCTGGGTCTAACACTGCTGAGAGGTGACAAAATTTCATCATTCTTGATAATGAGAATGTGCTTTGCTGGTGAGTTGCAATTGATCCGATTAGCTAAGTATATGCGCTGTGTATTTAGGGTTTCTATTTAAATTTGAAAAGCTCTGTTCTTCAGCAACTTCTACTCCACAATAATATATGGACTTCCCCTGGAGTATACTTGTTCAAAGTTCAGCTTATACAGAAAAGGTGATGTCTCATTTAAATGTACAGATTGCATGAGTCCCCAAGTGTAAGCTGCTGAGCTTACTTATTTCTGTGAAGGAGCATCAGGAGATGACATCTCTCACTGATATCTGTTTATAATGGATTTTCCTGGTTTACTCTAATATTCCATTTTAAGTTGATATTTAGCATGCTATGTGCTGGATCATGCTTTGTGTGCTACAGCTGTCATACAGAGCATCTTCATCGACAACATACAGCAATCTGCAGTGTGAATTTTTGAAAGTTTAGGTTGCCTTGCAGACAAAATCGATATTTAACCGGCACGTGTATGTTCACCCTGTTAGTTCAGCACATTATATGACCAAGAGTCAGGACAGAGCAATTTTCAGGACCAGTTGTGTAGGAATATGAAAATCTTCCAAGTTGACATAAAAATTTAGAGCCTGTCTAGCCACAGGCTCCTTACATTTCTTTTCCCCCCCCCCCATCTCTCCCCAAATGGGATTCAGAATATATAAAGCTATATTTCAATCTTGAATGCTGGACACAAACTGTATCTAAATTATAAAGACATTTTGAAGGCTGCCCTAATTGAATGTAGGGCATTAAACTTGCCATGAAGAGATGATCGTTAATTTAGTACTGATATTAGTTATGGTACTTTTGCAATTTTTTATGCAATAAACAAGGCAGGAAATCTTTGCTAAAACCTCATTGGGTACTCATGTCCTTTGTGTAGTCTTTGACATTCAAAAGTATTACTATATTTCATTTTCATTACAAATTTTATTACAGCGCCATGTGCAACCAAAACAATAGGTGCAGCATGGCAAAATAACTTAAACATGACACTAATATGATGGTCGGGAAAGAAATTCTGTGGAGCCATGGCTATACTTTTCAAAGCATTTCATCCTGGAAAAATATATTTTAATTCTCTCTTTTTATCTCATGTAAAAGTATTGGTAGCATGGTGGGAAGCACAAATAATAAGTGGTAAATAATAGATTGTGACAGTATTCAACCAATTGATTCAAGAATTTCAAAATTTTCTGACTTTATTTTCAAGTATTTCTTGTTTTATTTATATGGAGATGTGTCAGTTGGGTATTTTGTTTGACCCATGTGAACTTTCAGATTATGCTATGGCTGCACAGTGCTTGTTTAAGACACTGAGAAAAGCACTTTGTACCATACATCTTTCTCTGAAAAGAGATTTCTGTTTCCTATATTTACCTCCCCCTGAACTTCTGATTATATCAGCACTGTAGTAACTTGGTGTGGAAAGATCAAGACGGATCATGCTGAAGCCAATGTAGCCCAGAAGAAGTCGGTTATCAAGATTGATTGAAAGGGAAATAGGAGTGTGGTGAGGACACTTGGTCACAGTCATCAGTTTGAAAGAAGGAATGATTGTGAAGCTCTGATCATTCTGTTTTCTCTTTCTCTTTCTTCAGTCTAGTGTTCCAAGCTGATAGCCTGTTGGGGGGCATAAACGTTTCCCCCAAATAGAAGAATAATACAGTGTCGTGGAAGAAGCATAAAGGGCCTGATTCTCTGTTCACATGGAAAGATGTAAATCAGCAACAAGACTAAAAGTCAATTGGTGTAAAATTATGCTGATGTAAAATTGGTGTGGTAGAAAATCAGACCTGAAGTGTATTAAAGATCAATGTCCTGACCCCAACCCCGGTTTAAGTTTCAGAGAATTAGTAATGGTTAAAATTCAAAGTCTTGTCAGACCCACATGGCCAACTGTGCATGCCACAGCCATCTGTGACACAGAGATTTAAGCTAGAGTAGGAAGGGAGAATAAAAGATCCAGGATCTGATTATGAGGTCGCTTGCATTGTGCCAAACTGATTTCAATGGAGTTACACCAGTGTGAGATCAGAATCAGGCACAAGGTGTAATATATTTCTTGGTATCAGATTTGATCTGTAGACTTCCATGGAAGTTGTACTCACTTTTTCCAGGCTGAATTTGACCCAAAGATTCTTCAGTGTAAAAATATTTGGGGCTGATTTCCCTCTACTTCACAAAATTCCTGGGAAGGGAGAATTGAGACTTTGAGGTGAAATCCTGTATCCACTGATGTCCCTGAGAGTTCAGTAGAGCCAAGAGTTCACCCTTGCTATTTATGTCCTTTACTTTTTGACAAATCCAGCAGTTCATGGGATCACTATCTTTTGTCATCATCTTTCTTAGTTGCTAAATTGATCTGTCCAAGGGTTAGACTTGTGGGTGTCTCCACGGAAGTAAGTTTGTTTGTTTGTTTGTTTGTTTATGTACTTGTTTTTCAGATTTGATCAAAATGTTAACTCTTTGAGTATCTGATAAAGAATGTCTGGTTTCTGCTAACTTTGATTATGGGGAATCTGAGTTAAGTGCCCTTACACTTGTGAAGTCTAATAAAGATGCCGGACCTGATTCTATTCCCACATACGCCAGTTTTACGTCACTGTGAGTCCATTGGTTTCAGTGGAATTACTCTGATACACCAGCATAAGTGAGAGGAGAGTTAGCCTCAATGATCTTTTAGAAATTTGTTCAGAATCTCTTTGCTGCTATGTATTACTCCTATATTTTTGGAGCCTCAAGTAGAGTCTTTCAAAAATATGTATTCTATGTACTTTTAATGTTATTTTATCTGGAAAAAAACATATGATTTGGTGTTTAGAATACTTAGTGTCCATCTACAGTACACCTATTTCTTAGTTATTAGGTGGCTTTCTTATATAAGAAGTAAACCTTTTTTTCTCAGCAGTCAGCATGTAGTCTTTAGAATAGTCTTAGAATTCAGAGTTGTCAGAGTGAGCTCCCATTCTAAGAGATTCAAAAACCAAACAACATTTCTCTTCTTTTCTCATATAGTTTAAGGAGCTCTTCTTGTTGAAAGATAAGTCTTGCATGTAACAGATGGTAAATTTCCCACTCCACTTTATCACATTTTACTCATGGATGTACAATTCCCAAGCACTTAAATTATGCATTCTTTAATCTTTTGGCCTTGGATTGGTAAATGGCACAGTATAGAAAAGATATGTTCTCCAATGTTTATGTAGTAGATATTCCTCCTTTGTAGGCCTTTGAGAATTCTCGTATAGAACCTTGGTATCTGCTTTCAGTCACAGTGACGTTTTCCATTAGGTCTGGTGAGTAACTTGGTGAGAACCAGAAGGGTTTGTCCAGCTCTGAAATAAATCCAATTGAGGAAAAGGTACTAGCAAGTAGTATACTAACTTCAGTCTAACAAGATTTGTTCTATTTTCACCTGTTGTTGGCAGGGTTGAGTAAACTCCTTAGTTGCAGATGATTGATACAGAGGAACTTGTAGAAGTTAAATTTCTAGGTAGGACACAAAAAGTACGTTTATTAAAGATCAAAATCTGTTTATTTGTAGTGTGAAGCCAGGGGGATTGTGGGGTAGCAGAAGGTTGTTTGAGGTGGAGGCATATAGACTAGCCAGTCTTTATATTTGCTGCGCAGCTCCTTAGATTTCTAGTGACAATGTTAATGATAACTGAACATAAAGCCAGCTTGCTGTTCCACAACAGATACATTTTACTCTTGCATGTATGATTCACAAGTTCCTAAATTATGCATTCTTCGTACTCTGGCATCTGGTTTAAACAATTGCTGCACTTGTTCTATGATCAGTACATTGTTAGTTAGTCTTTTAGTGTAGTCAACTGAACTGTATGTTCATATTGTTCTTTATATACTTATTTTATAGCTGCTCATACAGAAGAGGAATGAATCAATTAGCTTCTTGTCTTGTGAACAGGGTACTGCTTTTCTAGAATAGCTACAAGGGTGTGTCAGAGAGTGAGACAAGGAGTAGATTTCTCTTTGGCAGTGCGTGGGTTGGTTTCAAGTGACACCATTTTTATTGGCTCCTATTTTTTTTTTTGAACCGTGGTTTCAAATGATTGCGCTTGTTAGCTGAACTTAAAGGCTTCAGTTCTCTGATTTCATTGAGTCCAAAACAAGGCAATGTATACAGTCTGTGTATGGTGTAAAGTTAAGTAACATTTCTCATGCATAAAGCATTATGCTAAGAATACAACTGGGCTGAATATATAGTGTTTAGTGAGCCAAGCTGTGAGGTAATAACAAAAAAAATTCCTTTAAAAGTAATATGCACAGAATTTCTTCGCTGTTCTTTATTGACTTTTAAGAAAACTCATATCACTGAATTCCACGGGTTGGCCACGTGCTGTGTAAAGAAGTATTTTCCTTAATTGGGTTCTGAATATCCACTGAGAGCCTTGGAAATGAAAGACACTCTATAAATGTCCAGTTTTGCTCATATTATAATTAATATTTTATTGATGTTTCCATGTTGTTTTTAATATAATGAAGAGTATTTTTTTTAAATGTACACACTGTCTTGCAATGTCAGCTGCAACTCAAACACGAAAGCACCAGCCTAAGGTCTGAGAATCAAAAAGTGGCAACTGACTTATCTGACCCATCTATCTTCATTGTCTGCAATGAGTTTAGGACACTTGGTGAGGAACAAATAACTTTGTCAAGTGAAGACGCTCTGAGCCCAATTACAATGTTCACTGAAATGAATGGAAAAGCTCCCATTCATTTCAAAGGTGACTGGATATGGGCTCGATCACACTGCTGCAGGCAATTAAGTGGGGAGTCATAGAGAGGGGAATTCTGCAACACTCTTCCTGTATAGTTTCCCCATAATCATTCCAGGGATGCAGGGAGGGTTGTTTATCTTCCACCCCTCATGGAATGGACACTCCACAGATCATATCTCTGTACTGTCTCCAAGGCCTCAGATACCTCCCTTTTATTTCCTGGCAGGGCTGCATCAATGAAACTGGCCTACTAAGGCTGCATCACAACTCCTCCCACCCTTAAATGAGCTCTCTCTGTTGTGCTGCGGAGCCCACGTGAATGGTAATTCAATTCAGGCTGTGTCAGTGTAGAGGTGGTATTGGAGTGGTGTGCTGTTCATGCCCCGCCAACTCAGCTCTTCATGAAAAATAATTCTTACTGTTGCATTTGGTAAAGCACTGAGAGTATTCAAACTTAAACGAATTCCTTCTGCGAGCCAAATATGTAGGGAACCAAATAAAATAAATGTGTTTTCATACATCTATTTGAAATTTGGATGACATATTTTAAAACTGTAGTTTGGTAAATTTCCATTTTTTTAAATTACCGTGGTTTTTTCAATTTTTCTACTAAAATGGTTTTGGTTTTACAAACTGAAGACTCATGTTCTTCATCTGACAAAAGTTGTAGGCATAAAGGGTTAAGGTATGTATCTGTTTTTAGGTGTATGTAATTGAAGTAGCCTTCCTCGACCCCGTTTTGTTGTGGATTTTGTGCGGAAAGTAATAATGTCATTCACTAGTACTGATTTTAACAAAGGTTTGCAGTAAAATTCCATATGTTCAGGGTGTGCATGGTCAGAGGGTGGGCATGAAGGAATGTTTCCTCAAACACTACTTTAGCAAAAAAAAATTTAAAAAAAGGTTCATCTAAATCTGACTCAGAGTAATTTTACACTTTCCTTTGTGTAACAATAATAGAGTATAGAGTCAGTTGTATATCTTAGTGTTAAAATTAAAGAATCTGATGCAAAGTCTTTGATTCTTTGTACATGAGACTTTAAACTCAGCACTGCTTAATGGAATCAATTTATATAAAGTTTCTTTTTCCTTTAATGTTTAATTGTCAAAAAGAACCATTTAGTGACCCTAAGACTCTTCCATATGAAACAGAATAAATGTCAATAAGATGTCAAGCTGCATTCCTGGTGGGACTTTTTTCCAAAGCGATCAAGGATTTCTTTCCTCCTTTTTGCACTAATCTTTAATAACTATACTGTTGTCACAGCTCAAAACTTTTCTATTGACACTTCAATCATTTTTAAAGATCTTGAATGTTCAACGTGTATTAAAACTAACCTTTTGCACTCTATTAAAATTTAAGAACTGCTTGATTTTCAGTGACTGCCCAAGCAACTAGATCATGAAAGCATTATCTTGTGCCAAGGGCATGATGCAGTGCACTGATTCCTTTTTAACAAATAATAAGAAGTTTGACTTTTCATTTACACATTCTACCAATTGTTAACAAGTTTCCATCTCGTTCAAACACTGGATTGATCCTAAGAAATTGAAAATATTGATTTAACCCTCTGCCTGATTTGTGCTGTGGGCACCTGCTAGTACAGTCTTAGCACATTACAATTGCTTGGCTGTAATTCCTCAGGGGACCACTAATAACTACCACATTTGTCTTTTCATCTTCTGAAATTATGCTAGCAGTTGTCCAAGTCAATTGTGATTCATTTGATACTGCTCTCCTTCAAGATATATTGCAACCAAATAGACTTGCTCACCAGTAATATATCTGATGACATAGTTAGTTGTAGTTAATTGACAGAATGATTCAGGCTTTTATGGATGGCATTAATTGGTCCCTCGTGTCCATGCAATAATTGACCAGACGGTGTAGGCTACATTAGCTTCTTATCCAGTCAGAATAGTGGTAAGATGAGGTAAATGTGGTACAAATGATAAAATGGCTATATTTTAAATCAAACATTTATAAACTATAAAAGTGGGAGATTGTGGCATCAGTAGGGTCTAAGTAATGGAAATACATCAATGTCCACATTGAAAGTTTGGGTGAGTTTTTTTTTCTCTTCCAATTAACACATGTGGAAAGTCACATTTAGATGCCTTAATGGACTTGGTTGCTCGTGGTTTAATGTGTAAAGTAAAGCAGATGAAAAGATTGCTGATGTTTTTGCTTTCAGGCCTTTTACATAGAGCATTTTAAATCTGGCGTCAATCGTTATAAAGTTAAACATGTTTAAAAAGATAACAAAGGATGAAAAGACAACAGATTCTACCTCCTTACTCACATTAAGCAGTGCCGTATTCCATCAATACTCCCATTAAACCAATGTGATTAATTGTGGAATAAGGTATCACTCAGAATGAGTAAGGACAGCAAAATATGAACCTGAATAAAAAAGTGGACTTGTCAGGACAAGTGAAAAAAGCAATGAATATATTGTTGGTATAATACTGGCTTGCACTATTGCTTTCTGGAAGGGACTCAGAAAGAAACTCCCTTAGCATCTCCTACTCTCCCTCTGCTCTTTGTGTGTGGCAAACATATTCAGTTGAATAAAGCCTGAAATAAAAGAGGGAAGGAACTTCTCTATGATGTGGGCCTTAGCCAGGGTTTGGCAGTAAGAGATGTATGATTGGAAAGGATTAAAAAGTGAATGGCAGAACTGGTACAGCAGGACTTCCTCTAGAAAATGTCATCCTACCCACCCCTATCTTGGAGAAGCCATAGAATTATCAACAATATGGAGAGTGAACTCTTCGCACTAATGCAATATGCTGGGATTTGACATTGTTTGATATATTACAGAGGGGTTGCATTTTTTATGTGGGATTCTCATCAAAAATTAAATTAGAGGCATTTATCTCCTGTTTTGGAGTCTCCAGAAGACAGCTGTGATACCATGACTTGAATATACCACAGTCTGGGCCAAAGCTGATATACCAACCAACATATAGGGAGGAATTTATATAATTATTTTTTTTTAAATTGCAGATGGAAAATACTTTCGTAGGTCATTAGGACCCATCCCCTTGCTAGTGCAGGATTGTTCCCTACAGTACATTTTATATTGTGTTGTCCTATCTAATTTTACATGCCCCAGTTGACAAGACTTCCTTGGAAGACTGTTCCATAGTCCAGATCTTTAAGGAAGTTCTCCCTAATATTTACATCTAGCACTTCCTTTGTTAACATCATCCCATTCTATTTAATTATATCCCCTGATAATACATTAAGTTATTCCTTCTCTCTTCTCTTCCCACCCCTCTCCCCTCATCAAATTCAGGCTTCTCGTCCATATGTTCAAGGCCCTACATAACTCTACCCCTACCTACTTAGCTGCCCGTGCATCTTTCTGATGTTCTACCCTCCTCCGGTCCCTGTCACTCCTATAACAATGGTAACCTCAACAGATCATTTGTATGCCCGACCCGCTACGGCTGCCGTGCTTTCTTCCATGCCACTCTGTGTGTAGAGTTCACTTCCTGAGCTAATCCATGACCCTCTCGACATTTATATCCCATAGAAGACCCACTTCCACCATGACTTACAAGAAGTTAGTGTGCTAATAATAGTTAGATTGAACGGTAACTGGGAATGTTATACATGTTAGCGAAAAAAATGATTGTATTCCCAGAACAAAGACAGTCATCGTCTTTGACTGCTTTACTTGTATGTCGTATCCTTTTCCACTACGCTTTCCCTGTTTGTTTGATTTTTAAATGGCAAACTCCTCAAGGCAGAGACTGTGCTCCTTTTTTGTTTGTTCAGCCTCTAGCTCATGGGTGGGCACTGCTAGAAACAAACAATAATTGCTGCCTATTTTTAATTTCTGTGAAGTGCTAAGCACCCTCAATTTCCACTGATTCCACTTTGTCAGTGAGAGGTGAAGGCACTCAGTGCTTCCCAGGGTATTCTCAGAACTTGTAGGCTCAGATCACTGGTCTTTACACTGTCCAGATATGCATCGGTAATTATTATGTCTCCTCTTAGTTATTACTTAGGCAAACTTTTAATCTTTCTTCAGAACCCGCTAATAATTTTATTGTTCTTCTGCCAGTTGTCTCCGAAGTGTCAATATTTTTTTGGTATTGTTGCAGCCCCACTAGAGCTATATAGCTAGAAGAAGCTAGATTTTGTCTAAAGAGGGCATTTTGAAAGGTTGAAAGTATGTCTGTTTCATAAGAAAGCGTTACAAACTGTCCCATGTTTGGATCAGACTTTATTCCTAGACCAACAAGTCAACACTCTCCTCTTATACTGATGAGAATATTGGGTGATCATACTTGTGGGGTGCTGTTCCTGTTGGGATCAGTGTCAGTTTCTGCTGCATTTGGATGTGCATATGAGAGGCCCCGTACTTAAGTTGGAATAGTCCTTGGAATACAACAGTCCTTCCATTTCCTTTTGTTACATTACCATCTGGTTCTCTACAGTAACTTGTTTTTGCAATAGGATGTTATTCCTGGATATAGAGATCTGCCTACTGGTAAGGTCAAGGTTATCATAATATGTTAGTGGATCTGATTGATTCTATGTTGTAAATTGCACTGGCAGACTTACATACCACTGATTATTTACTGACATGTTCTGAACCTCCAATAACCAGTGTTAAGATTGTTTTTCTTCTCCACATTGACAATAGCCATGTTAATATGGCTTATGTTTCTGTACATCATAGCAGAACGTCAATAGCATGAGATAAAGAATGTTTCACTCGGTATAAAAAAGATACCTTTATTTGCAGGATTTTTTTTTTTCCATGGAAGTGATTTCTGTAAAACATGCCCTCTTCAGGTGCAATTCTGTATTCCCTACACAACCAAAAATGCCACCGACTTCAATTGTAGTGGGACTTGTAAGTTCACAAGAAATGCAGGATTTGGCCCAAATGTTATAATTATAGGATTAATTAAATACTTACTCTGTATAATTTGCACTGGTTTTTAGGTTAAAATATAGTATGATGGTTAACTTAATGCTACTTTCTCCTGAGTGTATGTGTCTTTTTGTCTCTTCTTCCCTCCCCATCTAAGTTAGATAAACATTTATTTAGTCATTTAAGGCCAACAATTTCATTATCTTAATCTCATCAGCTATAAGTATTTTGATATTAAGTACAAATGATTTGTATTTTCCACTTCCCAAATATTATAGTTTGGTATAAAATAAGAGAGGTCTCTATGCAGCGTGTGTAGCCATCATATAAAAGACCATAATCTGTGAGCAGGACTACATTTATTCTTCTTTGTACAACAAGGATAAGAGAAGCAGCGACAACTCAGGATGGGCCTAGCTGGGGTGCACACACACAAACACAGCTCATCCATATCTGTGACTCAGGCATACAAGCTTTAAACATTTGGGTCTCATGTTCAAATTTGATCTTACCTCTGTGATAAGGGACTGGTTGTCTTGAACTGATGCTGACTGAACATTTGTCAATAATTTCCGACCAACTCACAATTTGACAAAAGTTTCTGCAGAGGAAGATCACAGAATTGGAAGAGAGCCATATAGAGACACATTGGCCAAGCTATAATAGGAAGATTGTACATGTGTGCTGTGATATTGGTTTGTTACCTTCATGAGCACCATGGCTCATCAAAAACATAAAAATATTTCTTAAAAGCTACTATCCGCTATGATACAGTTCAGCCATAGAAAATGTGACAAATCAGTGTTAAATTAAGAGATAATGTTAATGAGATGGAATGTTGGCACAAAATAATAGTCTTCTGCTGCTAGGTAAATGCAGAGACCAAACGGAAACATTTTTGGAGACTTATCATTTTTAAGTAGAAGACATTGATCCTGTGATAACATTCTCTTATGCCTCTCTAGTAGGGTGCTCATAAGGTATTTAAACAAAATGACTGGTGAACAGTAGATTTTTGCTTATGGTCCTGGATATACTGGTCTAAATTTCTTCAGCATACTTTTGTATGTCTTTTGAATATCTGGATATTTAGGCCCTCACAATTCTCTCTCTTCCTATAAGCCGAGAGGAGTTCCTGGCCTATGGGTGTTGGGTGGGAAGATGATGGGCTAGTGTGAGGGGAGTCAGGATCGTCACGATACTCTTCTTCTCAAACCTACCGAGCAAAGCCGTACAAATTGTTCCATACAGAGTTAGAGGAAATTTGCACAACTTAGTCTCTGTATTATGGACCCTATCACTCAGAGCGTGTTCAAGGGAGGCTATAGTAACACAGCTCTCGTCAAAGCCATGTTGGATTTGGGAACCATGGCTGAGTGGGCAAACAAACCCCAAGGAAAAAATACCAAGGAAACTCTGAGTTGAAAGTCACATTGTTTGCATAGGGAATAAGAGGGCCCGTCCTTGGGAAACATACTCATGTTTCAGGCAATCAGAAAGAAATTAGCAATGAAGGGATTGATGTGGTTTTCATCACTGGATGATCTCAGTTCTGCAGATGTAAATATTCTGCATTTAAAATTTTCTCTTGGAGAATAAACAGACCTATCCGCCCAGATTAGAACAGGAGCAAACAAGAGGACTACTCATAACAGGGGAGGATAATAAAGCAGGAACAATATTAAATGGAAAAATCTAAATTTATTTTTATATATATTAAAACAGCGTTGATAAACTGACCTACATTTTGGTCAATATATTTAATGAATCCCATGGAAATTGAAATACACCGAACCAAGAAAAGAGAAGCCAAAATGGTCATGGTCAAAGCCTGATGATGATATACTTTTATTTTCATTCTGTTAGGTCAGCTTGTCAACATAACCAGTTTAACAAGTACTGACAAGTGGTATAGGCAGCACTTAAACCTAGTCAAGCAGAGTTTTCTTTGCTAGATAGGAGAATGCTCTAGGTACTCAAGATGGCTAGTTATGCTGATCCATAGTGCCAGAACAAGGCAACAATATCCACTATCTGCATATTAAAAGGGTGTTTGACCACACAAGTGGGCCTTTGTTTCCGTGCGTGGAAACATTTGCAATTGGCAATATTTTTTTTTTTAAATAAGATATGGGCACTGTCCGTGGTCCCACAGACATAATTAATGGAAAACATCATGAACGTCTCTACTGTTCTCAGTTGTGCCTGCACAGACAGAGAAGGAATCAGTCCCCTTCTTTTGAAGTATTAATCTGAAATGGGGAATTTCTTGAGATTTTTTTCCTTTTTATTACTTACTATATAGATATTTCATTTAGAAACATCTATATACCAACAGCAACCAATATATTCGATAGGAGATATGATTAAGAAAACATCATTTATGGGATTTATTTTGCATCCAGTTATTATAATGCTCTGAGGAGAGGTCATGTCCTTTTGGTAGCTGAGGTTTAAGTTGCACTCTGAATGGAAGGAGCATTGGTAAGAATTTGCAGGTGCAGAAAAGCTTGGGAAGCTGAACAGGATTTATTACAATAAAAGACGGTTACTCACCTTTGTAACTGTTGTTCTTCGAGATGTGTTTCTCATATCCATTCCAGTTAGGTGTGCGCGCGCCGCGTGCACGTTTGTCGGAGAACTTTTACCCTAGCAACACTCGGTGGGCCGGCAGGTCGCCCCCTGGAGTGGCGCCAGTGTGGCGGCTAATATATACCCCTGCCGGCCCTCCCGCTCCTCAGTTCCTTCTTGCCGGCTACTCCCGACAGTGGGGAAGGAGGGCAGGTGTGGAATGGATATGAGCAACACATCTCGAAGAACAACAGTTACAAAGGTGAGTAACTGTCTTTTCTTCTTCGAGTGCTTGCTCATATCCATTCCAGTTAGGTGATTCCCAAGCCTTACCTAGGTGGTGGGGTCGGAGAGAGACATTGCGGAATGCAAGACCGCTGAGCCGAAGGCGGCATCGTCTCTAGATTGCTGGACCAATGTGTAATGGTTCGCAAAGGTGTGGACGGAAGACCAGGTGGCTGCACGGCAGATTTCCTGCACAGGAACATGCGCCAAGAAAGCAGCAGACGAGCTGAGCTCGCGTAGAGTGGCGTTGAGATGGCCCGGCTGGACTTGAGCCAATCATTAGCAAGCTCGGATACATGACGTGACCAAGACGCAATGCGCTGAGAGGGAGATTGCCCTGCCTCTCATACGTTCCGCCACTGCTACAAGAGCTGCGGTGAATGACGGAAGGGCTTGTCGCTCAGATTAGAACGCGAGAGCCCTCCTGACGTCTAGGGTATGGAGCTGTTTGTTCTCGGTCTTGACGTGTGCGGCTTCAGAAAGAACACTGGCAGAAAGATGTCCTGGTTCACGTGAAAGGCGGAGACGACTTTGGGGGGAATGCCGGGTGAGGTCGCAGCTGTACCTTGTCCTTATGGAAGACGGTATATGGAGGATCCACAGTCAGCGCGCGGAGTTCCGAGACCGGCTAGCGAGGGTAATGGCGACTAGGAAAGCGTCTTCCAGGACAGGTACACAGCGAACATGTGACCAAAGGTTCGAAGGGGGGCCCCATGAGCCTATTTGAACAAAGTTAAGGTCCAGGTTGGGTGGGGGCTTGACCTGAGGGTATAACCGTTCCAAACCTTTGAGGAACCTGAAGACATCGGGTGAGAGAAAATGGTATTGCCAGCTTCCCCGGATGGAAGGTAGATATGGCGGCGAGTGGACTCGCAGCATAGAGATAGCCACCCTGCTCCTTGAGAGACCACAAATAATCCAGGATGGTGGGGATTGATACAGAGCATGGTGAGTGACCATGCTGGGCACACTCAGTAGCAGAAGCGCTTCCATTTTGCGAGGTATGTCGACCGCATGGAGGGCTTCCTGCTACCAAGCAACACCTGTTGCACTGCAGCAGAACAGCTCAGCTCCAACTGGTTTTACCAGCTAGGAACCATGCAGTCAGCTGGAGGGACTGCAGGTCCGGGTGGTGAAGCCTGCCAAAGTCCTGCGTGATCAAATCCGGCCACAGCGGCAGGGGGATCGGGTCTGATAGGGACAGGTCGAGCAGTCTGGGGTACCAGTGCTGTCTCGGCCAAGCCAGCGCGATCAGGATGAGGCGGGCTTTGTCCCTGCGGACCTTGAGCAATACTCGGTGGACGAGGGTAAACGGTGGGAAGGCATAGCAAAGGCGACCTGACCACGGGATCATGAAGGCGTCCGACAGGGAACCCGGAGAGCGACCTTGTAGGGAACAGAACACCTGGCATTTCCTGTTTACTTTGAACGCAAACAGGTCGATCTGGGGAAAGCCCCACCTCCGGAAGATGGAATGGAGGATGTCCGGTCGGATGGACCATTCGTGTGTGCTGCGAGAGGCTCGGCGGTGCCGGGATCTGGAGCGGTGCCAACGATATGATGGGGACCGGGATCTGGTCCGGTGCCGCGTGTACGACCAGCACCGGGATGGAGAACGGTGCCGGGACTGCGAGCGGCGTCGGGATCGTGATTGGTGCCGGGAACGCGATCGGTGCCGGAGCCGGGAATGTTCACGGGATCCCGAACGAGATCGGCGGAGCTCCTTGGTGCCTGGAGACGATGGTCGCACCATGGCAGGTTTGCCCAGCGACTGAATGACCCGCATCGGCGGTGCAGGGGGTTGAGGCAGCTCAGGCTCTGTAAGAGCAATGAGGTCCCGCGCGGTGGAGAAGGTCTCCGGCGTGGACGGTATGATGAGCTCTACCACAGCTTGGGCTGGGGAGCTGGTCGGCACCGGACTCGACGGCTCCTGGGAGACCAGAATCGACGGTGCAGGAGCAGGCGGTGCCTCAGCAGTTGGCGGTGCCGGGCGATCCGACCTGGAGCTGCACTCTAACTGCGGTGTGACCAAAGGTACCGCAGGAGCCTTGAGTTTCTTGCTCCTCAGGGAGAGTGAGCGGCGCCGGCTGGAGGACTGGGCCGGTGACAGAAGATGCCGAGGCGTCTTCGCCGGTGCTGGAACCAACGAAGCACTTGTTCCCGGTGCCGAAGACAGTGCCGAGGATGGAGGAGTTAGAGCTGCCTCCATCAAGAGTTGTTTTAGGCGAGAGTCCCGCTCTTTTCTGGTCCGGGGCTTGAACGCCTTACAAATACGGCACTTGTCCGACAGATGGCCCTCGCTGAGGCACTTTAAACAGGAGTCGTGCGGGTCTCTTGTGGGCATCGGTCGACGGCAGGTCACACAGGGCTTGAAGCCCGGTGAACCGGGCATGGGCCCCGGTGCCAGGGGAGGAGAAGGGGAGAACCCCCGATCCTCTTAAACTATATACACTAACTACAACTATACTAACAGTAATTAATAAAGAACTAGAGAAAAAACTATATACATGAAAAAGCTAAAGCACGAGCGAATCGCTAGGGAGGTGGAGATCAGCTAAGCTGCGCTCCACTGTTCCAACGACCGACACGGGCGGTAAGAAGGAACTGAGGAGCGGGCAGGCCGGCAGGGGTATATATTAGCTGCCGTACCGGCGCCACTCCAGGGGGCGACCTGCCGGCCCACCGAGTGTTGCTAGGATAAAAGTTCTCCGACGAACGTGCACGCGGTGCGCGCACACCTAACTGGAATGGATATGAGCAAGCAATTGAAGAAGAACAGTGAGTTACTTTGAGTCACTTCTCCAGGTAGTGCTTGTCTGTCTGTGCAGAGCTCTTCCAAACCTTGGTTTGCTGTGAAAACCCTTTCATGTTAGGTTTCTCTGACCCTCTGACAGTTAACTCAGTAAGGAGGAAAAGTCACAGTAAAGGCTCCATCATTTCCCTATTTCCCCATGAGCTCCTATGTTTTATTCTCTGTTTATTCCTAGGTCAGGTTTTCGTGCCCTCACTCCATCTTTGACTGCTGCTGGCCTCCTACATGGGAGTCACAATGGATAGGTCCAGTTTTGAACTACTCCTCCCATTTTAACTTGCCTTTTGCGCAAAACGTTCAATTCAACATCATTTGAAACTTGCTTCTAGGGTATGACTATCACTCTGCATTAATAAGCACCAGTACTGAAATATGGCCTCACTCTTCTGTGGCCCTTCATCAGTCCATTCCCTTTAGAAATGTTATGTTAGACATTTAAATACGTGAAACTAATATAGTTTAAAAATGTGGGGAAACTATAAAATGTTATACTTTGTCCTAGAGTTCCTGACATTCATGTCGAAGACTTTGCTAGGCAAAATCTCATCTGCTGTTGGAAAGGTCATTGATTACAGTGATCCTGTAGCTACTTTGCTCATTTGTGAGCTCCATGACTGATAGCGTAGCTGTCCCAAATAGTCCTAAGGAAGAACTTTTCCTTGGGTGTCTCTTTCCTCGTGAAGAGGAGATGGTCTTTGCTTTTGAACATCCATTTCTTGTGGGCCTGTTGTTTCCGCTGACTCATTGCTTGTTTGTTTTCCTGTGTGTATCGTTCAGTCTCTTGTACACTGGAGTTACAGTATCTCTGTGATTCTGGGAAGTGCCGGGTAGTTCTGTTTTTGGGTGGCAAACTGTAATCGCACACGACGAGAGACCTGAAAGCTGAGATCTGAAGGGATTTTTAAATCCAGCATATCTTTGGCTGGTCCCTTTTAAACTCACATTATCGTATTTGCAGTTTGTTCTATGAATTATTTTTACAGTCCCGCCATACTTTTGATTGACTTTCTGAAAGCCAGAGGTAACCTCCTTAAATCCATTCACTAGGACAAACTTTTCCCACCAGGGCTGTTAAACATTCATTACGGGACATGACACATCCTGAAGTGTTGCAGCAGCGAGATCAGGATTAGGGCCTACAAGAGCACTGCTGTACAATCCCACACTGCTAAAGAAGGCAGTCGTTCTTCTTAAGTCCAGGCAACCGAGCCACACATTTTAATGATAGGTACTTTTTAAAGGCTTGTTTGCATTAGTGTGCATCAGTACAGTTGGGAAAATGAGAAACTTCACACATGGCATCTGGAAATCCTTGTGGCTCACTATATGCTCAACAGGAATAACGTGTTTTGCCCCACAGAAAACTCATTACTGTATCAACAGCACCAGAAACTAGCTTTCATTTTGCTCTTAATAAATATATTGTTTTAAATCTCTTGTTTTTAATGCCTTTATATAAGCTTTTGTGAGCCTTTAAGGTAACTAAGCATGTTTTTATTTCAATCATTTTATGTCCTAAGGAGAATCAAACCATGGTTCAAATTAGTGTGTGTGTTTGTACACATGCAGTGTTAAAAGAATGTTAATATTGTAAAGTTAAGCCTTCGAATGTTGGGAAATGCCAAAATTAAGGTTGTCTGTGAAACCTTAATTCAGACCCCTTATATGTGTATACTACAACAGTTCTACCCATCATCATATAGGATGCCTTGGGAGAACTATGGATAGAAATATTTATTTATTTAAATCTCTAAAATGTGTCTTGTTAGGAACTGTACATCAGTGGCTTAGATACAAGTGGTGGCTGGCACAGTACATTCTTAAGCTGTAGACGATAGATCTATGGTTTTATCAGTTGCTCTTTCTGCCAAACAACGCACTATATTTAAAGGATAGATTTCTGTTTCCAGGCTGAAGAGAATGGGCACATCAGTAAAATACTTATGGAAGCTGTGGAGAAATGTAAAGAGCAGCTCTGTTTATGACTCATGTACAAACCACAGTAATAAAGATTGAAATGTAATATGATAAAATGTATAGATGTTTGTAAGACAAATATTTTTGCAAAGGATATATAAGTCTATGCATTGGTTTGTATGCTAGGACACGGCAAAGTAGCTTGATCTTTATTCCTGTGTTTGCAGACTTGCATACTAATCTGGTATGTATGAAGCAGATTTCAATCTCCTTGTAAATCTGGAGTAACTCTGCTGTAGTCAATGAAGCTACTCTGGATTTACACCAGTGTAACTAGAATAATTATCATTCTGACCTTCTGTTTTAGTACTAAAATGTGTAACATTCCGATCAAGGAGCTAGACTGTGCCCTGGCCTATGCAGCCATGCAGGGGCATAAGTGGGACTAACACACACCCTCTCAGACCCCAAACAACTTCACTGGGTGTGGTGCAAGGGGAAACAAGGGGTAGAGAGAGGGGAAGAGAATGGGTGGAGCCAGAGTTCTGCAGAGCTGAATCGGTGTGTAAGAGAGGAACAAGTAGCAGAGTACTACCCCGCAGGAGCACATGGGGAGCAGGGAAGGCAGTGGAAGGATTAGTTTTTCTGGTCTAGAGTGTTAGATTACTAACCGGTTTTGAGGTTAAAAAGTATCAAATTCCAAGAGGAAAAATACCCAGAAAAAAACCAAACAGAACCCCATCAGTATATGCAATAAAGGGTGCAAGTAACTGTATTATTTGACTAAGTAACTAAACAGTAAGATTACAGGAGCAACATGAGAAGGGCAAAAGATCTGTAACTGACCTAAATAGATGTATAATACCATTCCAAATCTCTGCATTTATACTTAAATTCTGCTTTATTGTTGATGTTGTTGTTACATAAGGTTACCATGTTTGCAGCTCCTGCCAGCATAACTACTATAGTTCTGGTGATCATAACGAGGGTAATTATACTGGAACATTTCATCCTCTGTCCTCGATCTGATTCAGCCTCCACCCCATTCCCAGTAAGGCATCTCTAAACCATTAAATGGAATCCTTCCGCTCATCTTGAAACATCAATTGTTGCTGTCAGGATTTTTAGTTACTGTTTGCTAAAACCATTTAGTGTGATAACCATACTGAAAGGAACGCAAGTAGAAGGGAGATACATCATGTGGGAAATAGCATTGATCTTTCATGTTGCTGTTTTACTCAGTAGGTCTCTGTGAGAAAGCCACAAACTAGAGGATTCTAATACTCATTTACCTACAGCCCAGTTTTCACTGCAGATATTGACTAGTTACCTGTTCTTTTTATGGATAAAAACGTATGTACTGATCCTTGCATTCTGTGCCTACCTGCATTTCTGTCTAGGTTCTTTTATGTCACCTGTCACCAGAGTATACTAATATCCCAAACATTAATGAATCTCACAGTAATCTGGAGAGGTAGTGAAGTACTTATCCCTCTGCTACAGATGAGAAATGGAGACACAGAGTTGGGCATTGAACCCAAGTTCCTGTATCCCAGGCCAGCGATACTTTAGTCCCCAAACCATTCTTTCTTTAATTTCTCTCATGTCACATCATGCATATGTAAGGTTTGTTTATAAATTGCATAGGGCATAGCATGGTAATTCAGCTGCCTGTTTAACCAAAAACAAAACAAAAGGAAGGTTCTTCTTTGAGTGCTTGCTCATGTCTATTCCATTCTAGGTGTGTGCAGGCCCACGTGCACAGTCGCCTGCGATTTTTGCCTTAGTAGTTTCCATAGGGCCAGCTGAGGCACCCCCTTGAGTGCCACACTCATGCGTCGGTATATTAGGCGCCGCTGCCCCTATGCCCTCTCAGTTCCTTCTTACTGCCCATTATGGTTGGTCGGAGCACCTTCCCCTTGCCTTACAAGTGGATAGCAATTTTCTCTCTAACTTTCGTTGTTGTTAGCTTTGTACATAGATTGTAGTTTCACAGGTTTTTATGCAAGCCAGGACATATGCTTACATAGATAGTGCATAGGAGTCATCTAGAATGGAATCAACATGAGCGTGCACTAGAAGAAGAAAAAAGGGTTACCTACCTTTTTGTCACTGTTGTTCTTCGAGATGTGTTGCTCATATTCAATCCATTACCTGCCCTCCTGTGCCTCTGTTGGAGTTGCTAGGAAGAAGGAACTGAGAGAGCATAGGGCCAGTGGTGCCTAACATACCGACTCATGAGCACAGTATTCCAGAAGGCGCCACTGCCGACACTACAGATGCCACTAAGGCAAAAATCTCTGATTATGCATGTCGGCGCACACACATCTAGCATGGAATAGACATGAGCAACACATCTCAAAGAACAACAGTTATGGAAGATAGGTAACTGTTTTTTTCCAATCACTCACATTATTTGAATGAACTGCACCCTTATACTTTCTGACAAAGTAATTTACAAGCATGTACTAATCAGCAAAATAAAGGTGTGCCTTACCTGTCAGAGTTGTCTGGCAAGAAGGAACCGAGGGTCAGGGGAGTGCGCAGCTCCCCATATAGCGCGATATAGAGGTGTCACTCCAGGGTTGTGCTCCAGTGCTCCTCTCTACAGCTACTGCTAAGGGAAAAACTTCCAGCACCAGTGCATGTGGCATGCACGCACACTTACTGTGGAATACACCTGAGCAACACATCTCGAAGATCACCAGTTACGGAACAGGTAACTGTCCTTTACTTAGCTCTGCAGTGCTAACTCTCAATGCCATACTTTACAGTAAGGAGTAGCATCTTGAGTTTTGCAACAGCACATTCAGTTTCCTTACCTAAGTAACAAAAGGATCATGCTTTCCCTCTCCCTTCAGGATGGAATCCTGCCGTACATCTAGTGATACCTTGCAGCTGCTTATTTTACATCAAATGGCACAGGATGGGGTTAATGGTATAGGGCTGGTACTAAGGAAGCAGACACAGGATGATCCTGGAAAGGCTCATATTGTATCTGGAGGTAGAGTCCAAGTCTAATCTTTTTCTCTTTAGGATAAAAGGGATGAAATATTCCCTAGTTTAGGTATGTTTGTGAATCTCTTGTGTGGGTTCATAAATAGGAGCAAATATTTTTTAAACTGAAGCTAGAACTATATTTCTAGCTATAAAATCTCTTCAAGATATTACTTTGTGTCTGTGAAATAACTAGGAAACCAAGGGTTGGATAATTCTCAGTATCTTTCATACCTTGGTCAAATGTTTCTCAACTTGGCCCATATGCTGTCAGAACCTGTCATCACATGTAAACGGAGTCCAAAGCACTTGACATAATGTATGTCTAAATACCTATTTGCACCTGTTGTGAACATAAAACATCTTCACTACACCAAATAATTCATAAGCTAAATAAACAGCTTTTGCAAACAACTGTGAGCAACAGCCAGGACTATAGAATCTGAGGGGCTGGAAATGAAGGCAGCTCACCCCGGCATCAATCTTATGTAAATTAATCCCCCGCCCAGAGCAATAAGATAGGCATAACAGTCCTTAGCTGAGGCATCTGATATTTACCTTGTTTAAAGAGCCATTGAATTTGGTCACAATTGGAATCACTAAACGAGGGAAGTGACCAGCTCCCTTACAATCTTGTTATAGTAAATGCTGAACTGAAAAATCATATCACAGTTTTTTCCATTTGTAATATCGTCCTTGGAAGAAATCTACCTCCATAATGCCATGGCTCTGTTCTGCATTAATGTCACTATAATATACAGCAGAATGTATTACCAATTAGACCATGGATCACCACTGGGGGTGTAAACATATGTGCAAGGACACATTTGGCTGTGCAATGACATTTTTCAAACATGCTGCTCACTGGCTGCTAAACCTTTGTATGTGTCATCCATACTCCATTATTTTCGAAACTATGTGTGCTTGTATTTAACAGACAAATCTCCGGGGAAGGACAGATTTCTCACAACCACCTTAGTTCAGGCCTGAGTTTCTCTGTTGTAACTTCCTTCTGTAGGAGTGGCCTCAGCAGGAGTCTTCACTTCACCCAAATGGGTGTGTTCTCTTGTGGTGTCAACACTTTTTGCACTTCCATACCGCATGTGTTTTCATTGTTATCTTAGTCATATATATTTTCTCTTTTGTTAATGTCAATTCTTGAAGTAACAGCGAAAAGCAAACCTTTCATTATGCTGTTTTGTGCTGTGAGCTTTCGAATCTCTAGACACTACCACCATGTGCTATAAATATAATTGAAAGAAATACATATGGGTTATTTTGAACATCTCACCTTTTCAGATGCTGAGTCATAATCATGGATTTGAAACTCAAGAAAGCACTATGTGCAAACTTTACAATACCTGAATGAGTGTTTCTTAAATGAATATATTTGTATTATAGTCAGTTTACATTCCTCGTATTTTTTATTTTCTTGCATATGCAGGTTATATATGTGCAAAAATTAAAGAGCAAATATCAAAAACCAACACATACGATTTAAATGTAATCTTAAAACATTTTGTCATGTAAAAAAATTGCAGAATTTAAATATTTCTTATGGAACTAAAAATATTGCTTTTTTTTTTTTCTTTTAACTGTTAGTGTGACATTTACTTCATCATTCTTAAGGACTACCCATAGAAAGAAAATCAGCATCTAAAATTTAACCTCTGCACGTTAATATTATTTAAATCAACTGTAATTCCTCCAAAAATGGACCTTCTCTTTCCTCAAGGGAGCAAACAGAACTGAAACCACCTACTGAGAAATTCTATTTTGCTAATTTTTATCTATTGTGATGCAAATAGTGGTTTTAATCCCCTTAACTCATCCATCATGCATGACAGTTCAGCCAGTCTATTGTCTGTGTATTTGAAAGATTTCTGTCTTTTTACTAGTGGCTTTTGGCAAAAGTCGTCTTGTTTTTTAACCTGTTTGTGCCATGCAGTATTAGCACCACTACAGAAAGTTATACAATAATTCTGCATACACTAAGGTAACACGAATATCACTTAAGCTGCTCACAACTAGGTTGCTAAGATTTCCTATCATAGTAGCAAAAACAGTAATAGCTCTTTAGTATGTCAGATTAAGGATATGTACGTTTTATATCATCTTGTAGCTTATCCAGACAGGTGCAAAGGGCAGGTTTGGGAATTTCTTTCTCTTTCATTGGATATTCTGAAACCTATAAATTGCCATTTGTTTTAAATGCATTTTTATGGATATAATAAAATACATTTTATAGTATGTAGCAAACTATATAATTACAAGGTGGCAAATGAAATTCAATATAGCTTTGTTGACGTGTTTGAATTTTAATTAAACCAGGCGGATAGTAAATTATAAATGCATCTTTTGTTGAGTTGAGTGACATTGACAAAATATTAATCTAATGAATTGGCATTTAAACAAGCTCAAACTTCTCTATACCATTCTTTGCTTTCTTTGAAATATTTATTCTGGGTGTGCTTTAAAGACCCAAAAGAAAAGAATAAAATTTAAAACCCACATGAAATAAACATTGCTTGTATTGAATATTCCATGATTTGAAAACATGCCAAGCAGAATCCAATGCATCTCATTTGTGTCACTGAAGACCTTTTTGAACCAGATGTGTTTGTGGTTACTTAATAAAAAAAGTCTTTTAAAACTGAAGCTGGGATAAATAACAAGCTATTGCGTGCAAGGCCTAATATTAAAAGTATAATTATTCCATGTATCCTGTTAGGTCATCTCCCTTTTGCTTTGTAAATTATTTTGTGTTACTGCTTAAATCTGAGATTACTAGGGTTTTGGCTATTCTTTAAATAACGAAGAACCATAAAAGGCTCTTTTCTTTAGGAACATAATTATATCATAACTTCAATAAGTTATCAATATTAGTCCATCACCATCCAGGAGAATTGTTTATATTATTCTATTTCCTGGGCCTTTTCCTTTTCCTCTTGTGCTGAGGTACCCATTTTTACAGTACGCTTTCCTAGCAGTTTATTTGCATATGATTAAACTTTGAAGGCTTATTATCTTATTATTTAAAAAAATATAAAAACTAACTCAGATGACTCTCATGACACAAACAGCACCCACCTTAAGTACCCCATGATCATAGTGTTCTCACAACTCCTTCCTATGTCTGTCTCTTCCTCCTGTTGTTCCTGTACAAATTTAGGGCCACGTTCTGCACATCCTTATGGGTTCACTATGAGCTGGCTTGTGTGTCCCTGGAGGGAATAAGGGTATGTAAGATATCCCATTACTTCCCTATGTGGGCAGCCTACACAGGTCACAATTTAGGGGAAAAAGCAGCCATTGATTCACTCTCCCCCATCTGCACAAGAGAGGACATGGGTTGGGGCATGGACAGAACATTGGTTTCAGCCTTGCAATGATGAGTGAACACAGAGGAAGGAATATTCTCTGCCAGGTATAGGTATGGTGCAGATTACTTTCCCTGTGGAACCAGGAGGGAGCAGGCCCCTATTCTGTTCCTAGGGCAGCACAACTATGCTCTGCCCCAACTCACACTGTGAAGTGCTAATCAAGCTCTAGGCATGTGATCCCATTGATTTGCAAAATGGCTTTTCAGAATCTGGCTCTTTAATTGTAAACTGCCTGGACAGGGACTCCATCTTTGTTTTGTGAAGCACTGTATTTATGGTGCTGTTTTTAAATAACAAACGAAAGCGGGGAATTTAAATGTTTGTATTCATCAGATAATTTGGAAATTCAAATTATCTTCCATGTAAAAGTGAAAGATCACTAGCAACTTCACCACAGGAATATAGCAAATAATTTTTTTTACAGTTAATCTATATGAAATGTTATTTATGATTTTGAGTGAATAGTTGTTACAACTTGGTAACACTTAGAATATTAATAGCTTTATATTTCTGTAACTGTTGTAAATGAATTTGAAAAATCTCTATTTGATTGGCTATACATATTGTCAGCTCAGAGGTTAAATTCTGTTGGAGTCACTTAGGGAAATTCATCTGAAATGCAAATACGACAGAAAAAGCAAAACAATATGGCAGAGGAATATGGCAGAAGAATATTTGCTGACTTAAGAGCAAAGGATCAACACCAATATTTTTCCAGTGATGCTAAACCTCTTGTAACTGCTAAATTGGATTTGTAGTTGAATGAAGTATCAGCTGCTGTTGGACAAGCCCATAAAGGCAGGACGGCTGGCCTTTTGTAGGCAGGGTTTAAAGGACGATTGATATGTTTTAGCACTTTTGGGATTATTGTGATTAAGAGGAAACCATTCTGAATGATAGAGAAAGGGTGTAAAAATACACAGTCCACAGCTGGTAAGCAGCATGTGTTTGCTATGCAGGGAGGTCAGGACTAGCTGATCCTGCTGGTTCTGGAGTTGATTGACAGATAAGAAAACTTGATACTATGGAGCAGGCTATTTCTTTACGAAATAGTGCTTTAGTATATAGAAAAATAGCACAAAAAGTAATTAGAATCTGCGAAATTTTGTGCAGTAATTTGTCAGTATTATCAAAAGAGATAGTGAGCTGAATGCTTAGAAATATATAGCTGCAAAATTCCAAATAAGCTGTTAAAAATTCAAACAGAGAGAGGATTTATTTATGTCCAGTTGTATAAGAACCCTACTCAGGACTTTCAAGGTTGGCTTCTGTGTTTTTGCATTTTTCGTATTTTATATGCAAGTGAAATAAAACCCATATTGTAATACAGTAGAAAAAACTATGCTGAATATATGGAAATGTTAAGTTAGGTGAATTTGTAAACTGTTAAGCATCTGATGAGTATGAGATATTCATGTTCGTATAATTCATGCAGTACAGAAATCTTACATTAGAAGAGCTGTTTTATTTTTAATAAACACCTGCCCCAGAAATGTATCCACTTTTTCATCTTATCTCCCTCTCCTCCATTTGGAAATTTAGCTTGTCTAGTTGATTGCTTTTTTAAAGCGACCATCTGAATGCTCACAAATGTATATTCAAATGGTTGGATCTCTGACTCTTTTTAGTGGGCCTGTACCTCTTTCAAAATTTGAGTTTAGCATACCACACAGGAAAGAACACAAGCTTGCCAACTCCTGCTGAGCGTTTTTTCAAGCCTGTGAAAAGAATGAATTATTCAGCAGTAAGCATGCTTACAGCTGGCCATTTGGGAGCTTTGATGTGCGAATCAGGCGGTTGCATGAATGCCCTTATTGTCATGTTATGTGTACACAGTGTGTGAATTATTGAAAATAGTGAGGCCTGAGCCTCATCTGGTAGAGATTACAGTGCAGGCATGCTGGGTGAAGGTCTGTAATTGAAAATCCCCAGATGCTGTTTATTTGGCCTATGTCACATGACCTTCTGCAGTAAGCTTGTCTGAACAAAATGCTGCCTGCATAGGAAGCAGAGCCCAACCCCCTACCCTAAGCCTTCTTAAAACTCAGTATGTGGATGACTTAAACACCTGCCCTTAATATTTTTAAAAGCTTAAAATAGATTTCCCCATAACGTTTAAATAGAGGATGTCTTACTTGTGCGTTTAAACTGTTTAACCAGTTCTTGACTTTAGCGCTCTTTTATCTACAAGACACTTCTTGTTAGTTAATTTAGCTTTACAGTGTCTTTAGAAAACACCACATACACTTTTGGACAAATGCTCCAAGAGTTTCATTTTATGCTTGCAAAATGGAGTGGAAAAGTTCAGGGCTCAATCCTGCAAAGTGCTGACTACTCATGTGAAGTGCTGAGCACCCTCAACTCCCACTGCCATCAATGAGGTGTACTCAGAATCAAGTTCTTATAGAGCAAAACAGCAAACAGAGCCCAATCCACCTCCCACTGGAGTCAGTGAAAAAACTCATTAACTTCAGTGGTATCTGGAGCAGGCAAAACAAAGAGGCCAAATCCTGCTTCCTTTACTTACATGAATTGTCCAAGTGAAGTTTGTAAGAGATCTCGCATAAGGATTTGGCATTCCGTCCTCAGTCAAGGAAAATTCCCATTGACAACAAGATTTGGTCTAAGGCTGGGTGCTCAGAACTTTTAAAAATCAGCCCTTCTGAGGGAGTTCTGGTTGGGCAGTCAAAAACTCAGGTACTCGAAAACCACTAGATACTACTGAAAATCTTGGCCATGGTAAGAATACTGTTTTGGGTATGAAATCTTTGTAGATAAATGTTTGTAATGAGGTCTTAAACACAGAGCAATACCCATTCATGTATCTGAAATACCATTTGTTATTTGGGGAATTTAGCAATGTATGGTCACACAAAAAGAGGAATCTCAAGTTTGCTTATTTTTTCATTCTAATTACTTCTATTTTGCTACTGAATATGAGAACTTTTTTTCATTCCCTACCCATTTTCAAGTTATTAAATGTTTTAATTTTCTGTACTTATTATTAGCACACACATTTTGAAGGCAACTATTATCGTGGGCTTTGGGTGCTATGTTTTAATTTGTGTCATTAACTTTCCAAATAAAGAGATTGAAAAACTCCACACTGCCCTGCAGCTATAAAGCTAGAGGGCACAGTTCATCCCTGCATTTCTTCCAGTTCTGCACTGGTGTAACTCGACTGATTTCAGCATAATGCTAGAATGATAGATCATGCCTAGAGAATGGAATGAAACCTGGCCTGCCAGTTTATGGGGCAGATCCACCGCTGGTACAAATTGTCATAGCTCTGTGGCAATTTACCCCAGCTGAGGATCTGCAGCTGAGCTTCAGTGTGGGTGTGTGAATTTCAACTGAATTGTGAAGTGTGAATTATGGAAAATATTCTTTTCACAACTATTTGAAGATAAAAATATTTTGAAAACAGAATGTTCTTCTTCGAGTGCTTGCTCATATCCATTCCAGTTAGGTGTGCGCGCGCCGCGTGCACGTTCATCGGAAAATTTTTACCCTAGCAACACTCGGTGGGTCGGCAGGGCGCCCCCTGGAGTGGGGCCACTATGGTGCCGGATATATACCCCTGCTGACCCAGCCGCCCTTCAGTTCCTTCTTACCGCCCGTGTCGGTCGTTGGAACAGTGGAGCGCAGCTTAGCTGACCTCCGCTTCCCTAGCTACTCGTAGTTCTTGTGTATATAGTTATATAGTTATAATCCTTTTATATATATATTTATATATACTTATGCGTTTTTTTTCTTTACTAGCATAGTTAGTTTATAATAGTTAGCGGGGTTCGGGGAGTAGCCCCTTCCCCACAACCGGTGCCGGAGCCCATGCCGGCTCACCGGTTCTTAGACCGTGCTTGGCCAACCTCAGGCTGTTGCTGACAGGAGATCCACACGACTCCTGTTTACAGTGCCTTGGGGGATCGCATTTCACAGCTAAGTGCCCCATTTGCAAGGCGTTTAAGCCAGAACAAAATGGAGCAGCACTTTCATTTCCCCTCCACCTTCTGCACCGAGTGCTGGCTACTCGGCAGACAGAAGCGCCTCCTCGGCACCGGACCCCACCGGCACCGGACGTTCGACTTTCGGCACCGCTCCCTCTCTCTGAGGTTGAGGAAGCCCACAACTCCTCCTGCCAGTGCCCGACAGCTCCCCGGCACGCGCCGTTGGTTGAGCTTCCTGCTCCTGCTGCTTCCGTGCCAAAACTGCACCGCAGCCCAGAGAGCTTGGCCTAAGTCGGATCGCCTGGCAACCGACACCTGCCGCAAGCACCGACCAACAACCGGCACCGTCAATCCCAGTCCCACAAGGGGCCGTCGAATCCAGTGCCTGACTGCTCCCCGGCGCACGCCGTGGTCGAGCTCCCTGCTCCTATTGCTCCCATGCGAACGGCACCGCAGACAGAGAGCCTGTCTAAGCCGGATCGCCCGGCACCGACACCTGCTGAGGCACTGGCGACGTCAGCACCGTCGATCCTCGTCCCACAGGGCCGTTGAATCCGGTGCCTGACAGCTCCCCGGTACGCACTGTGGTCGAGCTTACTGTTCCCTCCACGCCAGAGACATTTCCAACGGCGAGGAATCTCATTGCCATGACAGAGTTGATGCTGCCTGAACCCCCCGCACCACCGGTGCGGGTAATACAGTCTCTTGGCAAGCCGCCTTGATACGACCACCCTCTGTCAGCGCAGCAGAGCGGCACTGTTCATGATCACGCTCCGCAGACGCTCCAAGTCCCGTCGGCACCCCACTCCCGACGCCACTTGCAGTCCCGATGCTGTTCTCCTCGGCACCGGTCGCACTCGCCGCACAGGTCGGTGTCCCTGTTCACCAACCCGATAATCTCAGCACTGTTCTGGCTCCCAGCACCGCTACAGGCACTGTGATTCCCGTAGCCGCTCCCGACCTCGAGATCTCGGTCGACCTCCCTTCACCGCTCTGGTCGCATGTCCGGATCTCGTTCCAGGTACCAGTGCGCCTTCCGGTACCGGTCCCAGGTGCCAAGTTGGACAAGGTCTGGTAGAGTCAGACTCTGCCCATGATTTTTCAGCACACCTCCATGGCCATCCAGACACGCATCAGTGTCTTCCCACGTGGACAGCTCTTATGCTCAGGACCGCGATTCTGGTGTGCCCACCAACAACCTGAGAGCCCATCAGGACCTCCTATGGAAGGTAGCACTCAATGCGGACCTCCAGCTGCAGGAGGTCCCCGGAGGTAGGGGACCCGGTAGTGCACATTCTATCGCGGTTGCCCCACTAGAGGGGACCTACCCGTTTATTCGGACCATCCAGGCGAATGCCGATACTCTATGGAGGGTACGACTACTTGTCTGTCCATCCCTCCTCCCTGCTCACTAGTCATTCAGTTGGTTAAGAAAAAAGGGAACGGCATGGCCAACAGGCGCCAGCCCCAAAATCGAAGGGGGCTAGGCGAATGACCCTACTCAGCCGCAAGGTGTATTCTGCAAGGGCCTTATAGCCCTGCGTGGCAAATCAATAAGCCCTGCTTAGCCCCTATAATCATAACACCTGGATAACGGTGAATAATTTATGGAGCTTCTCCATCAAGTTCCGCCAAGAGTTCACTGCCCTCTTGGAGGAAGGGAAAAAGCGGCCAGAGCTTCTCTCCAGGCCTCGTGTACCACGAGGAGCATCTCATGGCTTCAGGTTTCAAACCTCTGGCCTTTCACGACTTACCATTTGTTGGTAAAGGCCTCTTTGCAGTGAAATCAACCCCAGGCTGGCAAAGCCTGAAGGGCAACAGGGTCTAATGCGCTCTCTCTCGGCGTGCATACGCCGACGACCTACTGCAGGCCTTTTCCCGTTCCCAGCCACACGGCCACACACTCTGTGCTAGCCACAGATAGGACTTTGGCAGACAGCGCGGCTGAGGTGGTCACAGACGACCGTTCAGGACCCCTAGAGGGCCAAGATCGAGGCCCCTCGCAATCACGACCGGGGACCAAAGACGAACTTTCGAAGGTGCGCCCGAGGGCGCGTACCGGTTACAAGCCGGGATCCCACTCCTACTACTTCCTCTTGGCGTGGTCCCAGTTAACTTCAGTTCGCTGTTCCCTACACATGGTGGAGTATGGGTACCACCTCCAATTTGTTCCAACCCTTGTTTCCCTCTTCAGGGACTGGACTCTCTCGGGCGCAATTCCTCTTACAAGAGGTGGCAGACGCCGATGGACGAAGGGGGCAAATTACTCCCCCAAAAAAAAAAAAAAAATTCCCTAATCCCAACTCGTATGGAGGTCTCAGACCTATCCTAGACCTACGAGGACTCAACCAGTTTATGATAAGGTTGAAGTTCCACATGGTATCCCTGGGAACCATTTTCCTGTCCTTAGATCCTGAGACTGGTATGCCACCTCGATATGAAGGACGCGTACTTTCACATTGCCATCTTCCCTCCGCACAGGAGATACTCCGCTTTCTAGCCAACCGTCGGTACTTCCAGTTTACGGTCCTGCTGTTTGGCCTTTCTACAGCCCCACAGGCATTAACCAAGTGTGTGGCCGTAGTCGCCACCCACCTCCGCCGACGTCGGATATGCGTTTTCCGTATCTGGATGATTGGCTTATCTGAGGAGACTCCAGACAACAAGTCACTCAGCGTGTGGGCATCGTCAAGGACCTATTCACATGTCTAGGCCTGATGATCACTATGGAAACATCCACTCTGGTTCCACGCAGAGGTTAGACTTCCTAGGGGCTATCCTGGACTCCGAGCTAGCGGATCCTGCTTACCACAGCCACGGTTTCAGGCGATGGCACCGATCATCGAGGTCTGCAAATTTTCCCAACGACCTCGGCTCGCACTTGTCTGGGTCTCCGGGTCCATGGCTGCCTGCTAGTTGTAACCAAACACGCTAAAGCTCTGCCTCTGTCTCTCCAAGTTTGGCTCAAATCAGCGTACCTGCCCGGACAGGGGCCCAATGGTCACGATAGTCACCATTCCCTGAGCACCCTAGGCTCCCTAGAATGTGGCTAACTCCCTCCCTGGTGTGGGCAGGGATGCCGCTCTATCCGCCCAGCCCTCACTGTCCCTGACGACGGATGCGTCATCTCTCGGCTCAGGTGCTCACCTCAGTAACCTTCGAGCTTAAGACCTTTGGTCTTCTCAGGAGCTGGCGTTCCACATCAATGTCCAAAAATGAGAGCAGTCTGCCTGGCGTGCCAGGGGTTCCAGCAGCAGCTGCGAGGCCGTGCGTCTCAGTGTTTACAGCCAGCACAACGGCCATGTACTACATAAACAACCTGGGAAGGGACATGGTCCTCCTCCTTTTGTCAGGAGGCCATCCATCTCTGGGACTTTTGCATAGCCCACTCGATAAATCTGGTAGCATCTTTCTCCTTGGCGTTTCGACTCAGCAGGTCTTTCCTGTCTCATGAGTGCTCGCCCTGCCTGATGTGATGCATTCTGTTGCCAGAAGTGGGGATTTTTCCCCACATATGGACCTGTTCGCTTACTGCGAGAACACGAAATGTCCGAGGTTCTGCTCCTTCCAAGGTCTCTCCCCGGGACCGATCTCGGACGCTGTCCTCATGCCGTGGAAGGGCAACACCTTTATGCCTTCCCACCGTTCCCCCGGCTCATTGGGTCCTGCTCACACTTCGCAGGGCAGGGCGCGCATCATCATGATCACTCCAGCGTGTTCCAGGCAGCACTGATACGCCACGTTGCTCGCCTGTCAATAGCCTGCCCAATTACCCTGCCACTCCACCCAGACCTCATACCTCAGGACCACGGCAGACTTCGCCGCCTGGACCTGCAGTTTCTTCACCTCATGGTGTGGCTCCTACGTGACTATCAGGGTAGCAGGATGCCTTCCACCTGGTCAACGTACCTGGCCAGGTGGAAGCGTCTCTCCTACAGGTGCGAAACGCTTAAAATCTTACTCCTGCTGGGGTCTCGATCCCCTCTATTTTGGACTACCCTCTGGCCTGCAACAGCAGGGCCTAGCGGTGTTCGCCGAAGGTACACTTGGCAGCCATCTCTACCATCCATCCAGGCTAAGGTGGTCGTTCTGTGTTCTCACACTCTATGGTTTCGGGTTCCTCAAGGGCTTGGAGCGCATACACCCTTAGGTACGCCGCCCAGCCCCAACCTGGGACCTCAACCTGGTTTAACCAGACTTATGTCTCCTCCATTCGACCCGTTAGCGACCTGCTCGCTGCTATACCTGTCTTGGAAGACAGCTTTCCTCGTAGCCATTACATTGGCCAGACGAGTCTTCGAGCTCAGGGCTCTTATGGTGGTTCCACCATACTTTATGTTTCACAAAGACAAGGTGCAGTTACGATCCACACCCGGCTTTCCTCCCTAAGGTGGTTTCGGCCTTTCATGTTAACCACACTCAACGCGATGGGGACAACATTGCACTCCTGGACATCTGTAGAGCGCTCGCATTTATGTTGAGCGGACAAAACCATTTTGTAACACGCCCCAACTCTCGGTTGCAGTAGCAGACCGAAGGAAAGGCCTACCTGTTTCCTCTCAGAGGATCTCATCTTGGGTGATAATGTGCACCCGCACTTGTTATGATTTGGCTCACATTTCCCCAAGCCACATCACCATGCATTCTACCAGTGCTCAGGCTTCATCTGCCGCCTTGCTGACTCGTGTACCTACCCACGAGATCTATCGCGCAGCTCCATGGTCCTCGGTCCATACCCTTGCTTCGCATTATGCTCTGGTTCAACAGTCAAGAGATACTGCAGCCTTTGGCTCAGCAGTTTTACATTCTGCCATATTTTTCACTCCGACCCCCCGCCTAGGTAAGGCTTGGGAATCACTTAATTGGAATCGATATAAGCAAGCACTTGAAGAAGAAAAGACGGTTACTCACCTTTGTAACTGTTGTTCTTCGAGATGTGTTGCTCATATCCATTCCAAACCCGCCCTCCTTCCCCTCTGTCGGAGTAGCCGGCAAGAAGGAACTGAAGGGCGGCTGGGTCGGCAGGGGTATATATCCGGCACCATAGCGGTCCCACTCCAGGGGGCGCCCTGCCTACCCACCGAGTGTTGCTAGGGTAAAAATCTTCCAACGAACGTGCACGCGGCGCACGTTCACACCTAACTGGAATGGATATGAGCAACACATCTCGAAGAACAACAGTTACAAAGGTGAGTAACCGTCTTTTGCTCCATTCATGTGGTATATTTTTGTGTGTAAATATATGCTGCATCATAATAGAGTCTGCTAGTGCCACAATTATTAAGAGTTTTCTTTGCATTGTATAGCATGCTTATATCAAAAGGATTTGAAAATTCTGCTTTCCTGTGGAGAACAGAAATCTCTTCAGAGTGAGTGCTGTCAAATTCCATGTAATTTAATCTTTCATTTAAATAAAAAAAGTCACTAACCCTCATGGCTGTGAAAGAAATATTTCAAATTTGTTCCAAATATAACTAGTGCACTGATGTCTTCCTAACTCTGCAGGGAGAAAAGTTTGATATGCTACTGTTTTCCAAGTAGTTTCTAGAATGAGTACAAAATATTGCTCTAGTTTTAAAATGTATCTTCCACTGTATCAACCAAGGGACAACTTGTAATTTTTTTTAAAGCTTATTTTACAGGTGGGTGTGGAAGAAGCGTACGAACTTGGATTTTCTTTTTTAAACAAACCCACATCAAACGTTCTTTTAAAAAAATGAAATTTAATCCCTCACGGTCTTGGCCCTTTCTGAGGAAAGGAGGCTTTTCCTCCAGTCTCCATATCCCTTGGAATAGGCTCAGTAAGATTCCTCTGCTCCGGAGATGTACCTTATCTCACTGGGCACCTTCCCAAGACTTGTCTGATACCTGAACCAAAAAATTCCAAGGAGGAGACTGATTCTCATAACAAAAGACAAGAAGGAATAGAACATTTCCAGTTCATGAGCGTGAGGCTTCTTTTCCACTTGGCAATCTCCATAAATATTATTTTTCACCCGTTAGGAGAAAGGTGGAGAAAACATTACCACAAACATACTCTTCTTGGAGAAGCACATACATATCTAATCAGGGACACTTTGCAACTCCTGGGATTTCTAATATCTGGTGTATGTGGTTCCTTGAGTCCCATTTTGTTTCAGCCTCTTGCTACTTCACAAAGACAGGGTGTGTTTTTAAGAATATCCTGTCTTGCCTTTGCTTCCTTAAAATTCCCTCCATTTCCATGTTTGGTCAGCTTCTGACCCAGTCTGATTTTGGAAAAAGAAAGAATGTGTTGCTTGGCAGATAACACAAAGGCCCTAAACTTTTATTTGGAGAGTTCTAGTTCCTTTCATGTGTTAGGCAATGTTTATTTTACAGGTGGAGTCTAAGAAAGGCTCAGTTAGTTAAGGCTTCTCAGATAACACTGGCTAGACCTATTGGTATGTTATTGAGACTTCTAAGGCAGAAGTAGCTTCTTCCCTGATTAGACTTGGGGCTCATTTCTCCCCTGAAGGAAAACTATGGCATTAGAAGATTTGTAAGGTCTTGGTTATCTTGTATGCTCTGTCTCTGAGGGCTTGACTCACTACAAATGTTAGCTCACATTACTACATTCAAGTAATGGCACTCATGCAAGAATCAAGTTATCCTAACATGAGAGAGAACAACCAAACTGCGAAGCAGCACTCTAGTCACCCATGCCCCAGGATGGGCCAGCTAGCTTGAGTTTTAAGCACCACTTAACTCAAGCTATCACTATTTGTGTGCAGATGGGAGTCAGATTAGGGGCAATGTTTGAATATTAGCCTTGCAATATTTGGTGGTTTTTTTAAAAGCTTCTGCTCCTGTCAGGTGATTATATGACCATCACAAATTTCATTTAAAAAAAAAAAAGTGTCTAGCCCTCATAGTTGAGGAGAAAAGCTTGAAAACATGACCACTAAACGCTGAAACCAACTTTGACTTAAAAATCATGACAATTTTTAAAAAAATCTTATTTTTTAATGCTTGGGTGTGGCAGTATTAGATCAGAGAAGAATTATGTACAGATCATAACAGTGTTTTAAATGAAATAATAGAAATGCCTAAAAATTCTTTCAGGTGAATTACTGCATCTCAGCTTCAACAATTTGGATAATATTGAGGGGTTGTGATTCTAGATACCGCAATGAATGTATAATTTGTGTGTATTAAGAAGTGTTATTGTTCATGCTTATTGATTAGTGAAATTTTCCTCAGGGCAGGTGGCAGCTTGGGCTCAATCAGCTCTGCTCAGTTCATGCTCAGTGGCTTTAAGCCGTCTTTCTGTTCCCTTTTACCCTGACTCTGACCCTGACAATGACAAAAATGTATCCTGTGGTGATAGTTTAGAATGGGGGAATGACTTGGGGTGCTGGTGAATTTAGGCCAGATGAATACATTTAGTTCTTGAGCTGGTATGTATTGGGTAAAATTTTCAACCCCTAGATACCAGCACCATTTTCATTCTAAACTCCATTTTCAAGGCAATGCCTAATCTTAATATAAAAACTCACTTTAGATAAGTAATCTTCCAGAGTATCAGCAAAGGGCCATGTTTTAAATATATTTACACACAGTGGTACAAATATATATTCTGAAGTTGTTTAACAGCTCCTTCCTCAAGTGTGACTTACGCCAACTGCCATGATCTCATGAGGACTACTTCATTGGCTAAGGATTGATGAGAGCACTCTACCCCCACACTAAGCCTGTCATTAATGCAAAATGTGGGGCTATAGAGCTGGCGACGCTGCCTTTACACCAAGGATTTTCTTACATGATGAGAATCACCAGCTTTCCCTCTAGGGCAGCTTTTTTATACCTTGTTGCATTGAAGAACTGGGCCTGAGTATTTTATTCATGTGTTTATTGAAAGATGTATAAGTGGCTCCCGTTGCTTCCACAGCATGTCACCTCCCCTAGTTTAAGCAAAAGATGCACTTAAATTAAGTAAAATTTCCTCACAGCTTGCCACACTGAAGAACACATCAACTCTGTTAAGTCCTGGCCAAACAGATAAACCATACACGGTTCCCTGAAATTTGCCAGGTTCCAGAGCCTTTGCACTGTTCATGTTCCCTAATTAAAGACAGTGCTAATCCTTCGCCCTCCTTGTTCTCTTTTCATTTCTCAGCAGTTTTTCGCTCACTGTATTACCCTAATACATATTAAAGGGACAATGTGGATGTGTAGGGGTACAAAATCATTGTGGGAAGGTTGCTTGAAGCTGCTGACCCAGCGCATCTGCAATATAGTGTGTTGGAACCATTGTTTTATTTGTGTTTTCTCTGCTCTTTCCCATTGCTCAGGCGTCAGTCTCTTGACCACTCACCCACCTTTTACTTCTGGATGATCTTTTCCCTGTTTTACCACATTAGTGCTGTTTTCTCCATGAATTGTGGCTTCAGAGCAAAATTACATCATAGTGGCCCATTTTCCTTCCCTGGCTGACAATCATGGAACAGTTGTGCAATTAGCTCTGTTGTTTGGAGTAACTGGTGGTGTTGTCTAAGGCCGTGGGATGCTGCTACAGAAACCAGATATCATTCTCCATGTTGGAAGGCAGGGCTCTGGGCTGCAGAAAGCAGGCTGCAGTCAGCTCTAGACTCTGGGTATTATTATTTAATGTTTAAATAAAAATAATGTAGCTGTTAAAAAAAAAAAAAAAAAAAAGCTGTCCATATCTCCTGCATAGGGAGAGCGACATAGAGGAGATGTTTTGGGCTCTGAATGACAGAACTATTAGCAGGACTTTTACTCTTTTGCTAACTTGCTCAGTAATATAAGATGTGTGAAGACTGCTAGATTGACAAGGACTCTCCATTTTGTTGTATCGTGTAATTGCTTCTACTCTTGATTTTGTTGCAGTTTGATTGTGTAGGTGGTGTAACATTTAAAATCTCCTTCCAGAATTTTTAATTTAATATATATTTTGGCTTACACCAAAGAATACTTGAGAATTACTCAGGATAATAGGACAGGGCTATTGTTCCCTGAAAATAGGAGTACCATCCTGACATAATGCATTGCAGAATTGCTGTCAGGGAACTGTTTTCAACCTGCCTAATGATGAGGTTTTCCATCTAATTAGACAGCTCACTGCTCAGTTTGCTGATTTTGTGTATGGAGATTTAGGCTAATGTGTAACTGTTTGCACGTGCAAAATTTGGTTTTTGAAGTTTGGCCTTAAATGCCCTGTAATGGAGTCACTAACTTTGCATCACCACCGTAATTACTTATTCCAAATAGCTCTGACATGTAGTCCAGGCCCAAACTGAAGGGGAGCAAAGGGAGTCCAATCTACTTTTCACATTCATCTATCTGTGCACAGAGAATATGAATAAACTACAAAAGGGATGGGAGTGTTCCAGTGCTGGAGGTGACACTTTCCAGAAACGATGTAAAATTAGGTTTAGAGTGGAAGGTGGTAGGGGGCGACAGGGAGAAAGCACAGTTATATAACTGTGCTATGTGTAGACCCTCCCAGAAAGGGTGGGCAAAAGGAGCAGTTTCCCCTAGACTCACTGTTTGAGAGGGCCCCCAAGCCCATGGAATTTGGGCTTGTGACCTAGGCCAGGGGGTCACAGTGCCATTCAAATTTGGCTCAGCTGAACCCTATGCACCAAGTCACAACATCACTCACTCAAGTTTGGCCTGGTTGCCCACCCCCCATCATGAGTGGCACTGTGATCCCATGTGCCAGATTGCAACACCTATGTGGAGCCAGGCCCAGCCCTTCAAAACTATAGCTGAGTGTAGGGCAGGCTCTCTTTCCAAAATGCCTCCCTCCCTGCCAGCCTTCCCTCAGTGTTTTTGCACTGATAATTTTTTGAGTTGGGTGATTTAGTTTTAGATTTTACCCTGGCCCAAAAAACTTGTGTGTGGCCCTGGTTACATGCTCCATTTAACAGGTGCCCCTTCCAATGTAGGTTCCTTATTTAAAAATGTCTGTATCTGCCCCCACAACAGCAAACCAATACAAATTTGGATATCTGTCTGATATGGACATAACAACTAACTGCACCTTCTAATCAGACACCCTGCTAGCTAACTTCAAAGTGACCAGTGGGGTGGTGAGACTGATACCTTAGTCTTCAACCTGCAATTAAAAAAGCCCTCTTAACTTAAGTCCTCTCATTCTCACTGGTACCTTGCTTACTTTACCTTGTGTTTAGCACAAACATGACTCTAAATTAGTATGACATTTGTTCAACATGGCAAGAATAATACAGATAATGTAGAGATTATATTATATAATATAAAGTGAAAATGAATAGGACATCATAGAAACTTCATTAACCTTGATATCAGTAATGTTTAGGAGGGACATTTTTAAAGAAAATTTTAGTTGCGTTAAACACCATGCTCGTTGGCTGAGAAAGCAGACCAACTTTAGACTTTGAAATCCTGTGTTCAAAGAGTATGTTTAAAACTGAACTAGAGTTTTAAAATAATAAGTAAGTGTGCTTACAGTCCTCAATTAAGCAAGTTATTTAAGCAGGTCAATGCAAGAACTTGTTTGCTGAAAGTTAAGTATGTGCCTAAGTGTGTTGCTGAATCAGGATCCTAGTTTCTTTCATTGGAGGATCTCAAAGCACTTTTACAAAGTAATTATCGAATCATCTCTAAACCTCAGCAAGGTGGATGTATTTTCTGAGCCTCATTTTAAACATGGGAAAGAGACACAGAGTAGTTAAGGCCAAAATGCTCACACCAGAATTCCAAAGGTAGGAGACCTAAAGATAGGGTGACCAGATGTCCCAATTTTATAGGGACAGTCCCAATTTTTGGGTCTTTTTCTTATACAGTCTCCTATTACCCCCCACCCCCTGTCCCGATTTTTCACATTTGCTGACCGGTCACCCTAACTAAAGAAGAGACCAGATTTTCAGCTTGGAAGTTGTAGAGTCATTAGATCCTCTGGAAATCATCTGCTCCTTTAGATGTCCAAGTTTATAAACTTGCATTTGAAAATTTTGGCCTGTGTGTCTGTCTAAAGTCACAGAGCAGAACTTGAGAAATCCACAGCAAGCGGCCACCCTCTCTTAAAACAGTGGGAATCAAGGATTACAGCCACTAAAGAGCTGCACAGTCACTGGGATATGTGTCTTCAATATTTTACTGTCTAGCTGAAGTTTCCATTAATGTGTTTGCAGGACTCAAGTAGGATTATATTTTATTTATATACATACACCTTGTTTGTTATATACACATACCTTGTCTGTAGTGTACTGTATTAAGGAAAGAAAAGTAAATGATAAAAATATTGATGAATGCCACTTCTATAAATGAAAATCAGATTATATAAAAATCGGACTATCCTCACATTTGTAGATGTTATATTTTTAAATCATGCTGTTTGATAGCTCCATTTACAGAATTGTGGCTGTTCGGCCCTCATTGTAAATTCTTCTTCATTTCAGGTAGGAATGAATTGATAGCCAGATACATCAAACTTAGAACAGGGAAGACACGGACCAGGAAACAGGTAAAACAACCCAATTGGAAAGTGTGCATGTCAGCGAATGACAAAACGTGGCATTTTTGGCTGCAGCTGACTGTCAGTGATTCAGCCCTGTTGAGATAATGCATTGATTTCACTGTTATGATTAAGTATGTGCTTTTTAAAAATCCATTATTTGATCTGTTCATCATTTCAGTGACAGTTTATTGGGCACATTCCATATTAATCTCTCTACATATGTAGCTATTACCTCTTAGTGAAAAGAGCATTTCATAAGTCAAACTAACATAAGCCATATAAATTCTTGCATCATTTGCATATAAAGAAAATATAGAATTTAACCATTGTTTTCATATGGTGAATAATGGAACAATTAAATGTCTGGCCACTTCACCTAAACAAGAAAGTTACTAGCTGTGGATATGAAAAATATTAAATAATGAATATTCAGGGGACTCGTTCTACTCATGCTCCCTATTCATGGTCAGTGGTCGCTATAGGGTGAAATAGAGTTGTTTCCATAAGAACTATGGGTGCTGTTGTTCTGTAACCACAATAAGATTTTGTTCATAAGTAAGTCAGCATAAACCTCTACCAGTCTTTAATCTTTTTCAGAAGATTATCACATATCAGTTAAGTTATCACATATGACTAGATCCTTTAATTGTTATAGTCACAGTGATTAGTCATCTCACAGATGCCCACGTAACCTTTGTGTAGTTTGTGTCGAAGTTACTAAACTGGTTCACTAGTGTAAAAAGTTTGCAAATTATACAGTCCCTTTCCTTTTTTAGCTTTGAGCACAAGCTTCAAGGTCTCCTTATCAGTGTGTGTTATGGGGGAATGGGGAGAAGGGGGAGAGGCTTTTATTTAGGCACGCAATGAATGTTTTGTACTGTGGTGAAAAGTAATGCTGCGTCAGCACAAACGAAGATGGCCTGCTGCCAATGCTTGTATTTAAAGCACATTGAATTGGGTGACATTTTCCCCCGGTGATGTTTTTTGTCAATTAGGAAGCAATATAAAGTACAAGGGATGAAAAAAAGCCATGAGGAAGGAGAGAAACTGCAATTCATAGAGACAGAACGAACACCCCATTGACAAAGAAATCCATAACAAAGGACTAAAACTCCAAGTTCTCTTCTGTTATACCTGGACAATCCCCAAGAACTTGGAGTTGCACAGGTGCAGCTAAGAGCACATTACAACTCAGTGGTTGCAAGTACATGACCAAATCCTCAGCCAGGGTAAATCAGCCTAGCTCTATTTAAATCAAGAGAGAAATCTCCCACTCCCACCCCCACCCCTATATATAAATAAAATACATCATGAATATTTTGACGTACTACTTTTGAGAATCTCTCAACAAATTAAAATTAAAAATTGAAATTGCAGAATTGTGCATACCATGTAACCTTTAACACTATTATCTTTCGAAACTGAAAACAGAAATTACCATTGTGAAAATTATGTATGTATGTTGAATTATCAACTTGCTTACTAATCTGAATAACTACAGTCTCTCGTTCCTGGGCTGCTTCATTAAGAAGCCTAGTAAAGTTGGCCCTCAGGGATCAGAATTTGTTTACAGATTACAATACGTTTTTTCCCCTAACAAACATGTGTTGCTTTAAGGTACCACAACAAAAGGATTTTTCTGAGTGATGACAGTAATATTTCCTCCTCCCCCCCCACCCCCTTTATCTATCAGGTCTATTTAGCTTCCAACCTGTTCAGGGGTAGGAGCTGTCTCTTACTATGTGTATGTACAGCACCCAACACATTGGGGCCCCTGATCTTATTATATTAGAGTAGGTGCTACTCTAATATAAACAATATGGTGGTTGAGAACTTTCTCTAGCAATTTTTGTTATTGTTGCAGTTTAGAGAAAATCATTTTGGGGCCTGCAGGGGGCTGAGCAACAGCTGGAGGTTCTAAGTGCCCTCAGCTTCTGTTTAGATTGGTTGCTTAGCAGCTTGGCAGGATTTAAAACTATACCTGGGTTCAAAAAATAACTAGATCAGTTCATGGAGAATAGGTCCAGCAACGGCTATTAGCCAAGATGGTCAGCCCCATCCTCCGGTGTCCCTAAACTTCTGACTGCCAGAAACTGGGACTGGATGACAGGGGATCACTTGGTAATTGCTCTGTTCTGTTCATTCCCACTGAAGCATCTGGCACTGGCCATTGTTGGAAGGCAGGATACCGAGTGGGAGGGATCATTAGCTTGACTCAGCCTGGCCGTTCTTACGTTGTTATGCTTTAATCCATCATCGCAACAGATTTTAATACATACTTGAGAAAATATGAATGCAAAACATGGCCCCCCAATCCCTCTCTCATCAGTCAGGCAAAACTTCCAGTACAATTGATCCAGTATAGGACTGGGCCTCATGCTTGCACATATTTTTCACTGACATTTTAAAGACAGTGGGTCACATTCAGACCTGGTATAAATTGACTTCAAAGGAGTTGCCTGCACTTAATATCAATGTGGTGGAAGCATGACCTGTATTCATATTATAAAGAAATGCAGCATTATTTCATGTTTCTTTAAGACCTATAGTGTGTCAATATTTTATCAGTTATTAACAAATGTAACACTATTAATGAGCTCAAAACACAGCCTTGGTGTAATAATTTGAAGTCACAGAACACGATAAATTATTGTTAATATTTCTTGATGCTTTGTCAAATAAAGTCTCTTGTTCAATGCTTACTGCTACAAGGGCCTGATTCTGCAAATCCTATGAATATGGTTAGTCCTTATTCATGCAAGAAGTCCAGTTGACTCTTTGCATGAGTAAATACTCTTTGGCTGTCTATAGGGGTCGTAGGATTTGTAACAAAAGAGCAAGTGGTTCACACCTAATTCTGAACAGTGTCATTGGTTCTCTTCTGTGAAAGACTATATAACTTGATAGATTAAACTTTTTTCTCCTTAGTCACATCACTGCAGTGATGGCCTGTGTTATTAAGCCTTGGTGCTAAGAGCTAGACATCTGCTGGGAATGTAGTATCTTTAACAGCAGAGCTTACTGAAGATGCAAATAACTTCCCCCTCACAAAAAAAAAGTAATTTAAAAAGATATTTTAAATTTGATTTCCTTTTTGTTTTTCTTTTTTCTTTTCTTTTTTCTTCTCTCTTTTTTTTTATAAATCTGAACAATGTAGGTGTCTAGTCACATACAGGTCTTAGCAAGAAAGAAAGTTCGAGAAATTCAAGCCGCCATTAAGGTACGTTTGGCTTGCCCAGTTGTAGGGGGCTTTTCATCTCCATGGTTACAGGCTTTTCCTTTGTTTTCCTCCCTTCCCCTACCCTGCAGGTGTCTAGTCACATTCAGGTTCTTGCCAGAAGGAAATCTCGTGATTTTCATTCCAAGCTGAAGGTATGCGCTTTTCTGCTTTTGGGCTTGTGGTTGCTATGCATTTCATTTCCTGTTTTCCATGGTGATTGGTGAATGCCTGGTGCTGTGATTCTTGTAACCTAGTTTTCTTGCATGTGGTAGCTGTTTACATTTCTTTGTGTTTAATCTCTGATTTCTGCACTAGCATCCATATTAAAAATTTTAACACTCTCCAGATACAAAGTGAGCTACTCTTTGTAACTACTCAGCACGTAAACATGATTGTTTTTAACCTGTTAGTTTTTTTAACAGCATAGTACTAGATTGTTAGTGTATTTAAATAAAAGAAGGGGGGGGGGTTGTACACTTGATGCTTCTTTTCTGTTCCAAAATGCTTTTAATCTGTGCTTTTGAAATGCTTTCAAGAATACTTAAAGATAGATTATTTACTCTAAGTGCCAGACAGTATAGTTTTTAGGATTGCTTTAGAAACGGCAAGCTGAAATTTCCACAGTACAGTCTAATATAACTTTAACTACTGTACATGATTCCCCGAAGATATATTCCTTTCAAAGTAAAATATTTACATTTTTCTTAGTTAATCTTTGGAGATTCTCAGCCAGCATCATGTTGGGGGAATATTAATATGTTTGTTTAATCTGACGTAATGGAATTGTACGTGTCCCCATTTTTCCATGAAAGATCTACCAAAACTAAAAGGAATCTCTTGGAAATGATTAATAAGGGTCTTTGCACATTTTCCAAGGGAGATCTTATGTTACTTTTTAAAGGTGTCTGACATTACTTAGAAATGCAAGTAGGTTTTAGAGTTTTTTATTTTTTTTTGTTTACAAATAGCAAAGAAACTTGTAAATCTTTTATTTCCCCCTTTCCTCCCCCTTCTTTTTGCTGAGTTGTTGTGGGTTGTCTCCCCCCCACCCACCTGGTCTATGGATGAGAACAAATCATGTTTTGTTCTAGCTGAAAAGCAAAATATTTCATAAAGTAATTTCACAATACAAAGTGGTGAGTGCTGGGGAAGCTTACCACAATCTTGAAACTGCAATATGTGAATAACAGACTGGTTCTATAACAGACCTACTTGATAGAAGCATTTGGTTTTCAGTGTGCAGTGGGCAGCATGCTGGCAAGCTTGTATGGCTGTGGTGGCTGGCTTTTTAGCTGCACTGGCTAAGCAGTTGGGGTTGATGAAGAACTAAGGCAACTTAAACATACTGCTTTTTAACCAAGGGTGCAATAATACAGAGAAATGTAGCAATTTAGGCCAAAATGATCAAAACTGAGTGCTTAAAGTTAGGTACCTAAACCCATATCTAAGCATCTAAATAAGTAGCCTGATTTTTAGAGGTGCTGAGCACCTGAAGCTCTCATTGACATAGATAGGAGCTGTGAATGCTCAGCAGTTTAAAAATCAGAAAACGTAGCTCTATATTTAGGCATTTAAATAAGAACTTAACTAAAAAATTGGCCATAGTGTTTGGAAAACTTGAAAAAATATTTTTGTCCATACCCTAAAGCAGTGGTCTCCAAACACGCACCTCTATCAGTAAAAAAAATTTTGAGCACACACCCTCTTCCGCGCACCCTGAAGGATCCTCTTGCGCACCCCACTTTGGAGACCACTGCCCTAAAGTACCATCAAATATGAAAAGACACTATTTTTAAAACAAAAATATTCTTTATTACTGCACCTGCTTTTCGATTCCTACTGAAGCTGTTCACAGAGCAAGGCAAAAAACTAAACTCCTGTGATACTTAAAAGTCCCCTTTTCTAGTTACCTTTCTGTAGGCACTTACCATAAATTGAGCTCAAAAAAGTATCCTGCTAAGGCAGTTGGTTTTAAGGAGCTGTGTAAAGAAAGAACAGTCTACTAGTACAACAATGTATTGTGTAATGGTTTCTTTAATTCCTGCACTCTCAGATCCATCAGTGCAGATTGATGGATTGCAGCTCTACCTCAGCTGAGTAACAAGCAATGGACTAGTGAAAATTAGGCCACCCTTCTGGTGCTAAGAATTCCCTCCACACTCAGGTCTCACTGTCCCTGCAGCTCTACAGAAGACATTCACTTCAAGTCTGTGGAAGAATTACACAGCTAGGATGGAGAAAGCAATTTTTTAAAAGGGCAATTTCAATTTTCACAACAAGCCCTGTGAAAGGGGCAGCAAAAGAAAGGAATTGTGTCCCTGAGAGGCACAGTTCCTTCCACTCTCTGTTTGCTCCATGGTGGAGAAATTAACCAATATCAGCAGCAAATTGTGACCAGTCCCTTCTTACTAACACATGCAGGATCAGGTATACTTGCCAGCACATTGAGGGGAAGGGGCAATGCCAAGACTCTGCCTACTTCCCCACCTAACTGCCTCAAGGGAAGTATTTATACTGTACTCAGAATACTGTCCTTATATGACTGGCTTTTAGGAGGAAGTGACACAATTTGACACCTCTCTTCAAATTCCTTGTTCAGAAGATTGTCCAGCACTTTCAAGGGAAGGAAGAGGGGGAGGGGCGAAGCCCAGACTCTGCCCAAACCAATGGCCCCTCACTGCCATCTTGTTGCACTTGGCATTTCTGTGTCTATTACCTGGCTCCTGCTCTACCTGCACAATCATCTCTTGACAAATTAGAGCTGCCAGTTCCTCCTCTCCCCCACCACCGCAATGGAGGAGCTGAAATTTTTAAAAGAAGATGATGATACAGTTTCAGTGAGGAACACATCTACTGCTCTACCTCCCCATGCAAATGAAACCACTCCCTCAGAAAAGGAAGAAACTGATTATTTTGGACCTTAGAAGAAACTTCAACCCTGCAGATAATTTGTATTAGTGAAATTACCTGATTTATGGAACAACTAAAATTTCTATATCTAACCACCCATGCTTCCCAACATGTGCTGAAAATTACCTCAGGGAAACGTTATTTGTTTGGGGTGGAAGAAGGATTGGATACTTCTTGGCATCCCTGATTTTACATTTGATTGTCTATGCTACAGTAAAGACCAGTTACTTGTATTTTGCTATAACCAGATCATCATGTCTAAAATCATCTTTTGGGTTTGTATTAGACAGCACATGAAAAACAACCAGTGTCAGAGCATCTGGGGTAACAAGGGAATGCAGTTATCCTGTATCTCACACCTGTATTATCCAGCTGTGCTACCTATTAGCGAATCAAGTGGTCCAACACTGAGCAAAGGCCAGAGATAACTTTTATATAATGTGCTATGGGTAGTGTTCAGGAGACCAACTGACATTTAAGACAACCTGTGTCTGAGCATCACGTTTCTCAACTACAGTGTGAGGGGAAAATCTTCTTGCTTTTGGAAAGAATTCAAATATCCCTTCTGTCTGTCCATAATCAGTTCCGCCAGAGATGGCTGATGGCCTTAGTCTCCTAGGTCTCCTTTTCTCTTGCCTTGCCACAAGATTATTCCCTAAATATGCTTCCACTTACCAGATTTTTTGCAAGGGAATTTTGTAGCATGTTGAGGAGCAGCTGTGTAGTTGCTTTGTTGCTATTCCTATAGGCATTTGGGGCTGAAATGAAAACTGGAAAATAGAATCATAGAAATATAGGGCTGGAAGGGATCTCCAGAAGTCATCAAGTCCAGCCTTCTGTGTTGTGGCAGAACCCAGTAAACCTAGAGCATCCCAGTATATTGCACTGGTCTTTATTGAATTTCATCTTGATGAATTTGTATCAATCTCCAATTTGTCAAGGTTATTTTCAATTCTAATCCTGTCCTCCAAAGTGCTTGTAACCCTTCCCAGCTTAGTGTCATCTGTAGATTTTATAGGCATACTCTCTACTCCATTATCCAAGTCATTAATGAAAATATTGAATAGTATTTCAGACCCAGGATTGACCCCTGTGGAACCCCACAAGATATGCCCTCCCAGTCTGACAGCAAACCATGAATAACTATGCATTGAATAAGGGCTTTCAACCAGTTATGTACTCACCTTCTAGTAATTGTATCTAGACCACATTTCCTTAGTTTGCTTATAAGAATGTCGTGGGACTGTGTCAAGATATGTCTTTATTTTACGGATTTAATATATGTCCACAGCACCCCCCCCCCCCCAAAGCATTCTTTAGGCCAGTAATCCTGTAAAAAAAAAAGAAAGAAAGAAAGAAAGAAAATAGATTGGTTTGCCATGATTTGTTCTTGGCAAATCCATGCTGGCTATTCCTCATAACCCTATTGTCTTCCAGATGTTTGCAAACTGATTGTTTAATAATTTGTTCCAGTATCTTTCCAGGTATCAAAGCTAGTTGACAGGTCTGTAATTACCTGGGTTCTCATTTTTCCCCTTTCTAAAAATAGGTAGCAGGTTTGCCCTTCTTCAGTCTTTTGGACCTCACCCATCCTCCAGGAGGTCTCAGAGATAATTGCTAACTGTTCCAAGATTGCTTCTGCTAATTCCTTAAGTACCCTAGAATATATTTCAGCAGGCCCTGCTGACTTGACTACATCCAACTTACATAAATATTCTTTAACTTGTTCTTTCCCTATTTTAGCTTGCATTCCATTCCCTTATTTGTTCATGTTAATTGTGTTGTGTATCTGGTCACTATTAATCTCTTTAGTGAGGACTGAAGCATAATAGACATTAAATACCTCAGCTTTCTTGATGTCATCAGTTATTAGCTTTCCTTCCCCACTAAGCAGAGGACCTACACTTTTCTTCCTATTTCTCTTGCGCCTAATGTATTCTTATTCCCTTTATGTCCCTTACTTATTTAGTGCCTTTGTTTTTCTGATTTTGTTCCTGCATGCTTGTGCTATTCTTCTGTACGCCTCCACAGCAATTTGTCCATGTATCCACCTTTTGTAGGATTCCTTTTTGATTTTCAGGTCATTAACGAGCTCCAAATGGAGCCATTTTGGCCTCTTACTATTCTTCCTATCTTTCCTTCGCATTGGTATAGTTTGTGGTTGTGCCTTTAATATTGTCGTCTTGAGAAATTGCTAATTCTCCTTAACTTCTTTTTCCCTTAGATTTTTCTTCCCACGGGACCTTACCTACCATACACTGAGTTTGTTAAAGTCTGCTTTATTGACGTCCATTGTCCTTTTTCTGCTGCTCTCACTCCTTCCTTTCCTTAGAATCATGAAATCTGTCGTTTCATGATGACTTTCACCCAAATTGCCTTCCATCTTCAGATTCGCTACCAATTTGTCCCTGTTGGTCACAATTAAGTCTAAGGTAACTGTCCCCCTGGTTACTTTCTCCACTTTCTGGGAAAAAAAGTTCTATTTTGCCGTATTATTAGTTAAAGTCCCCCATTATTACCCAGTCTTGTGTTTTGGAGATTTCTTTTATGAGATATTTCTAAAACAAATAACAGAAGTATCCAAAACACAAGACCTGGTAATAATGGGGAACTTCAACCTCCCCGCCGCCGAAGTGCCGCCGAGGACCCGGTACAAAAGTTAGTTACTGCCTACTTTACAATAATAAAAAAAACAGGAACCAAGGTCACTGGGACATCTCCCAGAAGTCCAACACAGTGGTTATATGCAAAAAAAATTATTAGCTGGGAGTGGGCCAGAGCCAAGACCAGTGGATCCACCACTACAGAGTTCTATAGACGTGAAGCTCTGGATCTTAGATATCTACTATAGACCATCAAATTAGGAAGATGTCTATAGTAGACATCTCTTTAGTTCCTTTTTTTTTACTTTTGTAAAGCAGGCAATAACTAACTTTTGTTCCCAAGATACCTTCAGGGTTTAATTTAAACCAAGAGATCATTCTACCTGCCTAGCCTTTGACTGAATCCAGCCAGTGATGGAGAGAGAGAGTACTTGGCACTCCTGCTAAGGAATTTAAGAAATCCAATTAGCTGTTCATTCTCTGGCAGTATTGTAGGACTGGATGTAAAGATCGCAAAGCTATGGTTACTCTAGGAATTGGCTGGCATATTGTTGAAGCTTACCTGACAGATAATATTTCTTACCCACTCCTTGTAAAGGCTGTTTGCCAGCATCCTCTTCCTGAATAGTGAGAGGAAAGCCTCAATGGAAAGTATTTTTGAGGGTGCAGTGTGGTTGTCTTTGTAATAATTTACCAGGCACAATGCCAGCAATCGCTCTGGATTGGTGGATCTTAGCGCGCAGGAAAATTTTTACCTGTAAACGTTGTTACTGCATCTTAAATACAGCAATCTGGAATGTCCCACAGATCTCGCCAGGGAGGGTAATGCATCCTATTTCCTTTAGACCAGGATTTCAAATATTGTAGGAGTTTTTTTTAGGGATCTTAGCCTCCCCACCCCCTCTTTAAAATGTTTCTAAGTTTATGGAAGTCTCATGGAGAAAGAGGCAAGACAGGGTGGGAGAGTGATGTTCCCTTCTCCATGCTAATGGTGAACTGAATCCTTCCTCCACATTTAAAAAAAACAAAACAAACAAACAAAACCTACTATTGAAGCCAGCGGGAGTTTTGCCTAAATAAAGAACAAGGATACAGAATTCAAGAAAAAGTCCATACACCAGTATCCACTTCCAACTTTGACTTTGATTTTAGATATTCTTTCATAGTATAAGATTAATTAAAAGAGAAGCAAAAAAGAAACATTAAAATGCCTACAGTTCCCATGTATTACATGTTTTAAAATCCATTATTCTACATTCCACATCGAGGGATAAAAAAATATTGTTGACAATTATAGAATGCTAAAGATAGCTCTATACTTTTTAAATGAACAATGATAAAAGCCTTGAAAAATTCCCTTTGATGTGAATGGAGTCTTCAGCATTTTGAAATACAATAAGATGGATTAATTGCTACTCATTAGGCAGCAAGTTGGGACAGCTTTGAATGCGCATTCTCTTCTTGGCATTAGCTATTGCCTGGCTGAAATAGCCAGCTTTTGTATTTACTACCGTCTTCTCTAATAATAAGCAAATTGGAGAGCAGGGCTAGAAACATTCAAGTGCTCTCTATCTTTTGTCCAGAACAATTGTATAGTTTCACGATTTGTTTATCTTTTTGGAGCTACAGCTAATAATTGCAAAGGTTATTTGAATCAATACAATATATGAGCAGAAATAACATCTGCAAAATTACTTATTAGGAAACTATTTTATGTCAGTCTCTTATGCTGTACTGTAAAATCCATTTTGTGAGCAAATTGCTGTTTCTTTTTCACCACGTCACATTTTTCTCCTACAAGAAAAGTTTTGTCTTAAAAAAAATCATTTGATAGGTTTTAGGGCTTTTTGAATTCACATGATCTTTTGTTGCCCTTAATTTTTTTATGTCTTAGATATTTTTTCAAAATCCATCTAGTCAATGTGGGATTGAAAGCCCCATTTATCATTCTAGGATAACAGATCCTTTTTCTTTTAGTAGAACTACAGTAAACTGATTGATTATTCTGCTGTTTATGTTGGATTAAACGAAAGTCAAGCAAAAATCCTAATGTGCTGGTCATGTAAAACTTGTTTTACCCTATGTTTCTTTTAATGTGTTTTAAATTTGTAATTTGGATGTAAAATGGATGATTCTGGAGAATTGTTCTCTGCTAATGTGACAGTGATCTACATTCCAAAATAATGTGTGTAACATAAACCCCAGGGATTTGATTCATTAAAAGTTGTATAATCCATTTGTTAGATTCTGACAATTTATCCCTTGTCCGTGTGTGTGCGTGCACACACGCACACAGACACCCACCCACACAAAATCTTTCAAAAGGCTTATAACTGCAAATTGGAGACAGTGAGCTAAAAATTGCAAGACCAATTCTGAGCTCATTGGAAAATCTAGTGATTTTAATAGAATTCCAGATTTTTACTGGTATGACTGAGCTCTAAATCTAGTCTAGTGCTTCTAACTATATATCACAAAATACATGAATTTGGTAATGGGAGAAAAAGAAGAGAGGATTTTTAAAAATGAAATCCATGATTTACTTCAGTGTCATTCTTGGGCAGCAGTAATCCCATCAGAGCTCATAAATTAAGTAGGGTCAGGGCAGGTCAGTACCAGATGGGACTCATCCAAGAAATACCTTAAGCTGCTGCAGGAATTAATGTTAATAATGCTGTAGGGAACCTCTTCTTCTGAGTCTATGCTGAACCAATATCCCCGCATAGCACTGAAGGAAACTGTGCCGCTGGATATTCTGGTCCAAATCCTACTCTCATTTACCCCAGTGTAAATATTTGTAACTTCATTGACTTCAGTAGGACTGTTCCAAATTGATAACTGATTTTCAAATTGATAAGATGTAAAATCAAGATCCTGATGCCTTGTGGTCATTAAAGATCCCATGGCATTCTCTGTTGGAGTAGGCCATGTGTCCTGGCCAAATTCCAATTTGGGTAATTACTGTAATCAGCCTGCCTAAATTCCCCCTGCTATTTTAATTGGATATAGTATTCTTCACTTTCTGCCTAAACTGTTCTGACTGTTGGTATGTATTATTAATCAGTTGTTGTGTTTCACCCCAGAAGTGTCTGCATTTCATTGCTGGACAAAGTGATCGCTTTTGTATTGGTTAGCCATTGATGTGGCTATGCATGCTGTTGCAATTTTTTATTTATTTTTAAGTGAGCTAAGGTAAATATGGCCAGTGCATCATTTTCTGATCCAAGTAAAAAATGAACCTTAAAATGGAGATTTATTCCAGTTTTTTGGAAGACTAGTTTCTTGGGCCCAGTTTTACAGGTGTCAATTAGCTGCAGCTCTCATTGAGTTCTGCTAGAGTTGTGTGCTCAGGACCAATGGAAATCAGAGCCTCTTGTCTGCTTGTATTTGATTTTGAAATGAAAGAGAAGTTAAGCCAGGCAATTTTTTAACTCTGAAAAAACTTCCTTTCTGACCAGCTAAAAAACTTTGCCAGACCAGAGACTCAGAATCCTAAACTAGGGTCAGACTCTCAGCCTATGTTTATTTGTGTGGCTCCATTGAAACCAGTCGAAGAACGTATATAGACCTTTATAACTCTGTGAGACAATAGCCTCAGGGCTATTCTTGCATTGCCTGTGCTGATCTTGTCTTCTTCCAGCCTTGCAGAATTCAAAATGTAACCAGTCAAAGAGACTGAAATGTATTGCTACTCCAGAAAGGCATGCACCTCTGGGATGAAATGCAGAGTGTTTAAATGCACATAGCAACAGTACATTCTCTTATTCATGCATATATATGCGTGAATAAGAGAATGTGTATATATACACACACTTAGCTCTTCACAATCAGATTTTTTTTTAAATTACCCTTTCTTGTCCCCCATGATAACTTAAACAAATCTTCTCTCCATTGTACAGCTCCTATGACAGCTCCTGCAACTAATGAGTGTCAAATGTATCACTGGTAAAGGGTAGCTACCTCCAAGGCAAATCACAGGTGCTATTTCTGGACCTGCTCCTCTGAAGTGTGACTCTTGTAGGAAAATAGAACTCTTTAAAAGCTTTTTTTATTTATTTTTTTGGTTGTCTGTAAGAGCATAATTCATTGTGGGCTTGAGCACTGCCCAGATAGGCGTTTATATCCCAAACAGAGCATTTGAATATTTAACCCCCAGTAGAGTTTAGATTCACAGAGGAGCAAATTCCATATAACAGCAGAGCCATGTATATTTGGGAATTAAAAAAGAAGCCCATGAATTGGCTGGACTGTTTATATGAAGGCACTGGATATATCATTCCTAGAGAGGAGGGTGTGCAGGAAATTGTTGGTTCTTTCAAACCAACTAATTTCAAAATTTCAGTGGTAGTTTTACCCGAGTAAAGGCTTCAGGTTTAGGCCCTAAATCTAAATTCACCAAGTCAGAAACCAAGGACACCACACATGTTGTCTGAGGGCCATATTATATTTTTACTGGAGTTTTCAGTCAGAACATTCTTTCTCACTGTGCAGGACTGTTAGTGGAGTCAACCTTTTGAATCAGCAGATCTCCTGAGACCTCAGGAGCCTCAGAGTCCCTGTGTCCCCTACACAGCCGCTCCACTGTCCTTTTCTCCCTGTCAGCTTGGCTTTTACGGGAACCCTGTTGCTCTCAGCTGCTTCCCCTGTGGCTGTACAGGAGCAGTTATGGATGGGTCCACAGGTGTTAATGCTGCTTTAAGAAGCATTAACATTTGATTGGATTTCTGCCTATAAACCTGCAGGGTGTGGAAGGGAGAATGCTGCTGAGAGTAGCTACTCCCCTGCTCCACCTGCCGTCAGGTCCCTTATAAACCAGCAGAGGCCAAAATATACAGAGCTCCATCCAACAGAGGAGCTTCCATAGGATCCCACCAAGGCCATGGAAACATGCTGAAGGGCCAGTACCCGCCACCCAAGATCTGCTGTGGAGAAGAGCGTAGTTCCCCAAGTGTTTTTACTTTTTTTATCTTTTGATGAATCAGTCCCTTAGTGAAAATGATGATTTGTTTATACCTTATACGTAATATTGGGCAAACCGCTCTTCCTTTGTCTCTTAGTACCCTGTGAAGCACTTTTTTAAAAATCTTCTGTTATACACAAGCATTTTAACAAACTGTTTGTTGTTGTATCCAGGTAACAAGCATGGTAAGTATTTTAACTAAACCAAGTATTATGTACATTAGCTGTGCTTGGCAGATTTTTTGGCTAGCTTTTACTGTATTCTCAGCCTGTGCTGTTTCTAAAGGAGCTATTCAAAGGAAGAAGCTGCTCACCTATACTATTACTACATGTAAGCTTTAAAGGGAACATATATGCACATTTATGTACCATATATAAAAGCATGCGCCCTTGCCAGCATGCTTGCTACTTTGCTTGTAAAAATGAACTTGCCTATTATTGCTTGTGTTCCTTCACTGTAAGTCGTGGACCTAAACATTAGCATTTATTAATACAGTATTTACAAAGGAGGAACCATGATCTGGCCATAGAGTAACAAAATTTGCTGTGTGCCTATTTTTATTGTGCTAATATATCCACTTACCTACATCTATAATCAAGCAGTTGTGTTTTTTTTTTAAAAGCCAGGTCTCTGTGCTTGAAAGCAGGTTTTTCTTGTTGTTCTCTTGGAAGCACTGTAAATTATTAATGAAAATTTTTCAAATTGGAAGTTGTCTAATGTGTTTCCTTGTTTTTGTGATGGCATGTATTGGATACCAGAATTTGAAATGTTTTGTCTGTCTGTAAGAATGAAGAGAAATAATGCCCTGTTCACAAGTGACTGTAATTCTGGGTTTTTCTTAAAAGTTTTCATTAAGGGCAAATTCTCTCAGATCCGCATGGTTGAGCTCAACTCTCATAGGTCCCAGTCCTGCAATCAGAGCCATACCGGAAGACCTCTACTGAAGACAGAGCTTAGATGAAGTCAGGGAAGCTCTGCATTTGCAAAGGGATCTGCCTATGTGGATCCGATTTGCAGAACTTGGGGAACAATTTGCTCTTCCAGAGTTCCCTGCATGTCAGGAGAGCAGACTGAGAGAGTTCAGCTCTGCCCTGCATCTCTGAGAGGAGATTTTTGCTTTGAGGAAGTTCGAGTGTATTTTAGCCTTCATGCTATATTTTTCTGCATGGTTTTCTATTTTTTGTTTTGTGGCCTTTTAAGTTTGGCTTACATGCTTGTAGCTGCACTTAAGTAACCAGATTAGCTGTGCCAAATGTTTTAAGAATCCATATAATTGTCATATTAAAGGATCAGACTGCAAAGGACAAGGCACTTCAGCACATGGCAGCAATGTCATCCGCTCAGATCGTATCAGCTACTGCTATACACAACAAGTTGGGCCTGCCAGGAATTCCCCGTCCTACATTTCCTGGTGCACCTGGGGTAAGTTGTTAACTGATGCCAATACAAAGTTTATTTCCTAACAACGATCAGTAGGAAATAAAGGCTAGATCAATGGATTTATGCGCAAATTGTACTTACATCTGTGTTTGCAAAATGAATAAGTAATTTTGTGTATAAATGTATGAAATTTTTCTAAAAAGAAGGCAATTACAAAGTTCTTTTTCTCCCCACCCCCTCTAGTTTTGGCCAGGAATGATACAAACAGGGCAGCCGGGATCCTCACAAGAGTAAGTCTGAAGAATAAGAATGCTTTTATATGAAGTATATAACTAGTCAGTGGAATTCGCTGCCAGAGGATATTATTCAAGCAAATACTTAGCAAGATGAAAATAGAAGATTAGACAATTACAGGAACCTTTTCAGTCACAATAGCTCATATGGCTCCTGTTAAAACATTACAAATGATAACACTCCTTAAGACAGAAGCTGAATACTAACTGTGGACAATAATCACCCCACCCCACCCCACCCCACTCCACCTCCAGTATAGAATTGCACTATAAAGCAAGTATATGATAGTGTTGTGTGTATGTATATGTGTGTTTCCAATACAAATCTTACCTCACTCATTTCAGAATATACAGGACATGGGGGGAGGCGTAGGGGAAGATAGCCCAGACATCTATTTTTCTGTAGGGCAGGGAATGACCACTTCACGTGAGCAACAACTAGATGAAAGGCCTGGCCCCGTTCGGTGGGGTTTGAAGCTGCATGGCATCTTGGTAACAGGCACTTCATGTAGAGAAGAGACTTGTAAACCTGATGTATTCAGCCCCAGCCCTACAGGAAAGTGTGATCTGTGGAATATCTCCTCCCAGCTCTCATTATAGGCCTTATCCAAAGCACATTGAAATCAGTGGGAGTTTTTCCGTTGGATTCAGTGGGGTTTGGATTCACAGAAGGCCAAAAGCAACTGTTATGATCATCTAGTCTGACCTCTGTTACTGTTATCCAGTAATTTCTGCAGTGGAGGGAATTATTCTTCCCTACTACCTGAGTCAGTGGTTCTCAATCGGCTTGTAGCCCAGTCAGCACACAACTGCGGCTCATGTGACATCCTCAGGGCCACACAGGTAGTATTTATATTGTATGTGGATGCAGCCCACATAACGTACAGAGAGCTGCATCTGTGGCCCACAATGGCAAATAGATTGAGAACCACTGACCTAAGTGAACACTGTCAAGCTCAATAACTTGTGAATCAGGCTCTGTTTTACATTTGGGGTAACCCCTTCTTGCTTCATAACCTCTTTGTTGACTATCTTTTAAATATGCCTACTAGGAAAGAGCCATCTGTGTGCATAAAGATTATTAACCATGTATTTCCTTGTGCTGTATAACTAACTGAATGACCTGTGAATTGTATAGTTTGTGATTTTGTGTAACTATTTATTCCAGTGTAAAGCCATTCGTTCAGCAGGCCTATCCTATTCAGCCAACAGTCACAACTCCCATTTCAGGTAACTTCATTTTCTAGCTTCTTTTAAACAGAGCTGAATTGCATAAGGAAAAGTAATGAGTGTATTGTTAGTTTCTGAGCCCCACAGACCCCACTAATCTGTGTCCAGAATCTCATATGTCCCTTCCAGACATCAGTGGACAAGCAATTGATTAATTATGAAGAAAAGTCACTGTTTAGATAGGAAAACAGGACTCCTAATCCCAGCACATATGTGCCAACAGTTCTTGTGGCACTAAAGTATATCATCTGGTGGTATTTCATATGATGCAAGAAAATGACTTGTGAAGAACAGAATGGATGATGGGTTGCATATTTCAATTTAAGGGCTAAATCTTGCTTCCCTCACTCATGCAAAGTACATTGTATTTACTTAAAATTGGAGCTAAAATTATACCAAAATAATTTATATTCAGTCCTACAAAGTATAAAACATGTCACTACCAGTATATACACTATTGAGCTTTTTCTTCTTCCAGAGCATCTCAGGTTAGAAGCCAGTGCCACCAGAACTCTCCTCTGCTAATTACTTCTTAGTCTGGTAGAAGCCTTATACCTCAGAGCAAAAGAGGCTATGATTGCCCAGAATTTGTCATCTCATGTGCATTTCATTGCTAGTTCCAATAATGGGCATTATTTCTATCCAAATGACGACAAACTGTGTCCCTCACCAAACTTCCTCATCCCTTTATTTCTCATTTATTGGCTATTCTCGATTCTATCCATTCTTCTCTACATTATAATTTCCTACTACAGATTACTTGAAAGACGCTAGCCATCTTTCTGAGTAAAAACTTTCCTTTGTGGTCTTGCATATCTCACTCTCTTCTTGTTTTTCCTAAATTATGTAATGTTGCTCCCGAAGCCAGAAATTATGAGTCATCTTCAACTTTCAGTTTTTCACATCTCCTTTTGGAATCTGTTTCTTGCCACTGTTAGAACGCTGCCAGAATTTTCATCATTACTGAAATCCATATTCACATTTGACTGTTGCAATTCCCCTTTTTATATAGGGTTCCTAATCCGCTATCTAAATTTGAGGTGCAGAAGAATTACAGTCAGATTCCCATTCCAGGGAGTAGAAACATGTTACCTGAGTCCTCTTTCACCTTCACTAGCTTGTTGTCCATCTCTCTGAACCTACTTCAGAAATGTCGTCTTGGTTTTCAAATCTTGGGGGATTATCTCTGCCCTGCCTTCTGTGGTCTCTTGTCTCGCTTGGTCAGTTGCTCCACTCCTTCTTTGTTCTTTCTCCTTTTGTGGCTTTCCACAATTTGAAGCAAGAGAACAGTTACAGTTTTAATTGTGGTGAATCAGTTCTGGTGGTAGACATGCTTCCTCATAATAGGTCAAGTTACTGACCTTTGTTCTCATTTTGAGTTACAATTCATCTCCCTACATTAATTATTTATTATTATTTGTATTGCAGTAGTGCTTAAAGGCCCCCCTGTGCTAGGCTTTGCACAAACACATAGAAGAGCCCTGCCTTGAAGAGCTTACACTGTAAATAGACAAGAGTGGGAGGAGGAACAGGAGAGGAAAGCCCAAGGTCACACAGCAGGTCAGTGGTGAGCCAGGAATAGAACCCAGGTCTCCTGACTCCCATTAGACCATGCTGCCTACGAATGACCATGCTGCTAGTGAAATGTCAGTTATAATGCTGTGTAAAGTGTACAGTAATTAATTATATAGTTTAAGCAAAGATTATACAGTGACACGCTAGCTAAATAATTCAAAGAAGCTCCACTTTTGTTTCCCACCATCCTTAGCTTGACCAACCACATTGATACTATGATCAGTAGGTTGGATCCCCATCTTTCCATATTGTTTACCTTTAACAAATAATAAATCCATGTTGATTTAGTATTTTTTTAAAATCTGAATTAAGAAGAGCCCTATGGCTCCTCATTACATTTAATATAGAAAACAGAAGTTGAGAAATTTAATTGACTTGTACATAACAATGATACTTTGTATTTCAGGGTTTGAGCCTGCATCAGCTCCAGCACCCTCAGTTCCCGCTTGGCAGGGTCGATCCATTGGTACAACCAAACTCAGACTGGTGGAATTCTCAGCTTTTCTTGAACAACAGAGAGACCCAGAATCAGTAGGTGTTATCCAAAGAAATGCCTAGTAAACTTAAATAGTTCTCTGCTCTTCTTAATTGTATCTACCCTTTTCTGGTCTCTTCCCACGTGCTTTCCGCTGTTGACATTGATGTCACTTTGAGGCAGAATTTCTCAAGGCTGATAGACATCAGTCAATGCACTATAATATTACTCTGATTACAGTACAATTTTTCCCTTTTCAACTTTTTTTTATGGAAGCCATTGCTTATGAAAGTGAGGGACTGTGTCATGTTTGCCTCCTTTCAGTGCCTCCATTCAGCTTCACTGCAAGCTGCACTACATAGCTATGTCAGTGTGCCTCATTGCTGGTCCAGTCTGAGTGGCTTGCTGGCCCAATTTTCCAGTTATACAAAGTTGCATGGTGATTTGGGCCACAGTTCAGCAAAGTACTTAAGCACGTGTTTAATTCCTGTTGAAATCAATGGGTTTTAAGCAGATACTTAGAGATAAGGCTTGTGCTTAAGTTGTTTCTGGAACAGGGATATAATTTAAGGACATGCTTACAATTTAGCATGCCTTAGGTGCTTTGCAAAACCCAGGCTTTTGAGATTTGGGGAAAAATTTCTCTAGATACCAAGAACAGAGCATAATTACTGCTGTTGCTTTCAGTTTGAGTCTCCAGGAGTGTATCATTCCACTGAGCCACCTAGTTTATATTTTTTAAGGAACAGGTATTTGGACAAGAAGTTTTTGCTGAGAATAAACCTTCCTAACCTAATTTGATTTTAAACTTGTTTAAATTTCTGCTCCGATGAATAGAGCAAGAATAGTTGAGTAGTCTGTACAACTTACCTATTTAAAGATCTAAATGTGATGCTTGCTTTGATTTCAGTCCGTTTCTCAAAGCCAAATTCAATATTTAAAAAATATCTAGATTCTGCACTGCAAAATCTTAGGCAAGTCCATGGAGCTGGGTGTAATATTTCTTATTTAATCCATCCATTAGAGAGCTCATTTGATGAAGTAGCTCCTATTATTAATCATTGTGTTTTGTCTTTGCCATGAAAACTTATCAGCTTAACTCTCCTCCTGGATGTCAAAAAACACCATGAATCAAAAGAGCTTGTGTTAGTTTTCAGTGGAAAAACATGTTGTTGAACTGAAAATTTTTATTGAGATTATTGCAGAAAAGCAAATACTCTCATGAGCATGTGGTATAGACAGTCCTTTCTTCCTCAAATTGCTGGTAAAATACAGTAGCTTGAAGTAGAGTGGAGCTGTCATGTGGTGTTTATAATTCTGTTCTGGAAACCATAGAATTTATGGGCTATAGCTTGGTGATGTTATCAAGGGAGTGTTTACACAGCATAATGGAGATCAGAGACATAGTACATCAAAGGAATCCTTAAAACAGAGAAACATTAAACTAAAAAGTACAATATATTTCAGCAGTGAGATATTAAAATATATGGCCATATGTTGGGTTGCTAACTATTATATTTGGGCATGCTGGTTTAACTGGAGTGTCTGTGTTTAGAGATAGGGACAGTTCAGCTCTCGGTTACAAATGTCTATATCCAGAGTAACTCCCACTAACTGTTGTATATTTATACTACTAGTTTTTTAATCCTCTGGTTATGCATTCCATCAGTTTCATTATTCATTTGGAACAAAAGTGGCACCCTTGTTTCTATGTTCTTGCCTAATACAGTGGCTTTAATACACTCTTGGTGTCAGACTCTGAGCTCCTTTACCCCAGTGTAAATTAAGAGTCACTTCCTTGAGAGGGAATAATAAATAATGAAGAGGATTGGTCACTGATACAGAGCGATCCAGGTTGCAGGGTAAGCTGGGTGCAAGCAAACAATATGTGTTTTATTGTGGCCAACTGTATACATCTAGGAGCAAATGACATAGGCTGTACTAACAGAATGGGGGTCTCTATTCTGGGAGCCAGTGATTCTGAAAAAGATTCTGGAGTTATGTGAGCTCCCAGTGTGATGCTGTGGCCAGGAGGGCTATAATGCGATCCTTGGATGTATCAACAGAGGAGTCTGAGTAGGAGTAGGAAGTCCTGTATTTAGCATTAGTGCAGCTGCACCTCAAGTACTGTGTTCAGTTTTGGTGTCCACAATTTAAAGAGTATGTTAATAAATTGGAGAGAGTTCAGGGAAGAGCCATGAGAATGATTAAAGGAATAGTAATCATGCTTTAAAATGGCAGACTCAGGGAGCTCAATCTAGTTAGCTTAACAAAGGAAGGTTAAGGGGTGACCGGATCACAGTTTATAAGTGTCTGCACGGGGAACAAATATTTTATAATGGCCTCTTCCATCTAGCAGACAAAGGTATAACAAGATCCAGTGGCTGAAGTTGAAGCTAGACAAATTTACACTAGAAATACAGTCCAAATTGTTCACAGTGAGGACAATGAACCAGCAGAACAACTTTCTAAGGGTTGTGGTGGATTTTGTATCATTGGCAGTTTTAAAATCAAGAATGGATGTTTTTCTAAAAGATGCTCTAGTTCAAATAGGAATTACTTCAGGGAATCTCTCGGGCCTGTGTTATACAAGAGGTCAGCATAGATTATCACTGTGGTCCCTTCTGACCTTAGAGACTACGAACTCAGTGGAATTATCCTGCAGTATATTAACACTGAATGTTTTATTTTTCTTAAATGTATAGAGATACAATATCTGTAGGCCCCCATCCTGTGCTCTGAACACGTATACCATAATTTAAAAACATTCAAGAGGACTGCCGATAAATATAACAATTTACACCCCTCCTCAGGAGCCTGGGAAAAGAGATGCACCTGGCAGCATGCACAAATCCAGGCTCTGGAACACCAAGGGTGAAAATGAGTTCCAAAGTCATTGACCTTTCTCAGACAACGTATTGTCAGCAGCTTCCTGTCTTTTATATCAAGGGAGCTCCCATCCAAGTGCCTTTACTGATCTCATTGGTGGCTGCATGTCATGAGGAGAAAGGTGGACTTTTAGGTAATAAGGTCTCTAATCATCTAGGGTTTTGTAGATTAAAACCAAATTATGTAGAATTTCATCTGGAAACTTAATGGGAGCCCCAGAGCAGATCACAGAGCACTGATTATAAAGTGCTCCTGCTCCCAATATATAAGTGGGATGCAGCATTCTGTACTAGTTTCAGCTTCTGCAACTCTCTTGGCTGCAGCAGCTACCTGGGCATCCAAGATCCAACGCCACTTCCGACTTGCAAGCCTGTTTTGCAAATGGCAGTCACACTTCCTCAATGAAGGGCGCTGACAGCAGTGCAGCCAATGTTTCCAGCCGTTTCCCTTAACCCACCAACTTCATGTCAGCTTCACGTAGACAGACTCACAGAGAGAAGACTCTCATTCAAGCCCCAGTTCCATCTAAACAGGTAATTTGCTCCACTGTTCTGGCTGACTCAAATGTGATGGAGTCATAAAGTGAGGTGTCATACTGAAAGCAGCGCAGACATGGTCTCTTCATCAGTCCTTCCGGGGGCTTCATATTCACGCAACACCCACGCAAGAGAATCTTTGGCACAAAGGACAGTTGCTCACAGCTCTTAGTGAGATAAGAGTAGGGCCACTCCAGAGCAGCTCCAGCCACCCTTTCTATGGTTTTCAAATGAACCAACAAAACCTCATAGTTAATGGTGTCAATAGGGACTACTGTATCCCTAGCAGAGGCCAAAATTTACCGTGAAGTGCTACCAACACACAGAGTGATCTGTCAGATCAGTCTTATCTCTCAGGACTGCCTGATAACTCATTAGTTCCATCAATCTCCAAAAGCACACCAGCAAACTAGTTCCATTTCCCTGACATTGCAAATCAAAGGAGACAGTGGTCTGTGCATGATAGAGAGGTAAACCTATCCCTCCAACATCCACATCCTGCCCAAAAATGTGAGCCAGTATGTGGAGAAAATAAAGTCAGAATATGGGTACGTCCAGACTACCTGCCGGATTGGCGGGTAGTGATCGATCTATCAGGGATCAATATATCGCGTCTTGTCTAGATGCAACATATCGATCACTGAACACGCTCCCGTCGACTCTAGAACTCCACCAGGGCGAGCGACGGTAGCAGAGTCGATGGGGGAGCCTCGGCCGTCGATCATGTGCCGTGAGTATGGGAGGTAAGTCGAAATAAGATGAGTCGACTTCAGCTACGCTGTTCCCGTAGCTGAAGTTGCGTGTCTTACATTGACACCCCCTCCAGTGTAGACCAGGCCTATGACACTTGTTGACCTAACTGTTTTACATTTCTGCAAGTATTTATGGAGGTTCTCAAGAAAGCCTCCTCTTAAGAAGTTCCTAATAAAGAAGTATACCATCACGCGGCCTTGTAAGGTGTACAGTTTAGAAGTCCTTGGCTCAGTCACTGTATACCTAGTATATTGGTGATTTATGGGTTCTGGTGTACACAGAATGCTGCACAGGAATAGAAGATGTTGCATATGTGTCTCCCAAAGTTGTAGGGAAAATGTATGTTTGGAAAATAGTATGTGATTGTGTAACTAAAAACAGCATCCTGATACGCACACAGAGGGTGGCAAAGTTAAATAAATGAATTTTCTTTCCTAACTTCTGAGTGGTTAAAACCATGTCATTGAAACATCCTCTTTATATTGTTTTCATAATGGAATTATTATTATTCTACATTAATGTGTAAAATTTAGTTTAATAGATCTGTATCACAGTTTGAAAAACATGTACAGCGTTTGTATCTCTAGGCCATCTCACAGTTTCAAAAAATGAATAATAGAGCAGTACACTGACTTTGTCTTCCCTCTGCGAAATAGAACGGCTTTAACCAAATATGTTTTTGCCAGATTATATGTGCTCTGCAGTCACACCACTGGAATTAATAATATGAAACCAGCTGAGTGAAGTGAATAGATTTGCAACATAATCGACTACTAATGGTCAAAACATACTGCTTTGGCAACTCTGGGTATCAAAAAGTCATGTCCTAAGTATTATTTTTACATGCAGTAGCTCAGCATGCAACCCATTGCACTAGTACAGTACATGTGAGACTAAGGCTCAGCAGAGGCCTCTGAGCTCTCATTTTCCAGGCAGGTGCAGACTCTCTGAGGAATGTAACACATACACTTGTATTGCAGAGCAAAGTTAGAGACTTGAATTGAAAACCAGTGGTGAAGAAAGCCTGGATAAATACCACAAAGCCCTCTTTGGAGTAGCCTAATATCTTCTAGAATTCCTGCCATGTAGGGGTGAGAACCCCACAAGCATTTGCCTGTGATTGGGAGTGCACTGCTAGGAGATCCTACGTTTTCAATGCACTACATTGACATGAATGGTTAACTAGAGTACCAATATTATGAAACTACTTGAATCTTTCTTTTTTTAAAAAATAGCAGCTGCTTTCGTATTTGTATTGTACAAAAATAAGGCACGAAAAAAGTAAATTTATTGTCAGTTATAAACCCAAACTCATGCCGTTCTTTAGTCCCACTGTGGCAATTTCCTTACGTGTCTACCCTAGTCAAACATTAACCCTTCATACCAGAGTTTGAATGCTCAACCATTTGTGTGTTGGGCAGGGAGTCAGTGGCAATGGGAGAGGTTTCGGAAGGCAAGTGGGTAGAAGCAATAGGACAAAAATCTGTGAGATGGAGTAATGGTAGAAGGCTGAAAGGAGAGAAGACAGAAGGGAGCCAAAGATGCTCCCACTCTTCTCCCTTCAACTTGCATCAAGCGATCTGGGAGAAGCTGTGTAGGAGAATGACAGGAGCAGTGGGGGGAGAGCAGGGCAGATTGGCTGAGCAAAAGCCACAGCTAGCTGATCGGCTTGTCAGCAGAATGTTAGGAGCTGCCGCTCTTCTAACCAGCAGAGGAAAAGGGTGAAGAGCCCTCCATAAGAGGTTGGCAAGGAACCGCAAAGCCAGCCAGGGAGGGCAGACTCTATGTAATAAAAGGGGTTTGTGCTGTGCTTCTTTGCTCATCTGGCTGTTCCTGAAGCTTCACTAAATTTGTCCTGTTCTCTCAGGGAATACGTGAGAGCTCCCACTTCGTTACTTGCAGTTTTGAGGGTGGCTGATAGTTTACTATTAATATGGTTTGATTATCTGGATCCTACTGTAAATAATGGCATGCAGAATAGTCCAAAGACTATGAACAGTCCCCCAAGGGCAAAAGTGGAAGCTTCCTCGCTCAGAACATTGAAAAGGAGAATGAACAAAGCACTAAAAATACATATTTTAGGGAGTACTCTGCCTTGCAACATAATGACTCGAGAACTCTTTGGATTTTGCAAGAAATACAACTGATAAAACTTAGTCTAGATTTATCTTGGGCAATTCTGATTTTGTTTTTTAAGTGACAGAGAATTTTCCAACAAACTCCAAAGCCACTCCTAGAGATGGGATGCTGGACGTACACCCTGATCTCATTTAGCTTTGCTTCACAACATTCTGATTGTGTCTATAGTTGTGGCTCTTTATCTCTGCTATGGGACTCTACTAGTATGGAAATTAGTGTTAATTTTTTTCCTAATATAGAAATAATTTACAAACAAGAAATGCACAGTAGTTATGTACATTTTAAGCCATGAAGTTTTAGGTTGTTGTATTTCTTTGTTCCTCTTCTGACCTAATAAATGGATATATGTAAACTTTTAAGCAAGAATCTGCAGAAGCTTTTAAACCAGAATCATGTAACAATTTACTCTATCCTTGAAACAGTCCAAGGGTGGCCAGACTTACTGATCCTCCACACCGTATATGACAATCTTCAGAAGTTTGAGAGCCAGGGCACTCCTGCTGGGGTTTGAGGCTTCTGCCCCACAGGAGGCACCTGCAGGGCTGAGGGCTTCAGCTCTGCTCCTGCTAAAGCCTCGAGCACTGGCAGGTGCGTTCCATATGGCTGAAGCCCTGAGAGCCTCCTCCCCACTGGGCAGAAGCCCCTACCCCACCACCCTGCTGCAATGCAGAGGTCTGAGCTCCTCCCCATCCCTGTCTAGTAGGTGGAGAATTTAGCCACCCCTGAAATAGTCTTTTAGTACCTTTTTACCAGTAACATTTCGCAGTAAATAAAATGAGGTACTATTTTTAACCAAATGGATTACCAACATTTATTAGCTGAAAACAGAAACCCTCACATAAATAATTACTTACTTAGGTCTTATTTGCCTGAGCAGCATCCCCTTGACTTCAGTGCAGGTCTCTGTGGTTTTAAAGGTGTATCCACACACAACTCACTGCAGGATTGGGGCACTAAAGAGTTATATCGCCCTTCCATTGGTAATGAACGTGTAAAAGTACAAGAGCCTGTAACTATCAGTCAGTATTCTAGTGGATTTCAAACGTGCTCCATAGAATCCTGTCCCTTGCAGGACTCTCTTTCCTAATCACAGAATTATTCCATTTACAGGTGAAATTTTAAATAGCAAAAACCTTCCTAAAATTATAGAATGGAAATAATTAGCCTCACTTTAACTTTTGGTATTTTTGGAAATTGCAAAGTAGGATGTAGGATGCCACACTTACAACGTCTCTGAATATTGACTCTGCAGCTCTGGATGAGTTAAATGACTCTCTCTTTAATGTGAAAAACAACTAAACATACATGTGCCAAATTCCTGTTGCATTTTCTTCCAAATTCTCTGATCGTTCATTAGTTCAGTGGTCCTTTGTACTTACAAACAAACTATAGAATTTCACCTCAAGTCTTCAAACACCAGTCACTTTATAAGAGAAAAAGTACCTCTCTTTAATTGTATTCCAACTCTGTATATTTGGAACCTCACCATATTAAATGATCATATTTACCAGTCTGTTGCTGTCAGTCTAAGATCTCTTTACTTAGATGTTTTGTGATTTCACTGTAAGAGTTCCTGGGAAGTTTAGAACAAATTTCTATTCGTGGTTAAACTAAGTAAATGTGTTTTCTAACACGTAGAAGTTGAATCCTCAAGCAGATTAGAGAGAACCTAAACTGTTGTCTTACATACAAGTGTTTCTAAAATACAAAGACTCAAAAAGTTAACTTATTATAATTTCAATATAGTAGACCTTCTCCTCAATATATTTTACCTGTCTGATTCTTCAGTTGCAACCCAAACTGATCTAATTAGGTATCTGTTGGTCTACCTCCAAAAAATTTTTTTTCTTCCCTGTCTTCTGAGCATTCAACTGTGATTACTGCTTTCAAGCAATCTCTAGCACTTGAAACAGTTTTACATCTAAAATTCCTTACAGCTAGAAAAGAATAGCATGAAGAGCAAATTTTCCAAATTAACCCACCTACTCATAATGTGGGGTAATAGCATTAGGTATAAAATTCAGAATTTGTTTTAAAAAGAAACGGTGGTGGGGAAGTATAATCTTAATGGAAATGTTCCTTATTTTTTATTTCCGGGTTTGTTTGTTTTAAACAAGGCTTTTGTATTTAAATATTACCCTGCAGTATTCTGAGTCCAGAGAGCATTGTGAAGGAGAGCCACAAAGTGAACCTGACTAGAAGTGAATCATAAAAGTGAAACTTCTAGCCTGGTCTCATTGTGCAAATGCAATAAAATATAAAAAAATAACCAAACCATCTCAGCTGATGGGGAAAAAATTACATTTTTAAAATTCTCTCCATTTTAACTGTGTAAAATATTACAGAGGCACAGGAGTTTTCTTATGTTATATTATCAACACATCTTAAGCTGTGTTTAGAAGTTTATCCTCTTGTACTCTTTATAGGCAGCATATCAAAGATGTCAACTTTTTAGTTATATGAAACTCCTTGTCTAGCCTCCTTCTTATATAAAAAGAAGAGCAAATGAAATTAAATTTAGATGGATCAATTTTTTAAAAAGAATTAATTTAGTGTGGTGGACTTCAGATTCAAGGTTATTTTAATATAAAGTTGAATGAAGTACACAAAAATATGGAGTTCACTTCTGTTGATGTGTATAGTGATTATGCATCTACACTGTGGAATGAACATATGTCATACTCTGTAAAATTTTCAAACTTGAGTGTCTGTATTTAGACACCTAAATTAAAGTGCCCTGATTTTTCAGAGGTGCTCAGAACGACGGTTCCCTTTGGTTTAGTATTGATATAATCCTGAAACTGGCTATTTGATAGCAGCTGCCTGTGGCTGCATGGAGCCTCATTGGCTTCAAGGGGGACCTATGCAAGTCTAGATCGTCTAGCTCCATAGTTCCTGTGGCAGGATTGCAACCATAGGTGCCTAAAATTAGGTGTCCAGTATGCAAATATTGGTGGCAATAAGTAGAAAGACATTTGGCAGTAACTGATTCTCCAAAGTTGGCTTTCCTTAATGTTAGTGTGACCAGGTGTGAAAGATCATCCACATCATTCTTGTTCAAAATCTGTCACTGTTGCTTAAAATTTTCAAAATAAAATCATAATCACAATTTTTTTTGCAGAACTTACCAAAAAAAAAAAATCAATTTTGTTGGCTCCCCCTGCTGGCTCTGCAGTCATGAGCAAACACTGCTCCTAGAGCTCTGCTGAGATCGTTATTGGTGCTTGTGAAAAACCCAGGGAGTAAAAATAACCATATTAATTTTGACTTTATTAGATGCATAGGGGATGACAGTTGACAAATGGAAAGTGGAATCAGCAGAGAGATTTTATTTAAAAAACTCCTAAGAGAGCATTGCAAATAATGGAAGTGGGTTTTAGAGATGTAAAATCACAATGAACCCTTGTTGATTCTCACTAATGGTCAAGAAGTGAATTGGGGAGTGTATCAGTATGAGGGTAAATGCATATAAATTATACCTCGGTAGTCAGCCGGGAGCGCTATTATCATGCACTAACCCTGCCAAACACAGCAGTAGGATCTAGCTTGTTTCTTAAATTGCAGTTGTTTGACTTTTCAAATTTAATAATGTTCTTTTAACTTAAGGAGAGTTTTTTTGTGTGTAATTCCCTAGTGTTCTTTAAAAAGAAAACCTGAAATAACAGTAATTCCATCAGGTGCTGTCGTCTTAACGCCATGGTTCTTCAGTGCGTTTGGAACTTTTAAATCCACAGATCTGTCATTTGAGCTACTGGAATAATTGGTAGCAATAGTAGGTTGTCATCTCTTTTGTAGACCAGCACTAGAGAGGCAGAGGAATAGTGGATCAGGGATCTTGGGGTTATTCCAGGATTTAGAGGGGAATGTGATCTAGTGGGCACAGACTCTTCTTCCTGTTTTAACCAAACAGGACCCCTCTGTCCCTCACCTCCTCCCTGTCGTGTCTCTTCTCTAACCCTGGTACCAGGCCTCAGGCCCATTGTCCTCATATAGCCAGTCTCTGTCTTCATTCCACAATCTCCATGCCTAGCAAGTTCAAGTTTCATCCCTCCTAACTCCCCATCACAGTCCCAATCTACTTGCACAGTCATTCCATTTCCCCCAGCTTTTCCTTCTCTGTCTCCTTGCCCAGCCAGTCCAAATTTCTCTGCCACCCCCCAGTTCCTCATTCAGTCTGTCTGTCTGTCTCTCTCTCTCTCTCTCCTACCCTGGCCTCCAATCACACCCTCCCACCTCCTAATCCACCTTCCCAGTCTCCACCAGCTCTCAGTCACAGTCTCTCTCCCCAGCTCCCCATGTAATCTCCATGCTCCCCGGCCTCTGTGTCCCAGGCCCTGTCTCTAGCCAGTCCCAGTTCTCCCCTCTACCCTGTTTCCTAGTCAGGCCTCCACCCCGCCACCTCATTCTGCTAACTGGTTCCTACTCTTTATCCCACTCATTTCCAGTTTCTGTCCTACCCTCAGGCTTCCTGTCCCACTCTGTTCCCCTGTTTCTGTCCCCCCTGCAGATCCGGCTCTCATTCCCTTTACTTTCAAAACAGGCAAATCTCTCCTCCCCCTGCCAGGAGACGAGCCAATGACAGCAAAGGAGAGAGAGGCTCCCTGCTCTCTGTTCAGGTGCCCAGACCTTAACCTAGCATGGCCCGCAGCAACCCAGAGCTGGAATATCAGGGAAAGTCTTCCTCATCTGCTAAAAATCTAAAAAGTCTCTACTGAGCATGTGCAAACTGCATTTTTTCTGAGATCTGTAACTTGATCAAATGTGGGCAGGTTTTCCCTGGGATGGCAAAGGGCATGTGCTTAACACAAAGGCCACCCCTTGCCAAATTTCAAGTCCCTGCTTTAAAGCATGGGGGTGCCAGAGCTCCTCTGAAGAAGGTTGGGGGGATATTTTTAACATGGGCAAAACACTGTATTTTTCCTTAGTCCTATTATCAGCAATGGCTGACCGGCTTCGGCTGAAATTTTCCAGAACAATTTATCCTGACCAGACACCCAACATTGAAAATTTCAGCCCAAATAGTTAGTTTGAAAAAGTTATAAGCAATGGAAAGCAGGTTCTTAGTATAGGAAGTGCTAGGCAACCTTAACAATAGGCAGTGCTGCCAGCTCCCAGTGCTGTGTGTTAAAATACTGCTAGGCCAGCTCTGTTCTGATCCTTTTCTGTGGAAAGGTAAATCTATGGGAATGAACATTTTAGTCACTAAAATTTTATTAGAAATAAAGGGAATTCTTGGCAGGGTGAGCCATTTTCTCACATCAGTAGGAAATTAAAGGGTGTCAGATTTACAGATAAGGCAGTGCAGCAGAACCAAGGCAATACAGGTTACAGTAGCACACAGACTCTTGTTGTATAGGTGATTATTTTTTAATCAGTTCATGCCACTTGGTTCCTTTTTCCTCCGATAGTACAGTTTGTTAGCCTAACACAAACAGTAGTACCTTGTAGATAGCTATCTCAGCTACAGCATATCACTAACCATCTATAGAACCCAGCCACTAGAGCAAGGTTGTTTGCTGCCTCATCAAGAGTATGTCTACGCTGCAATAAAACACCTGCAGTGTAGACGTTTGGGCTGGAGCTCAGGCTCTGAGACCCCTTGGGGGAGGGGGGGTCCCAGAGCCCATGCTCCAGCCCAAGCACGAACAACTACACTACAATTTTATAGCCCCACAGCCCAAGCCCCGCGAGCCTGAGTCAGTTGACCTGGACCACCCGCTGTTGTGCTGTGGGTCTTTTATCACAGTGTAGACATATCTCAAGTGTCTTAGGCAGAGCCTAGTGAGACCACTAGCCTTTCACTCACGCTTTCTCTCTGAGCTTCCATTTTAGTCCATTGCTCACTTTAATGTAAAGTACATTCAACCCAAAGTGAACAGAGGGCCTCTTTTTATTTCAGCAGGGATAGAAGACATGCAGCATAGGGCCATTTGAGGGGGCTGCTTTGCTGGGGGGTTTTTTGGATCCATGAGACACAGAACCAGTTAATCCAGTTCTCTTCTTTCCTTACTGTTAGTGATGACAGCTTCACCGAGTGCCTTGTTGCTGTGACTGAAACGATAGACAATCTCCCTGGTGATCTTGCTGCAAGCATGACCTTTTCCTCCTGAAAACTTGGAGCTTCACTTTCATCAGGGCCACTGCAGCTGGAACAAACTTGCAAGAGCCTGTAGATCTCCTGGAGTAGCCTGGCTTGTGAGATATTTCTAATTGTCCCAGGTGGGGTGAGGCCAAATCACGGGATGCTGCCTCTGCACAACGGATGGTTAAGGACAGGGCCAGCTCTAGCCATTTTGCTGCCCCAAGCACGGCGTCACGCCACGGGCTGCGCTCTGCCGCTCGCCGATCCTGCGGCTCCGGTGGACCTCCTGCAGGCGTGCCTGTGGATGATCCACCGGAGCCGCCTGCCGCCCTCCCGGCAACTGGCAGAGCGCCCCCTGCGGCATGCCGCCCCAAGCGCGTGCTTGGCGCACTGGTGCCTGGAGTCGGCCCTGGTTAAGGACTATATTCTGCCTAGTCTTTATGTGGGTATGCAGTGGGAGGAAGGCGCAAGGAGCCATCTCTTTGTGTGGCCCCTTTTAGGATCAGGCATTTTTGCAGACCCTGCATTCAAGGAAGTGCAGGGATTGTGTCCTCCCTACTCCCCCAAAGGTGTATGGTATTTCAAATGGGCATAGAGGAGATGGAACTATGGCTCTAGCATCAGGAGGGAGCAGGCTGTATCCTACGAAGGGCTTTTGTAATGAGCTTGCTTCACCTGTGACCAGGGAATTCAGGTAAGCAGAATGCTCTCCAGTACATCCTCTAGGACAGTGCTGTCTCCACATTTCTTTTCTCTGTGGGCTTTGCCTAACTGGCACAATCTAGCCTTGTAAGATATAGTTGGAGCAACTGGTTCTATGGTAGAAGGCTGCAGGTTGCAACTCTATGCTTTGAGAGAATGTGTATGTCAAGTTACAGTGCAACCTGCATCTTGCCACTGAAATTGAAAGAACTTTGCTTAATAGATGTGTATTTGTGTGGCATGAGATTCAGGGTGCATTTCCCTGGTACTGTGGAGCACAAGAATGCATCAGAGAGAGCTGTAGCAGCTCTCATCACCTAGTTTTGTGGAATGTAAGAGCAAAACCATAGAATATAAGGACATAATTTTGCAAGAGCCAGTATATGTATTGAATGGTAGAACAAATGTAGGTGATTTGTCTTTGTTCTGCTGCAGCTTGTACGTTAGCATTCTCTGACATTGGCAATTTGTCTTGGTTCCTTTAAATTCCTAAGTGGATTATAATTTTTCTCATGGTATTAGTTGACAACAGTCATTTTTCATGTCTTTACTGCATTCCTCAGATATTTAGAATTTTTTAAGGGAAGGAGTTCAGTAAGAGGCAGCCATCTCCAGGGCATGTAGTGTAATGCAAACTCCGCAGATGCAATAGCTCAGGAATGTATTCTGTAAACTTTGATGTAGTTGTTATGCTTTAAAAAAGCACAGGATTTGACCCACTGTGGTTTACAGTATTTAAAACATATAATTATGTACATGTCAAATGTAAATCCTTTAAATACTGTGGCATGAGCAAATTCCTCAGTACTAATGTACTTCAATAACTTTGGAATATGCAGCCTGAAATAATAGTGAAGTTTGCTTATAATGAGGATGTTCTTCAGCTTTTCAGACACTAACAGGCTCAGAAGATATAGCCATGTAACTTAACCTCATCGCTTTCATATATACACACTTTTCATGGAGACTGCCCATATAACAAATTTGTCTTGTGCCTAATATTGTGTTGTCATTTATGAGCCTGTAGAAATATGCCTTATCTAATTAGATTAGTAACGATTCTATTTCATATATGAATTACAGCAACATAAGCAGAAAATAATCACACACGCAATGTCAAAATAAACATTTATGTCCTAAGAATATTCTCAGGTGATGTCACACCATCTGTCCCACTATATCCCTTCAGAATTTCTGCTGCAGCAGCATCTGGTACTTTGGCAAGATCTGCAGGCAGCTATAGTAACTTTACAGCTGCCTTTAACTTTGCTTTTATATTTAAGCAGCATAAAGGCTCTGTGATCTGCTCTGTATTCCTATATACATAACGTCTCTTTGATTGCAGTTTGGAGTTTGAGGACTCTACTACATTATTTTCCAGACCGTAAAATAGTACAATGTCTGAAGAAATGTTTTACCAGATTATTTTGCAAGGCAATAATGTTGGGATTCCTTCCAAGACCTCTTCTACTTGGCTTATCCAGAATACCTCTCCCAGTTCTGGGAGAACACTTTATCCCATTCTCAGGATCTCAAACAACTCAATTTGACTCCTACTCATCACTCAGGTTACTTTATTAGGCATGTGACAGCTCTGTGCCCCTGTGGATGAGGCCACCCAGATGTAGGGCTTTAGATACTGTGTGATACCAATTCCAGTTCAGTTCAAGCATGTCACACGCTAGACGGTTTATATACATTTTTCCCAGCCATAACATCTACACTTGTTGAATCTAATTGGGTTGGACGTCGTGCAGATCATGTAGGGACCAATCACTTTGGGGATTGTGTAAGGACCAATTGCTTATTTCCTCCCTTTATGTGCATTTCAAGTTAATCAGTTCAGGTTGTTCCCACTTATCTCAACTAGCCCTGGAAACACTGTCTTGGGCACACAGCCGGTCAAATCATTGTTTACAGTTGAACCTTGCACTCAGATTTTACTCATGTCCAGCAAGATCTATGCCTACAGTTACGTTCCCCAAATTCTCATGTGTTATCTTCACACAGTTGTGAATTTATCTCGAATTATAGTCACCACCTAAAATCCAGTGTTCTTGCTTACTTGCTTTCCCTGATCGCCAGACCTTTAAAAGGTAAACCTAGAACAGCAGTGGTTCCCAACAATATCATGTATTAATTTTTTGTATGTGCTGGACGCACCAAGATAATACAGTGATGTGTAACTGAAGCAGTGTGTGTGTGTGTATTTTGTATGTACAGCAAGGATGTTTCATCTGCAGTTATTCAATTATCAAGTAAAATAACAAATCTAGCGACTCTGCAGATATTGTTATGATAATCCCTCATTGTAACTGAATAGTATGATGGTTACTCTAATTCTTGTGTAAATGATTGGTATGTGACTTAAACCTGCTCATGGTAAGGCCTTGCTGATAAACTTTCATTCATGCACTCAGTCCCTTCCGTTCACTTCTTTATTTTTCTGACCTATGAGCTTTGCTCTTTAGAGTAGAAACACCCTATTTTGACTACGTGCTTGTTGCATCTATGAGCAAAGATTGGGAAAGTTTTCTACGTGCACACCAAGGAAATACAGTGGGGGCTATTTTGAAAGAGTGCTCCAAGGAAAAATCTGTGTAACTGATGTTCACACCTTACAAATTGAGCTTAGGTTTATTAAAGCCTGAAGTGTTACGCTCTTCCCCACCACACATACACTAAATTAAAATACATCAGGAAGAGACTGGAATGTATCCGATTATATTTGTCCATTATAACAGATACGTGTATTCTAAATTCAAATTTCACTGCTCTAGATGATTTTGCTAGTTCTATTTGTTTACTTGTACAAGTACAGTTGGTAAAAATCTTGTCAGTCTACTTCCTTTTCCTCTGGGTTTCGCACATTTGTTAGGGAAAGTTTAATTCAGTTATTATTATTTATTTTTATCCCAAGCCCCAGACATGGACCAGGACCCCATTGTGCTAGGTGCTGTACCAACACAGAAGAAAAAGACAGACCCTGCTCCCAGGGGCTTACAGTCAAAGTGTAAGATGAGTGACAAGAGTTGGAAATGGGAATACAAAGAAACTGTGAGATAATATGGTTTAGCATGATAGGCCAGCTGAATGGTTGGATGTTCAGTTTATTTAGGTATGACAGTGTTATTTTAATCTGTTTTGTCTGCAGATATATTGTGAACAAAATAGCCACGCAGATGTCAGCTCTGCGTTTTCAACATTATTTTATGCTTACCTGTTAGAAATTGCTACCTTGTACCAGTAGCTATCCACTATTGCAAAGTTTTTGGCTGTTCAGTGACTGCACATTGGTTTCCCTTTAACTGAGTTAGCAAAATGTTGTTTGTGATCTATGTGGTTAAAAAACAACCATGCTCCTTTCATCTTTTCATGTGGTCTTGTGAGGTGTGGAGCACTCCCCTGGGAGGGACTTAGTGTCATGCAGTATCAGGTCCTCTTCTTTTTCATTTCAGATTGTACAATGTGCTATAGACAAATATGCAGGGTGTAAACAATATGGGTAAAATCCTTGCCCCGTTGAAGTCAATAGAGGGTTTAACGATAGACTTCATTGGAACCAGGATTTCACTTGGAGAAGGGAGAGGAATTGTTTTGGGTGGTACCGGCGGCTATAACTAATTATAGTGGAATGAAACTAGAAAGGGGGAAATTCAGGTTAAACATCAGGTCATACATTCTGGCAGTGAAACTGTGAAACTAGCTCCCAAGTGGTAGAAGCTTGGGTCATTTGAAAGTGGATTCAACAAAGCATTGGGAATATACTAAAGGGAAAAATCCTACACTGGGAGGGAGATGGACTAGCTGACCTATTAGTTCCTTCTTATTACTATAATTCTAGGAATTAAAGAAAAATCTCTTCCTTCTCCTTTAGGCAACTGACATAGCACACTTTTTTTTAAAAAAAAGAAAGAAATGTTAGTAATGTAACAATTAAGGGAGCTGTTGCACTAACAGAAACTAAAGATCTCTGTACAGAAGACATTAAACTGCACGGTGCAGACACCACCACTCTTTCTAATGACCTTGATCTTACTGTGCTCAAGATGGGCAGATCATCACTTTGCTGGTTGTTCTGTTTTTTTAGGTAAACACCTGCCAGCAGTTAATCATGCTTAGCAGGTTTACAGTAGGGGAACTGGTTTTATGATATTGACTCTTGTTCACTAGAGACTGTGCCAAGACCACCAAAGTTACTTCATGGAAATCATGTTGCAAATAAACTGTAGTCCCAAAGGTAAATGAGGGCAGGGTTTTCTAATCCACCAAAGCATCCTAATCTTAGCATGAGCACACAGACATACTGTTCAGCTTAAATAAACCTCTGTTTTTCTTGTACAATAGTGATTTTTTTCTTTTTCTTATTTTCTTACAGTACAACAAACACCTCTTTGTACACATTGGACATGCTAACCATTCTTACAGTGACCCGTTGCTTGAATCGGTGGACATTCGTCAGATTTATGACAAATTTCCTGAAAAGAAAGGTGGTTTAAAGGAACTATTTGGGAAGGGCCCCCAGAATGCCTTCTTCCTAGTAAAATTCTGGGTGAGTAAAACATACCATAGAAGTTAATTTAGACTGTGTGTTCATGTTATGTGCTTCCCTACTCTTTCTAAATGTTCATGTACACAGGAATTTATTTTATCATCACTTAAACATGTGAAGCTGAGTCTCCATCATTTGTGTATATCCTTCATGTTGGACACTAGCACAAAGCCACTTCTGTTGAGGTTTCCCGCAATATATCTGTGTTCCTAGAAAACAACTGTAGTAATTGTAGTGCCTGCCAGCACTTTGTTATACATGATCCTTTGCCAGTGACAAACAGGTAATAAGTTTTGTTTAAACAGGTAATAAATTTATAAATGATGAACTGCCATCTAGTGGTTTGATTGAAGAGCAATATCAGCAACTTTAAGACTTCTGTGTATATTTTTGAGTGTTTTGTATGTTGGACTCTGCTGAAGGTTTTTAGCCTTGAGATCAGAAAATGTTTTCACAACACTGTTATATTTAAAATTAGTATTAAAAAAACTTTTAAAGAGTTTCTGATAGTTCCAGTGCTGTTGTATAATGGTTTTGGTTGCATTAATTTCTGCTTCATTGTTGAAGCAGACCTGCCTTCAGTTGGGACATTGGCATGGAATTCTGTTTGCAGAGGAATTATATCTGCCCAAAGTAGCTGTGAGGAGGGGCTGAAGGAGGATTAGAATGAAGGCAAGATAAAAGCTAGATATCAGAAATGTTGAAAGATACCTAAAATATTGGTGTCACTTTATCCATGTGCATCGCTGTACATATACGGTTGGATTTCAATGGACACTTCAATCGATCACCCACTCTATAAGACACACACATAAACGGCAGTAATTCCTCAAGCTTTTCTAAAAGATTTAACAGCAGACCGTTATAATGATATCTCATTTTAGCAAGACACCATTTGTTTTACAGTATCTACCATAGAACATAGAATCGTAAGTGTAGGGCTGAAAGGAACCTCAAGAGGGCATCTGTTGCAGGTCCCTGCCCTGAGACAGGACCAAGTATATCTAGACCAGCCTTGTTCAACCTGTTCTTTAAAACCTCCAGTGATGGGGGCTCCACAACCTCCATGGTAACCTACTGCAGTACTTAATTACCCTTAGGTGAAAAAGTTTTTCCTACTATCTATCCTAAATCTTCTGGGCTGCAGATTATGACAATTACTTATTCTTCTACTTCAGAGCACTGTCCTCTTTGTAAAATCCTTTAACATATTTGAAGATTCTTTTCTCACTGTTCTTTTCTCAGGACTAAACATTATGAACTATTATAAAGTGGGGAAATCCTAAAAAATAATTGCCAGCCTGAATTCTAAAAATGCATTTTGTGATGTAAAACATTTGCTTTTGTTTTGTTTGTGTGTGTTCCACTTCCCTGATAATTTGCCAAATTTAATAATTCACAATGGGACTCCTAGTCTTTCATTAGTGCCAATTAATGAGGTTCTACAGAAGCATAACATGTTACCTTTCAATACTACTACTACTGTGTTGAAAAATATAAGTAAAGAAGATTGTTCCCATTTCTTTCTTAGCAATAGTTTTTAAAAGGTGCATTAATCTGAAATTGTCATATCGAGATTTGCATATTACAGGAAATAAAAGGTTTGCTTTAGCTTTATATAATTTATGTTGAAGCTTTTGCCATCAGGAGGACAGGGGATTAGGGGCAGGGAAAGGTGTTCTGCTCTAGCATTCTCTTGATACCAAAACAAAACCATGTTTTAAGCCAGGAAAATACTCCCTGAAAGTATAAACTTGGCATACATTAATTGTTGTGATCGTTTGTGGTTGGTTAGCATCAAGAGCATGTTAAGCATGTACAGACAAGAGCCCTGCCACTAAGATCTTACAGTCATATAAAAATTGTATTGCCATGGTTATATTGTGGTTTGCATATGTAAACAAATATACTGTGAGGTCATCAAGTGTCTCTGTCATGAGATCTGAACGTGTGAAGTTTGTCCATGAACAAATGTGGCTTGTGTGGTCTGTCATACCGAGCATTAGGCCCTCATTGGCCTGTTAGACATTTCCTGCTGCCTCACATGTGCATGTTGCTCTACGAATTAAAATGTAATGTTTTAAAAATAAGGTTTTCTACCACTAAAGTTGTAGAGCATTTGGAAAATCATCCCGTAGTGAGTTTCAGAAATTCTGTATCAACAGGGTCTGAAAAGCTAGTGTAGTATTTAATGTCAGTTTTTAAAAACATGTCCATAGATATAAATTAGGGCTGATTGGTTTTCATTAACATTCCCACTTAAAGCAGAGCCTGAACTTCAGACATGAACTTGCTAAGAACTTCATTGAATGTAAGTCATGTAAAGGGAAGCAAAACGTGCATGAAATAATGTCTCTGAGAGAAGGATTATTTTCTCTCTCATAGCTCTTGCTACTGCTGCTGCTCTTACCTGAGACTTCATCCTGCTCCACCAGTGGGAGTCTTGCTCTGCCAAACTGATGGACCATTCTGGCCTTTACCCAGCTATTTCACTTAAGGATATTGTCTGCCTGGCAATCCAAGGTGTGATAGTTGCTTGGATGGACATATCTGTGCCAGCTTGGCCTGGCTAAAAATAGCATGGTAGATGTGGTAACTTGGGCTTCAGTAAAACAAGAATAGGTGCCCTGGGTCTCCAGGGTGCTTGTGCAGCCCATGCTAAAGCCCATGCCATCCTATCTACGTGACTATTTTTAGCCATGGTATATGGATAAAACTAGCCTGGATATGGCTCCACAAGCTGCATTCGTGCCTCAGATTGGAGACTTACCCAGAAAATGCATTGAACAGAATGTGCCTTACTCCTTGCCAATGTCTAAGGCTTGCAGAGATCAGGGCTGAAATCCTGGTCTCATTAAAGTAATGATAAAACTTTCATTGACCTCAGTGGAGCGATGTTTTGGGCAGAGTTTGCTGAAGAGGGGTTGGATTTTTATTGTCATGAAAATTGGTATTAAATTCCGATTTAATTCCAGTGCTATTTTTTATGTTAAGTAATGTGTGTACCTCCTAGGATAGACTCATGGGTGATAAAACACCAAACTACCCATTCAGCACCTTCAAAACGCAGTGTTAATTGCCAGGATTTCAAGCATTACTCAGCTAAATCTTAGGTTTCAGCAGCACTTCTGCTTCTGCTGCCTCCTTTTTGAGTGGGTAATTGTCTCTAAGGATCAAACTTTCAAAAGAGGGTGTAATTTACAGTCCCTCAACAATATAGGTCCCCTTATTTCACTTACCAAACCCCACCTTTGTGCTAACACATGCTTGTACAAGAGAGTCATAGCTTATGCAGGTTAGACCTTATGCTTACAGTTACACTTCTGTACTCACACGTGGGGCTTTATGGGTACATGAAGTATACACCCATTATCCCAACCGCTGACAATTTAAATATTTTAATAGGCATTTTCCAAAAAGGACCTATAAAACCCCCAGAGGAACTGAGCTAGTTTTAAAGGCCTAATTACAGTTGAGGAGAAGTTGGTGTGAAATCATTATAGATGGAGATGGTAGTGCGCGTATAATTAAGGTTCCCCAGCATTTGCCATTAAAAGACCCTGTTTTCAGTTGCTAATATCTTTGCCAGACTTGAACTATTCAGGCTGAAACTGTCCATGCCAGGTGTCTGTCTCAGGGTGAGTTTTTTTGCTGTGTCGCCAGGTGCAGGAAGTGAGAGCAGGAAGACTGCCCCTCTTGCCAGCGCAGCCTGACTAGCATGCAGAGGAGACAAGAGCCAAACCTGAAGGGTGGGAGTGATAGATTGGAACATGGAGCCTGTGGGGGGAGGGGTCGGCTGTGATGAGTAGACAGGGGCTGACTGGCAAAGAGACCAAGAGCAGAAGCTGGTGGGGAAATGTGGGTGGATGAGGAACTGAAATCAGAGGAGAAGCCAGGATGGGGAGACTGGGAATGGCCAGGCAAGTAGAATTGGTCAGGGAGGCTGGAGGGGAGACTGGAATGAGGAGCCCAAGGAGTGGGGGACTGACTGTGACTACCTATGTGACTAGGGCAAGGAACCAGAGTAGAGACATGACTGGGGCATGGGCAGAAGCGATCAGGCTTGAGGGAATAGGGACAGGAGAGTCTGTGACCCACCCCCCACCAGCATATTCCCCTCCAGAAACTAGAATGGAACCCAAGATTCCTGAGTCTCAACATTCCACTGCAGTCAGAAGATATCTGTGAAACTTACAGGCAAAATGTGTCTCTCGTCTCCCTTTAGTGCTGGTCCACAAAGAGGATGGCAACCTACTCTACTATCAATTTCTCTGTTAGCGCAGGTGGCAAAGGTCTGTGCTGTGCATCTAGAGAATCCAGGACCTATGATGAACCATCTAGCTGAAAATATGGTTCCATGTGATGAATTTCTGGGGGGTTTTCAGGGTGGTTTGTTTTTTGTTTGTTTTTCTTTTAATGCTAAAATTCAATTTAAAAAACTCAGGTAAAAGAAGTTCATGGTTGCAACATTGAACACTCAAAAGTTAGTAAATGCCAGAATTAAGGTTGCCTGCTGACCACAGTGGGAGGAACCTGTGCAACTTTAATTGAGCCCCTTTGTGTATATCCATTATGATACAGACATTAATTACATGATCACATGGATTACATTTTCCACAGAACTGATGCCTCACTAAGTGCACAGGATGACCCTGCTCTTGGGATGGTGTAACGAAGGAGGGTGTTGTCTGTATGACACCTGCTTTATTTGTTGCAGAAGCTGGAATGTGTGTAGTGGATGAGGCAGGGAACTGGAGAACAATGAAGGATGGTCTCATGATTAAGGCAAACGATTACTGCCCTGGAGCACTGGAACCTATTCCTGCCTGTGCCAGTGCTCCTGATCCTGGGCAACTCACTTAAATCAGACTTTTTACAAGTGGCCACTAATTGTGTGTTCCTCATTTTTTGGATGACTGATTTGAGATCTGATCTGAGTTGCAGAGTTACTGAGCACCCATAGCTGCAGCTGAAGTCAATGGGAGCTGTGCTTTGAAAGTATACACTGAAAAACCAGTCCTAGGCATCTCAGATGGGGCAACCAAAATTAGTGGGCAGTTTTCATAGGTTCATAGATTATACAGCCAGGGGACCACTGTGATCATCTAGTGTGAATTAGCTTTAATCTCTCTGGGTCTCAGTTCCCTATCTGCTAAATGGGAATAATACCAGCTCACTTCACAGTGATGTTGTGAAAATAAATTAATTAATGTTTGTAAAGAACCAAGATTGTACAATGACAGCACCATTTTTTCCCATAAGGAAATTAATAATAGTTGTGTCTTTGAGACAGGATTTGAATAGTATGCAGTAAATAAAGCCTAGGGGGACACATTGAATGTTGAATAGCTGCTCATTAACTGTGCACAAAAGGCGGCGGGAACCTGTGGCAAAAATATGTGATCATATAATTAAAGACTGCTTAAGCAAAAGGGGCTGAATTAAGCAAACTTAAATGGTATTTTAACATAGTTTTTTGTGTGTAATAATATACAGATTAGAGAACATGTAATACCAAAATTCTTGTTGGTTATAAATTAAAAATATTGATGAGGATATGTTTTTGAATCATGAACTTGTAATAGGTTAGAGGATTTACTTTTTCCTGGGTTTAGCAAAGGCAGGAGGGAATGTGCCAGTGTTAGAACAGCGTTATGTGTGTAACAAAAGCCTTGATCCATGTTCCTGTAAGAATAGACTTTACATCAATCCTTTTCAGCTAGAAATGTATGTAAAATGAACGATACAAAGCTCGGTAATTAGTCATGAGAATTAGATCCCAAACAGGCGGATCTCTTTTCTTAATTTTGATCATGATACTACAGAAAAGATGATTTTAATGTCTTTTTTTTTTTTTTTTAAATGGGAACCATACACATTGCTCTAAAACTGTTGGCCCATTCACAAGTATTACCACTAAAATGCCAGCAAGGTCTGGGTTATCATCAGTAAATGCTGGGCAACCCTGACTTCCCAGAACACTTGTGGAATTTTGAGTTAATGAATTAAAAAAAAAAAGTGTTCTCCTATGCTTCTGTTCTTTTTCTCCCTATTTTTCAACACGTGCGTTTATGTACAAAGAGAGACACACCCATATACATTTATGAGTCAATATCAGCCATTTCTGTCTACTTTAAGAAATACAACTCTTCACGGGTACCTTTAATGCAGTGTGTTTCTGCTTATTCTTCGTATTCTCTCCCTTTCTTAGCAGCTGCACCCCTTCCATCATTTCTTTGTCTCCCATCCTCTCCTGCTCCTTAGTATTAAAGCACGGATTGCTCAGCCCTGTACAAAATGCAGGGGAATGCTTAGTTTTTGCCCATTGAGAGTATACAGTCAAAACAGGCCAACAAGACAATACAGATACAACTCTGGATACCTACAGGAAGGATGTCAGTGCTGCACTACTTTAAATGATCAGGTGCGTAATCACACTGACCGTTTCCATTGCTATTTTTAGGCTTGGTTGAATTAATGTAATTAAAAGCAGGATTTGAATGGAGAGAAGGTGGTCAGTTTGTGCCTCAGGAGCCAGGTGTATAAGGACTGCATGGAAGAATGTCTGGTGAGTAGTAAAGGCAAAAGACGACAAGGGACTGTGGGCAAAAAGTAAGAGGGAGGAAATAGAAGAATATTAGGGCAGGTAGGCAGGCAGGAGTGGTGAAGCGGAGAAACTTGAACTTGTTGTGGAAGGTGAAGGGAAGCCAGTGGAGGGATTCAAAGAGAGGCTGGCATGGTCCAAGCAACAGGTGAGGAAAAGTATTTGATCGTAGCTGTGGTGGTATTTTGAATCAGGGGAAGGCAGTGAGGTGTAAGACAGGGAGACTAGAGAGGAATGACCAAGTTGATAGATGACCAAGACATAGACAAGTGGTTTAACCATGGGGACATAAAGGAATGTTTCTTTTATCTTACGTCTCCAGTTAGGGTTTGGGCTTTACATCAGATTGGTTTGCTATAATTTTCTCTGTGAAAGATATAAAGACTTGCTAAAAAAGGCGGGGCGGGGGGGGGGGAATCTACTAGCCAGCCAGCAAACTGATAGCAGGGGGGGGGGGGGGGGGGAGTGTTGAGATCTATAAAAAGACACTTAGCCATCATGGAATTCGGCTTTGCAAAGTGTCAACTACAAAGCAAATTGCCATATTTCTCTGCAGGGGTTTGTTCTTTCATATGAATTACATCTAATCTGACATACAACATGATACCAACAAGTAATCAAGCCCTCAGCCTCAATTTTGGTGAAGAATCTAAGTGGTGTGTTTTTTGGTCTCCTCCCTATCGGTATCTAAATCTTGCTGCCTCTTCCTTTGTCTCAAATATCCATCTTCTTCTGTCTGTTCAGAGCACTTGCCCAAGTCCTTATCTTGCATCTTGAATACTATAATCTACTCTTTGCCTTTGATGTCTACAGCTATTGCACATGCTATCAGTAGACTCATCTGTCTGGCCCATTATGATAACCACCTTTCCCTTCTCTGTGCATGTCTCCATCAAGTTACTAGATCTGAAAGGTAGGGTGGGGATCCAAGTTAGATGGCATTAAAGGTGTGGTTAAGAAGCGTGTATATTATGCGAAGGGGCTCTCCCTTCACTAACACATCATGTACAAGCTTCTTAACCTCACTTTTAATGCCATCTACCATTTAGCGCTCCTTCCTCTACCCCACCTTATAAATGTAATAGTGTTAGTAATATCAGCCTCCTCACTAACCGGCTTTACTTGCCTGCATGGCTGCTTTTTTCCACAAACATCTCTGTGCTTTTTCCCAGGCCACCTCCACGTCAAAATTTGTAAAGCTGTTACCTTATCCTATTATAGTGCCTCCCACCTTTACTCTGTTGCATACAAATCACTACCATTTGGCACTAGTTTGACTGGCAAGCACTTGTTACTACTAAGAGCACTGTTATCACTAAGTTATCCATGCACACCTGTCTGTGTGTAACCTCACTCCCTTCTCGCTCTTGTTCGTTTGTTTCTTTGTCATGTTTTGTCTTGATCTTAGATTGTGAGTTGTTTGGGGCAAGGATTTTCTCTTTGTGTTATTACTTTGCATAGTGCTTAGTGCCTATATAATGGGTCCTGATCCTTGTTGAGAATCCCTAGGTGCTCCTGCAGTAAAAATAATAGTAATTTGGTTGTTCATTATGGGCCAGATCTTGCTCCCAAGGAAAGCAGCTTTGACTTTGACCATTAATTTCTGCAGGAACAAGAACAACCCCTATGAGTAAATACAGCTGAAGTGAGTGAAAGACTGGTCTCTGGATAGTCACACAGTAGGAAAGAACAATCATTATAAATTAATGCCTGGCTTTATTGCTTTCTTACTCTGCTACATTAACTACCTTACTTTTAAATGCTTTCAGTAGTTTGCATTATGCTTCAAACTGATGAGAGCTTGGTCATATGTCAGTGCAACTCTGTGAAACAGAGAATGAAACTCATCTGAAGATGTCTGGGCGATATTGATTTTTTTCTTTTTAATGAATGCCTCCATTTACAGGAATCTGCAATGCAAACAAGCTGTTATTAGAAAGTAATACATATTATAATTAGGGCAAGCTTTTAAAGATGCTTTGAAGTCCTAAACATTTTTGAAATTCAAATGTGGAATGGAAATAAAGGAATCTGCACAATAAAGGGACATTAAATTATGTCCAAAAAAAATCCCTGTTTTATAGATGTAAATATATGCCATAATTAGTGGTAAGTAACATGAGTAGGATTGTTGAGTTTATTCCTATTCTTATTTAAAACAGCTGTGGCATGAAAAATAATTCTGCTTCTCTTTGCAATATGTTGTAACAAACAATTTACCCATGTAGTCAGTGTTCAAAAATGGCTTGTCCGCATGGTTGCCTCCCACCCCCCACAGTTCCTCCCCAGGAGCTTGCAGCAGACTTCTGGACATAGAAATGCTTTGTGTTCTTCATTCACAAAAAAAGTTGTTGCTTGTGTTTTTTCTTTTTAAATATGATATTTTTTATTTTATTTTATTTTATTTTGGCAAAAGAAGTGAAGTTTGGAATCCCCCCCTGCTCACTCACCACTTCCGATTGGCAAATGATTTGCAGTTCACAAATGTAATCTGTGATGTGGATTAGTCTACAACCAGCATGCAAATGTATTCAGAAGAATTTAGAAATGGAAGAAAGCAGCCGTCCCCCTTCTTTTCCCTCCCCGCCCTCCCCCACCCCTTTGTTTTTAAAACTGGACCGTCTCTGCACAGCAATCTCGTGGTGCTTTTGCAGGACTTCTTCACAAATTGATACAAGGGCATTAATGCCTCAGAATCAATAATGAGTCAAAAGGGAAGAGCAGCTGGGAGGAGGGAGCAGCTTGGCCTGTCCATCACAAGCCTAACCATGTGGCAGACCTGGAAGCAATTCCAAAGCTGCAATGTAACTATGTGCCAAAGACCCAGATGCTACCATTGGAAAACATTGCTTCACAATTTGGAATCTCTGCCTTTGATTACTGTTCCGAGAGAAAGAGGGGAGATATAATGTGATCATATAAATGACACCTCTTTGCAGTCAGTAGTAGTTAAACCTATAAGTTGTTAACAATACATTTAATTTTAACTACTGAGGGCTTGCCTACACTCAAAACTTCAAAGCGCTGCTGCAGGAGCGCTGTCACGGCAGCGCTTTGAAGTGTGAGTGTGGTCGCAGCACCAGCGCTAGGAGAGAGCTCTCCTAGCGCTGCACATACTCCTCCTCCTCATGGGGATTAGCTTGCAGCGCTGCGACACTGTTTACACTGGCGCTTTACAGCGCTGTATCTTACAGCGCTCAGGGGAGTGTTTTTTTCACACCCCTGAGCGAGAAAGTTGCAGCGCTATAAAGCACCAGTGTAGCCAAGGCCTGAATGTTTGTGTAAATTATGCTGGTTGCTCCCTAAATACCCTTATGTTATTACTCCGTTTGGTGGGGAGAATTTAGAGTCTTTCCCTGCAGTTGTTGCCAATGCTGTCTTTTGGTTAGCTGAACCCATTATGACACAAGCAACCTATCCCCTTCTTGCTGTAGAGACAGAGCAATGATTCATGTGAAGTTGTTGTTGTTTGAAGCCAGTTCTGTTTCCGTGCGTGCTGTGATGCAGCATGTCAAACACTTGATATTGTTGATACACAATGTTTTCAGCGCTAGATATTGGCAAAAAATTGTAGTGATAAGTGAATCTGTTATATTGTCTGTGCATTGCTGTACAAAAGAAAGAAGCGCTTACAAGCAGGGCAGGTCCATCTCCTGAGAGTTGTTCAGCGCTTTACAGTTCAGTGATAAAAGAAAATCTCCAAAATGAAACACATCGGTGTCCTTTTTATATATAACCTAAAAACAATAGTTTGAAAATGTGTGAAGTTATATTTTTAGTTCACTGATCTTACCACTTAAAATCCAAAAGTCCAGCTTTTACACTTTAAGCAGAAGATCATTGTATAAATATGGTGATCAAAATTTTTGGTTGTTTGCTGGTTTTCAGACCAAACACTAAATTACTCTGCCTTATTTTGTGTCTCTGGACTTGTTATTTAGGCTTGAAAAGGATGACATTTTTGACAATATGACACGTGAGGAGCATTTTAGAGAGGACTTCTTATTTACTTTTGTACATAAGTGAAGCAGAGAAAGGAAATGCTCTGATAATAAAACTGTAACTGTGGGGGCAATAGAAATTACTATTTTTGAGAGATTATTACTATTATCCACCATGAAATAACTATTTTTTAAGAAATACCTGTTCTTAAGACATTCCAGTAGAGCAGTCCTGGCATGGTTGAATGGATGTCACTATTTTTCATATTCAAATATAATTGCGGACCAGCTAAGATGGCAAATTTGTTATTACTTTTAGTTCAGAACAATTTTTTACAGATCACCACGAACACTAACATTAACCAGTGAACTAATGAAAAACGTGCAAAGAAACAAGGAGGAATAAAGATAGAATTCTTTTCTGTTAGTACATGACTAAAGAACTGTTTGTGTTACTTACGTGACTCTTGAGTGACTTCTCCACTGATTAATTTACCAAAGCAAGCCTGCAGTAATATCAGACCTCTGATTTCTTCTCCCCACCACTAATTACCTCAATATGAGCCATTATCGGCATATTGCCTGCAAATGTTTGTTCCACAGAAATGGAATGTAGCTGCGAAGTAGAATTTAAAGAGTTGCTACCTAGTTAAAAATTAAATAGTGCACACAAGTGACTTGATATTGTCAGAAGTGTGGATTACACATGATCTAATATGTAAACATATTTGTAAACTGCGTTTTAAAAAGTAATCATGTAAAAAGGAAGATGTCCCCAATCTTCCTGAACATATTCAGAAAGTACCAGGAGAGATTTTTGTTGTAGTTTACTTAAATCTCTGTTAACAATAAAAACAAAGCTGGAATTGAGAGTTAAACAGCTAAACTGGCAGAAAGTACATCTGCCCACTGAAACTCCCACCAAAGATTCAGCTGATTCTTGGGCTTTTTTTTACAATAGTTGGCCATATGTTGTGACATCTGGAAATTATTATTTTTCTGAGAGGTTTAGTAAATAACTTTATACATAATGGGGCAAATCCTGCCCATTCCCTGCAGGCACGAAATATGTGACCCTTGCCAGTGTCGATGCTAGAACGAACAAATCTAGCTGTGAGGACTTCCATGGATGTGTTCAGTCCCTGAATCAGCTGCTTTAAGGCTGATTAAGAGGAAGCCTTAAAGAGTGGGTCCCAGACTATGAGGTGCACAATGGCAGAACAGCTTCACTGCTGCTGCAAGAATTGGGAGGGAGAACTCAGCCTCTGACCCATGATGCCCTTTTCTAATATATTTACTCATGCTGTGCGCACGGACTAGGGTTTGGTTTTCAGTAAAGAAAAGGTAGCAGTGGGACAGACAGAACCATGATCTCTTCTCTTCTCTTTAACCTGTGAGCCTCAGTCTGTGCTAAGATAGTGTGGTGATAAAGACTATGAGTGGCTGGATACTCACTCTGTGTAGAAATAGTTAAAGAAATATAATTATTTTTTAAAATAGTTTTCTTCCAATAGGCCCCACTTCAGTAGGGTACATGTGCCTGACTTCAAGCAAGGTAGCAATCCCATCGAGGGGATTTAAGTATCTTGCTAATCAAAGCCATATTACTTATTATCAGTGATGGAATCTTCTCTCTATGATACCCCCTCTTTTCTATCACCTCAAACGTCTTCCTTTGTGGTGATGGTGTCATTGCTTTCAGAAAGGAAAAAGAAAGATAATTGTACCAATCCTCCGGTGCAGTATTCATGAAGAGGAAAAGAAAACTCTACTCCTTTTCTTCACAGCAGTCAACACATGGACCAGCCTCTGCCCTTAGTACTTGCATGCTGTTGTGGCTGGCCAGACCTAGTAGTCAGAGCCAAAATCAGTCATGAGACAGGAGTCAAGAGTCAGCTGGATAAGGATACCAGGAGGTCCGAAGCAGGAAACAAACTGGAGGTCAGAACTACGAGTCAGGAACCAGAGTTAGGCCAGGTCAGGAGACCAGGGAGTCAGAGACAGGACACAAACTGGAGGTCAGGAACTACCAGACAGATGCCAGGAGTCAAGCTCATTTGGAATGCCTGGAGATCAAGTCAGGGGAGTAGAAAGCACAAAGGCAAACAGGGTGAGGCCAGCTGTTCAGACAGTTTCCTGTTCCTGCTGCAGGCTTAAGTAGGGCCAGTCGGCCACTCTGGGACTTCACCAATCAGACCTCAGAGGCAGAGTCTCACACTACATCTGGGCTTCATGGGTCTCAGATTAGCTATTGCCAGCAGGCTGCAAGGTGGAGGGTCATAGGGTGGCTGCTCTCATGAACCTTGCTGGCCCGCATCTGAGACCCTGAGTCATGACATTGCCACCTTCCCTTGTGGTTTCTGTGGAAGGCCCAAACCAGGATGGGAGTGAGAATGTTTGCAGCTGACTCCCAAGTGTGTTCTGCCAGGCTGTAACTTTCCCAATCAAACAGTTACCATAATTTGCTCTGCTTAATCTTACGGACGAGAATTTTGTGTACAGCATATTTCTCCTGACCCTGTTCATGCACTGCTGGGGCTGGTGATTGGGCTTTATGAGGAAGTGTGTTCCTAATATATGGTTTTAGAAGTGAGACATTAAATATAGGGTGGACTCTAAAGGATCAAAGGAGATGGATCAGTTAGATTTGTTGCTGAATCCAGTAATGGACCACGGAATCTTTAGTCTAGTTTTTGAGAGGGTCTGTCCATGCGGAGATGTTCTATTGAAAGCCATATCTGTTCTCCTACAGAATAGGTGGGATCCTGTTGTCTGCATTTGTCTGCGTATCTTTTGGAGTTCTTGCTCTTTTCAAGGTGTCCCTTCACCACCTCTTGGATGTGATGGATGTGTTGTACTAGGTCTGAGGCAGATGGGTTGGGGGAGATCAGATGTGGTACCCATAATTAATAAAGAAGAGACTGTGGCTTGTGGATGCATGGTCCACATCATTGCACAAGAATTCTGCATAGGGTAATAGTGAAGACCAGTCATCCGAGGGATGGTTGATGTTGTAAGTATTATTCAAGGATGTAATTGATTCTTCCTGTTGGGCTGTCTTACTGAAGATGGTAGGCAGAGGACAGTTGTGCATAGACTGCTAATAAACATAGGGACTTGTGCCAGAAGCAAGCAGTAAACTTTGGCCCTTGGTCAGAGGTGACATGATCAGAAAGTCTGTGATGATGGCCTGTGTTGTTTATCCAGAGCCAGATGGTTTCCCCTGTGGAGGGTAAGGCCTGCTGGAATGAAGTAAGACATTTTATAAAAGCAATCTACCTCTATCAGGATGATGATGAAACCACTAGATTTTGGTAGTTTTACCACAAAGTCCAAGGAAATTGCCTCACTGGGCTGAGAAGGAGTGTCCAGAGATAGGAGAAGACTGCAAGCTCTCTGGCTTGGTGTGGGTAAGCACCTTGGAGGAATCTACAGAGGTCTCTATCTTGGGGCATACATGGGGCCATCAGACGTAACGAGATGTTAATTGTCGGGTTTTATATCACACTAAGTATCGTTCAGGTGGGAGTCATGGCACAGTTGAAGAACTGCCACTCTCACAGGTCCTTGGGGAACACAGATGTGATTATTTACAAATGTGATCCCCTCCCAGGTGTCGTACATGTCTCTGTTGGTAACGGCCATCTCATAAGACAGAATTCCAGAGATAGACACAAAGCAGATGCATGGGAGCAGGTGCTGGCAGTAAGTCACATTAAGTAAATGATGAGACTTGAGAATGTGGGCTAGTTCTAAACTGGGGCCTTGTGGGTCGGAGCCATATCTTCTTCTTCGAGTGCTTGCTCATGTCTGTTCAACTTAGGTGTGTGTGCTTGCCACATGCACCGATGCTGGAAGTTTTTTTCCCTCAGCAGTATCCATAGGGGACTGGCTCTGGCACCCCCTAGAGTGGCACGCACATGCCACGGTATATAGGTTGCTGCTGGTCCCCCCACGCCCAGTTCCCCAATTCCTTCTTGCCAGAGTGCTGTAACTGTTGCTTCTTCAGCTAGTGCTGTTGCTGCTTGTTCGTACGAACTAGTTATTTCTTGTATTACAGTGTATATAGTTTTCTGTTAGTGTTTATAAATCCCTTAGCTATAGGTATAGACTTCGTAGGTCCCGAATGGGACTTTATCTCGGGACGGGGCATGCCCTGATCCCCAGGCTTTAAACCCTGTGATTGCTGCAAGAGCCCCTTGCCCGTTAGTGATCTACACAGCAGCTCTCTGCATTGCTTGGGTGAAGGGCACATTAGCGAAAGTGCAAAATTTGCAAGTCCTTCAAGCCAAGGAATAAGAAGGAGTGTGATATTCATTTAAGAGCATTCCTTATGGAGTCGGCCCTCACCCTGGCACTGGAGCAACGCCCCAACTCGGCGCCAAGTACCGTGACCTCCGTACGCAGTGCCCCACTGCGACCATCCAGTGGCCGGCACTGGTCACTATCCGTGGCTCCGACCAAGAAGGCGGTGTGAGGCCAGTCTCCAACCTCCCGCAAGGGAAAGGATAAGACTGGGTGTGAACAAGGTCCCATGCCGGGCAACTCTTCTCCCATGTTGGGATCTGAAGCCCAAGCTCTGGGCATCACTGCGTATGGGCACTTCCTGGCCCTGGGCCTGTTGCGACTCCTGGGCCCGCTCGTCATCCTGATACTGCTCATCAAGCATGAGTCGTAGATCGCCGGCCATCATGGATCCATCGAGCGTCACCGATCCCAAAGACCCCACTCCAGATCAGACTCCAGGCAGAGTGACCAGTACTGGTCAGGACAGAACCACCGTTCTGCTCTGTCCTGGTCACCTGGGAGCAACCACTCGAGATCCAGCCCTGGTTCGGAGCGAAATTCCCTGATGGCGGGACAAGCTCTGGTACCGGCACTGAACATTATCCCCACTGAAACAGGCCCTGTGGCCTCAGGCACAGTGGCTGGCACCATGGTACCCATGGAACCCCTGGGGGTTCACCCAGCCCTCTGAGGCTGCCCACTTGCTGTCCAGAGCCTCGGAGAGACCAGCTGCCTCTCTCTCCTGCCCTCCTCCAGTGCATGAAGCCTCGGGCATGAGGACCCCGCAGGGAGCAGGGGAACAAGCCACTGGGCCACCAATGGTTGTGGAGGACCCTATGGCACCAATATCTTCCTTGTTGTCACCTGACAAGACTATAATGGGGCCCCCTTCCCCAGTTCCTCTGGAAGACACTACCACTAAAGCGCACCAGGAACTACTGAAGAGGGTCACTGCCTACCTGGGTCTTTAGGCAGAGGAGTTAGAGGAGCCCTCAGACTCTCTCTTGGATGTCCTCTGCTCCACAGCACCAGCCAGGGTGCTCTGCTCCTTCATTCTGAGGTCTCTAAGATCACTAATGCTCTGTGGCAAACTCCCTCCTCCCTGCCACCCATCTCCAAGAGGACTGAGCGCAAGTATTTTGAGCCAGCCAAGGGCCATGAGTACCTGTACACCCACCCTGCTCCCAACTCCCTAGTGGTAGAAGCAGTTAACCACAGGGAGCAACAAGGTCAACCCAGGGCTACCCTAAGAACAAAGACTCTAAGAGACTAGACTTGTTTGAGCATAAAGTTTATTCATCCTCTAGTTCAAGCTGAGGGTCACCAACCCTCAAGTCCTCCTGGGACTCTGGTTTTAACATGGGGCAAGCCATGGCCAAGTTCAAAGGCTCTCTTCCTGAAGCTTCTAGGAAGGCGTTCCAGGCAATCATGGAGGAGGGCACAACTGTGGCCAGGGAGACACTCCAAGCAGTGTCGGATGCAGTGAACACTGCCACCCAGACATGGCCTCAGCCATCACCATGCGCCAGCATCCTGGCTGCTCCTCTCCGGCTTGATCACGGAGGCTCAGCAGTCTATGCAAGACTTTCCCTTCAATGGGAAAGCCCTGTTTGCAGAACAGATGGACAATAACTCCATGGCCTAAAGGACTCCAGCACAACCTTTAAAATGCCTGTATGTTCCTGGCCCTGCCTGCAGGTGGTTCAAGCCGCAGCAGCCTCAGAGCCAAGGGAGCCATCCTTGCCAGAAGCCTCCCCAAAAGAAATCCAGAGGGTGGTGTCCTAGCCAACAGCCTTTGCAGGCCTCTCAGTCGAGTCCAACCTGCAAGAAGCAGGTGCTCAAGTGCTCATTTTGAGGGTACGCTCGAGAGTGACCTACCGGACTGTTCCCAGGATCCTCCCTCCCCTATTTTTGCCAGCCGCCTTTTTCCTTTCCTCCCTGACTGGGCATCTATAACATCAGACCGATGGGTCCTCAGTATGGTGGTGCAGGGTTACACCCTAAAGTTACTTTTTAGTCCTCCTTCCCACTCTCACCTCCCCGTCCCTCAGTGACCCTTCTCCCGAGAGTCTCCTCATTCAGGAGGTAGAGGGGTTACTGCAGCTAGGTACAGTGGAGGTCGTTCCTCCAGAGTGCAGGAGCAAGAAGTTCTATTCTTGAACCGCTTCCTAGCGACGCTGTAAGGTCTGCATGGTCTCCCTGGGCTCCATCATCCCCTCACTGGATCCGAGAGACTGATACACTACCCTCAATCTGAAAGATGCATACTTTCATATCGCCATCTTTGAGGGACACAGTCGCTTCCTCCGGTTTATGGTAGGTCCCAATCGCTATCAGTTTGTGGTCCTCCTGTTTGGCCTAACGACAGCACAGTGAGTATTTACCCAGTGCATGTCAGTGGTGGTTGCTTACCTCAGACATCGGAGTGTCCAGTTCTACCAGTACCTTGACAACTGGCTAGTCAAGGGCATCTTCAGGTCCAAAGTGATGTCATGATGCTGTTAGTCACTTGCCATTGCCTGGGCCTATTGGTAAAGACAAAAACGCCACATTAGTTCCAGTACAGAGGATAGAGTTCATCGGAGCAGTGCTCAACTCGACCTGCACCAGGGCATTCCTGCCACTGGAGAGATTCAGGGGACAGATGGACCACATCGCGGAAGTCGCCGCGTTTCCCTGACCAGTGCCTGCACCTTCTAGGTCACATGGCAGCATGTATATATGTGGTGCACACACTGGCTCTAAATATGACCGCCACAGCAGTGGCTGGTGACGGTCTACTCCCAGTCCAGGGACCACCTGAAAAAGGTTGTTACCATCCCCTCAATGGCACTTACCTTGCTGCAACAGTGGACCGACCCTGGGAAAGTCCTGGAAGGAGTTCTCTTCGTCAGTACTCCACACTCAGTTGAGGTGGTTTCAGATGCCTCAGACCTCGGCTGGGGGCATTCTGTTTCTGGGACTTCTACATTGGCCATGGAATCCGTCTAGAAGCGTGTCACCTTCCAGGTGCCAAGAACATACTAGCAGATCACCTAAGCAGGTACTTCTCTCACCACGAGTGGGTAGCCGTCACAATCTTCCAGAGGTGGGGAACTCCCCAATTGGATTTGTTCACCACCAGGTATAACAGGAGGTGCCACAGTTTTGCTCCAGATGGGATCTGGACAAGGGCTCCCTCTCCGATGCCTTCCTCCTGCCTTGGGCAGCAAGCCTGATGTATGCATTCCCTCCAATTCCACTCATCAGCAAGGTTCTAGCGAAAATCAAGAGAGACAAGGCTCAGGTTATGATGATTGCCCCAGCGTGGCCTCACCAGCACTAGTTTGGGATGCTATCGAGCTTGTCAGCGATCCCTTCATGGCCCCTGCCGAACCGACCAGACCTGCTGTTACAGGATCATGGTGACTCTTGCACCCCAAGCTCTTGTCCCTCCACCTCATGGCGTGGATATTATGTGGCTGACCCCTGAGGAATGGGCCTGTTCAGAAGGGGTCGAGAAGGTCCTCCTCGAGAGTAGAAAGCCCTCAACTAGGCAGACCTACCTGGCAAAGTGGATGAGGTGCTGTGCAGCTGAATGGGGCACCTCCCCTTCATATTCTTCAGTGCAGTTGATCTTAGACTACCTGCTTCATTTGAGGAACCAGGGCTGGTACACTCCTATGTCAGGGTGCATCTGGCAGCCATTTCCGCCTTTCATCTGCTAATCCAGGGCAGACGGTGTTCTCTCATGATGTGGCGGTCAGGTTCCTCAGAGACCTTGAGAGACTTTTTCCTCAAGTTAGGTCTCTGACCTCTCAGTAGGATCTCAACTTGGTTCTGTCCAGGCTCACCGGCCCACCCTTTGAGCCTTCGGCCTCGTGCTCTGTCTCACCTAACGTGGAAGGTAGCTTTTCTGGTGGCAGTGACGTCAGCAAGGCGAGTCTCTGAGCTGTGAGCCCTGACCTCAGAATTGCCATACACTGTCTTCTGTAAGGACAGTGTCCAGTTCCGGCCCCACCCAGTCTTCCTCCCCAAGGTGGTGTCTACTTTCCACATAAACCAAGTCATCTTCCTTCCAGTCTTCTGCCCTAAGCCCCATGAGACTAGTGAAGAAAGGCACCTTCATGCTTTGGATGTGAGAAGGGTCCTGGCTTTCTACCTAGATCAGACAAAGCCTTTCCGTAAGTCTACTCAGCTTTTGATCTCTACAGTTGATAAGATGAAGGGCCTCCCAGTGTCCACGCAGAGGATTTCTAACTGGATCACCTCTTGCATTTGGACCTGCTATGAGTTGGCGGGAGTCCCTCCACCACCGATCATCAGAGCCCACTCGACCAAAGTGCAGGCATCTTTGGCAGCCTTCCCAGCACACTTCCCGATCCAGGATGTCTGTTGAGCCGCGATGTGGTCCTCGGTGCTCATGTTCACGGCCCACTATGCTATCACTCAGCAGGCCAGGGATGACGCTGAGTTCTGCAGAGCTGTGTTGCGATCTACACGTCCGTGAACTCCTACCCACCTCCAGGGGGGTACTGATTGGGAATCCTCTAAGTTGAATGGACATGAGCAAGCCCTCAAAGAAGAAAAGACAGTTACCTTTTCTGTAACTGGTCTTCTCTGAGATGTGTTGCTCATGTCCATTCCACAACCCATCCTCCTTCCCCACTGTTGGAGTTTCCGGCAAGAAGGAACTGAGAGTCGGGGGAACCAGCGGCGCCCTATATACCGCAGCATGTGTGTGCCACTCCACGGGACGCCAGAGCCGGTCCCCTACAGATACTGCTGAGAAAAAAACGTCTGGCACAGGGCATGTGGTGAGCGTACACGCCTAAGTTGAATGGACATGAGCAATACATCTTGAAGAACACCAGTTACTGTTCTTTCAAGACGAGGTGTCAGCCGTGCAATTTTTGGTTCCAGGGTGTTAGGTCAAGGTAAAGTTAATCTGGGAGAAGAACAGGGCCTACCGCAGCTGTCACTGGCTTAGGGCCTGGCCCTGCACAGGTCCTCCAGGTTCTTATGGTTGGTAAACACTTGGACTAGTTGGTGGGCCTCTTCCAAATAGTGTCGCCACTCTTTGAAGTGATAATTGCTAGCAGCTCCTTATCAAGATCTCATAGTTTCACTTAGCCAGCTTGAGCTTCCTTGAGTAGTAGATGATGGGGTACAGTATTTGCTTGGGTCCAGGCCTTTAGGAGAGGACTGCCATGATTGCCAAACTAGAGTCATCGGCTTCCACAACAATAGCTTGTGTCACATTTGGGTGGGTTACTACTGGAGCAGTGGAGAAGGTAAGCTTCAACTGCTTGAATGCATGCTGGAATGCATGCTCGGCCTTGGGGGACCAATGGAACTGGGTGTTTTCCCAGAGTTGGGCATTTAAGGGCTTGACGTTTTCAGAAAAATTGAAAATAACATCTGGTAGAAGTTCGCAGAACATAAAAAACATTGTATGTCACGCACATTGCAGAGAGGGTGGGGATGCCCAGTCACAAACAGCCTGGACCTTGCACAGATCCATCTTGATTCCTTCCAGGGACAGGATGAAACGCCAGGAACTCAGTTCAGGCCTGATCAAATATGCACTTCGCAAGTTTAGCATAGAAACCACAGTGTTGTAGTCTCTCCAGGACTGTGCCGATATGAATGGTGTGTTGGTCCAGATCATCTGTGACAATCAATACATCATTTAAGTACGCTGCTACAAATTGGTCCAGTGGGTATCGTAGCACATTGTTAATGAAGTGCTAGAACATCGCTGGTGCATTAGTCAGTCCAAATGGCATAACCAAATATTCAAAGTGGCCGTAGCAAGTCAAAAAGGCAGACTGCCATTCGTCCCCCTTGTGAATACAAACAAGGGTGTAAGTTCCCCAAAGATCCAGTTTAGTGAATATGTGAGCAGCTCCATGCAATCGAAGAACTTAGGGATCAGGGTAGCAGGGAACAGTTCCAGATTATCTGATTTAGACCTTAGTAACTGAAACAGAGGTGGAGACTGCCGTCCTTCCTTTTTATGAAAAGGACCAGGGCATCGGCCGGTGAAGTCGATTTGCAGATGAACCCCCAGACCAGGTTCTGTTGGAGACATTGTTCCCATACTGACAGTTTGATTTCTGACATTACATATATCTGCCCAAATGGTATCTTCCCCACTTGCTGTAGTTCTGTGTGGTAATCGTAGTCCTGATGTGAGTGGAAGTTTTCCGCATTGTTATTCTCAGAGACATCAACCTAGTTGTGATACTTGTGGGAGGAGTTCATAGTTCACTCAGTGCAGTGATTCTCAACCAGGGGTATTGTTCACCCATGGGGGTACGGAGAAGTCTTCCAGTGAGTACATCAACTTATCTAGAGAGTTGCCTAGTTTTACAACAGGCTACGTAAACAGCACTAGTGAAGTCAATACAAACTGAAATTTCATACAATGACTTGTTTACACTGCTCTATGTACTGTACACTGAAATGTAAGTACAATATTTATATTCCCATTGATTTATTTTATAATTATATGGTAAAAATGAGAAAGTAAGCAATGCTTCAGTAATAGTATGCTGTGACACTTGTATTTTTATGTCTGATTTTGTAAGTAGATTTTAACGGAGGTGAAACTTGGGGGCACACAAGACAAATCAGACTCCTGAAAGGGGTACAGTAGTCTGGAGAGGTCGAGAGCCACTGCCCCAGTGGGTTCTTCCATAGGGGTGACTACACCTACTTGAACCGTCTTGAGTCTGGGTACAATGTTCTCTGGTCCCTGGCATGCTGACAGTAGACTTCCAACGGGAAAGTGACCTACTCTTGTTCCACTCTGTATATGTCATGAGGTGGTGAAAGTGCGCTACATAGGAGGCCACTGCCCCTTGTTCCTGCTTCAGGGTGGCCTCAGCCATTCAGGCTCAGTGCAGGTAACTGAAGACAGTTGACATCAGTTGGAGAAAGCCTTCCCTGTTGGACAGCATGGGGCTAAGGCCTTTTAGCGTGGGGGATGCCCAATGTAATAGGTCTCCAGCCAGGAGGCTGATTACAAGTCCACCTTGGCCAAGTCAGAGGATAGATTTGGAGCCCTATCAGAAACAGACAGCGGCACTGGTTTGTGAATCGCTGGAACCACCAGCTGTTCCCATCGAGCTGTTTGAGCAAGGGTATCACAGGCCCCTTTCAGGCAAGATGCTGTAGGCTGTGTTTGCAGGCCAGTGTTCTTGGTGCTGGTCTGCCTCACTTGGTCCTGCACCTGCTGGCTGTCCAAGGTCAACTGTGCAATTTGGGCCTGCAATGCTTGGTCATCCACCAGTGGCAAGAGGCCTATTTGGGCAAGTCCAGTGCTTCTGGTGGCCATAGATGTGCTGCTGTGTCCATCCTTCTTGCACTGGGCTCGGTCCCACAGGGTTACTGAGGTCCAGACAAGCTGCTATGGCTGAGTTGTGGGCAGCCATACCTAGTAGTCAGTGCCAGAATCCACTGTCTTGGGAAAAGAGTCAAGAGTCAGCTGGGTCAAGATACCAGAAGTTCAGAAACAGGGGACAAACCAGAGGTGAGGAACCACAAGTCAGATGCCAGGAGCCAAGCTGAGTCAGAATGCCAGAAGATCAAGTTGGGGAAGCAGGAGGATAGTAGGAAGTGCAACGCACAAAGTCCAGAGCAGGCTAAAGTCCAGTTGTTCACACAGCTTCCTGTTCCTGCTGCTAGCTTAAGTAGGACCAGTGGGCCAGTCAGATGCTCTGGGAATCCACCAATCGGACTGAAGGGGCAGGTGCTCACATGGGGACTGGACTTCATGTATCTTGGGTTAGCTACTGCCAGCAGGCTGCCAGATGGACAGTTGGAGTGTGCCTGTTCCCATAAACCTTGCATGCCCAGGCTTGAGGCCTGTGGGTCATGACATATGCCACTCCCATTCACTTCTGTTAATTAATTGTCTATCCATGGGCAGAATTAGGGCTTGTCTACACTTACCGGGGATTGATTCATAGGTGGTTGATTTAGCGGGACTAAACCTGCTAAATCGACCGTAGCTCGCTCTCCCGTCAACTCCTGTACTCTACCTGAACGAGAAGCGCAAGGGGAGTCGACGGGAGAGCATCTCCTGTCGACATAGAGCAATGTGGACCCCGCAGTAAGTAGATCTAAGTACATCGACTTCAGCTACATTATTCACATAGCTGAAATTGCATACGGTAGATTGATCTCCCCCACAGGGTAGACAAGATCTTAGTGGGCCTATAGTTAAGAGGAACAATGGGTTTTTTAATGATGGGTGTGCAATTGTTTTGCTGCTTATAGTTTGAAGAAATTACCACTTTCCTAAGGTTTTTACTGTGACACTGAACTTATACCTATGAAAGAAATGTATTTTTACTTATTAAAAAAGAACACCTGAGTTCTTCTTTCTCTCTCTCTCTCTAACTCTGTGACAGTTATGTTTATAGACGTGCCTCTTTCCCTCCCCACTTTTGGTAGGGAAAAAAGGGGTAGGCTGAGAGTTAATTACTGCTCATTACTATGGCCCTGCTAATATGACAAAGATAATATTCAACATCTGTTACTTTCCCCCACAGGCTGACTTAAACTGCAACATTCAAGATGATACAGGAGCATTTTATGGAGTAACTAGTCAATATGAGAGCTCAGAAAATATGACAATCACCTGTTCCACCAAAGTCTGCTCATTTGGAAAGCAAGTAGTAGAAAAAGTAGAGGTAGGATGTACTTCTGGATGGTGTTACTCTGCTGACTCATGCTATTGTACAGTACGTTTCTGCCAGTGTAATGGCAGTACAAAATGGAAAATTGACTCTAATTCATTTTACTTAATCCTCTTATCTCACTTTCCTACCCTCCTCCAATCTTTCTTGAAGGAATGTTTTCCTTCGTGATAGTGCTTAGGTTAGTTTGGATTACTGTGTTTGTGGTGGCACTAGTGAAAGTAAAATCCCAATTACTTACTGACTTAGAGTACCTTTTCCATCCTTCCCTGGCAACCACTGGCAACGCAGCAACTTACCTTCAGCTGGGGAGCCTGGAAGCGACGCCAGGGCTGATTCCTGCATCTCCCCAGCAAAGGAGCGATGAAGCAGAAATAAATTTTCTCCCATTTTCAGCTGGATGCATCACTCTCATGACGATTCAGACCCACATTTGGGCAGACCTGTAACCTCTTTGGAACCCTATTAAGATGGCAAGCAGCTCCCACTCTATAGTTTAGTTGGTTAGGTATTGGGGATGGGAGGGTTGTATTGTGATGTTACAATGATGTACCTTGTGTTTTGTGTAGCCACCACCACCACCATTTGTTAGCTACATTTCAGTTGTTGCACGGTAACTTCCAGTTTACACCTGTAGTTTAAGCATTTATAGAGGCAGGGGCTGCTGTGCAGTCCCTAGTTTTGCTATTGTGGTCCCCATAAATGGGGACACCAAAGAACAACAACTTCTGGCATCACCTCCACTATCTCAGTCCTGGCTGAAGTCAGCAGCCCAAGAAGTCCAGCCAGCCATTGAGAACTATTTATCATGACAATAGATAGTTGTGCGGTGGAGGGCAGGAAGCCACTGAATCACAGACCCATCCTCTTGGTGGGATCTTTGGGGCCAGGTACTAGTCTATTCTCCTTCCTTCCATCACAGTTGACTCTTTTCCTCTGATGTAGACAATTGCTTAGTGAGTCATATAGTAATTAAAATACAACATTAAGTTATGGGTAAAATTACCCCCTCTTGCTTCGTCTGTACCCAGTCATCTTTAAATTGCTTTAAAATCGTTGAAGATCAAGTTTGCTGTGAAGTTTCTTTCTCAGTGCTTTTATTCTCACTTGAGAGCTAGCTTATACAGGCATCATCCTCTGAGATTTAAAATGATAAACTTTGAAAATAAATCAAGATTGCATACCCAATATATAATTTCCTAAATTAGGCTATGGAAGGAGACTTGTGTGATAAGGTAGCATTTCAGTTCAACAACTCCACTTTGTACATGTTGTTGTTTCCAAACCAACAAAGAGAACCAACCCAACATTTTGCATTCTCTCTATTGATCACTGTAGAAATCTGTTTGTTGGTAAATATTTTTAAAATGTTTTTCATTTTCTATTTAGACGGAATATGCAAGGTTTGAGAATGGCCGGTTTGTGTACAGAATAAACCGCTCTCCAATGTGTGAATATATGATCAACTTCATACACAAGCTCAAGCATTTACCAGAGAAATATATGATGAACAGTGTATTGGAAAATTTTACAATTTTGTTGGTAAGCATTCACTATTCTTTACGACTGAGTCTAAACTATGCTCTATTTTGGCAGGGGTCACTTAACTTTGAAATTAAGGACCAGACTCTGAAACCCGTACATATACAAGGCCAAGTGGTCCTGTTGACTCCAGTAGAACTATTCATGGAGTTAGGTCATATTCAACCTGAGGAAGAGTGATAGAGTCTAGTCTCAAAACTGGATCCATTGTTTCCCAAAACTGGGGTCTCAGTCCTGTAGGAGGACACAAAAGGCTAGCTGGGGTGAGATCTCTCAGTTGTTTTCCAGCTTACTTTTTTCCATATGTTTTTAGCTGTTATAATTACAGAGAAAACCCTCAAAACAGGTATAACCCTGGTATAAACAGTGCAGCGATGTTTGCTTTAATTTGCAGAGAGCCTGAAACACAAGCTCTGTGGTGTAAAGTCTCCAGTTCATTTCATTGGGTGCTAATTTAATTGCCAGTGGTGATACTTTAAATGTCAACGTTGTTAACTATTTCAGTGCTCATCAAAGCATGTAAGAAAGGAGAGAAGTAGCACAGTATGAAGATAATTTTGAGATTGGAAAGGGTATATTCAATTTCATTGTCCTAAAGTGGGGATCAGCTTTGTAAAGTTTGAGAAACACCAAGTTACAATTATATTTTCTTCTCTTTTCAAACTACAATATCTTTTAGTGCAAATCCTTTTTTCCAAGTTTATAACACGACTGTCTACCTTTTCTCTTCCCCTCCACCCCCCAGGTTGTAACAAACAGGGATACACAAGAAACCCTACTCTGTATGGCTTGTGTATTTGAAGTTTCGAACAGTGAACATGGAGCACAACATCACATCTACAGGCTTGTAAAGGACTGAGCAGTTATTTATATATACACTTCATTATACTTTATCAAAAACACAGACTGTAAACCTCAACACTAAGTGGCAGTGCCTCTGGTCCAGCTTTCACCCACATTTTTCTAAATCCTGTTTTAGTGAAGTCATTTTTAATGTGTTCATATATAATTGTAGCTGTGAAATTCTGGTACAGTTGTAAAAAATTCTGTCTAAAACTAAGTGTTCTTCAAATTTGTAAACGACAGTTCTTTGGGAAGACTGTATTTAAGAACCTAATGCCTTTGTCTGTGGAGGCTTATTTTTAATTGTGATAGAAAAATGTAAGACAGAGCATTTGCCATGGGGAAAACTTACAGCATTTATAAGAATTTATTTAGGGTTTTGTTTTGTTTTTTTCCAAAATAAAATACTTATTTTACGATGCACGTGAAATTGAAAAGAATCTTTAACTATAACTGTAAATTAGTACACAAAGTTAATAATCTTTATAGAATTATCTTTGTAACTAATTAGAGTGGAAGATATGGACGAATGTAATTCACTAAATTATTTTTTAAAATGAAACATTTTTTCTGTTTGAAACCAAATGATAAATATAGCCTTAAGAAATGCCTGATAGAAACAAGCAGGTCCTAAAATTAGGCAAATTTTGTATTTTTTTTCTCAATGTTAAAACTAATCTTCTGATTCATTAAACTTTCCAACAGGTATTGCAGAGAAAGAGAACATCAACCCTTATACTTAACGTATCTAGTGTATTTTTAAAAATATAAAGTTGTGTTGTACTAATATGGAAATTTGATTATTTAATGAAAAAATGATGGCTCATTTTGCAATAAGTAGGTAAATACTGAAAATTTAGACTTACATTGTATGTAGTCTTGTGTGTGCAGTTATATTTTATACAGGCGACTATATTTTCTGTTGAGTGAAAAATTTGCAATACCGAAATTAACAAACATAGGGGGAAACAATTGACATTATTACTGCATTGCGAATAATCTGTAAACTGCAAACTAGAAAAAGTAATGTGGTTGAGAGAAGAATACATAGGCCAGTAAAAGCCTCATCAGCTTTAATGTCGTAGGGATGCTAGAAAATCACAACTATCATCAGGTAAAAGAGATTCGAAGGGTTATGTTCGTTCTTTTGTCATTCTTCATGATGTTCTGGCACATATATTATCCCAGTTCTGTTTCCAGTCTCAAACAAGACATGGTGCATTTAGTACTAGTAGGCAGGGCATGTAGGACACCCGTCAATACCACTTAGGGTCTGATTGCCTTTCACATCCAGCATATACAGATGTGCAGTGTTCATCCCTCTGATTAATAAACTGAAAAGTAGGTAGTTCAGAGAAGATTCTATCACAGAGTGAATTGAAGAGATTTTAATACTAATAAGAATTAAAAGTGTGGTGGGTGTGAATAGTTTTCTGGGATACACATGTGTCCCATGTTCTCTGATTCTTATTGGCACAGGCTGTCCTTAGTACTACTCAGCTTCTGCCCCTCTGCCATCCATTCAATCACTGCCTTTTCACTGCCCCATGCAACATTAATATTAAAAGTTTTGGGAGGAGAAATGGGTTATAATGGGAAATAACTAGGCTAAAACATTGCAATCCATTTGGCAAACCACAAATCCTAACAGGACATATCAAACAGAGGTTACAAGGTAAAATGCATGGCTGCTGCAGACATCCAAAAACCACATTTATCAGGGGCTCGGTAAGTCTTGGGGAGCCATAAGTAGGGCACAGAAATGTGTTCAACAGTTCTCTTCTCAGCTGCAGTTTTCAGGCATGTGCCTATGTGTAATTAGAATCTTGAATTTGCCCCCAGGTATAATATATTGGTTACAGTTTTAATTTTTATGACACTGTCATTCTAAAAAGTGCCCTCAGTTATAGGCGCATAAATATAGATGAATATTCTTAGTCAGTATACTGGCTAGAAGAGCAATCAGTATTTGTAATGTGCAGCAAGTTATGGGTTGTTGAATGTTTGCCTTTCATTGTGTTAATCTTAATACTGTTAGGATTTACATTAGAGGAAGGGGCCAGCATCTGGGGGGAGGGGTTTGAAATTCCTTAGGCTATAAAACATCTGATCTGTCTAACTATAAAAGGTGGGTGATTGCTGTGATGTCTAGCTGTCATATTATCCACTTGAGGATATTAGAGCTGATGAATCTTTTAGTTGTTTATATTCTGTGAAGCATAAAATTTGATGTCCATGTCATAAGATCTCTTAATACATTTAAAACACTAACAATCACATCAAGAAAAGCACTGTATTGTAACAGCCTAACGGTAGCTCTTTATTCTAAGCACTTGGTGTTACAAGTCAAAAACTATTTCTTTTGTTTTGTTCTAAAGTTTGTCTCTTATTTAGGTTTTTGAATTGTGGTTTTGATGGATTTTTTTTCTAACAAAGTCTTTGAGGAGTATAAAATATAGAATTCAATTTGCAAAACCAGGTACGGATTTTTTATACAATCTGGCACATTACATATGTCATAACTATAGGGTATAAAAAGTCACAGTGTTTATTGGTGTTCACATTTGTAACGTTAGGAGAAAGATTTGCATTGTCTTTATTTTACACTTATGTAAATGATCTAAACCCTGCACGTGTTCATTCTTAAAAGCCTTAAGTCCTTCAAATATATATCGTGGAGTGTGTAGTCCAAAAGGCTGCCTGTAAACTGTGAGCTCTTTTGTAAGCTGGAAGAATTTATCTTGTTACTGTTACTTTTTCTAGGAACTTTTTAATTCAGAGCTGCCAAAGCATTACAATATGCAGTGCCTTAGTGTTGTATTAGAAATACCTTTAGCCTCTTACATCAATTTTATATGTTGTTTTATTAATTGGTTCCGTTTTTAAAAAAAAATATTTTCCCCCTCCACAAAGAAGCTCTTTGACTACTTGGTCTAAACTTGGTCAGTCCCATTATTACACAATGAAATGTCTATACCAAAATGAAAGGTTACAACTTCATAGTTTTCTGTGAAAAATGAATTGTACTAATAATGCTGCCTTTTTAAATTTCATGACCAAATACTTAACTATTTGTGACTCTTCTGCACTCTAGCATGAAAGTGCCTTTGGTTTGAAATTCCAGCTTAGAAAAGTGCTGCCATAATAACGACTATTTGTAGAGAGACCAAAAATATTAAATGATCACCATAATGCCTTTGGTTTATTGGAATACGTCAAAACTACAGGCCTCCATTTACGAAAGAGCATCATTTATGCTAATGTCATTTTGCAAATCACCAGATTGCATAATGCTGGAAAATAATCTATATGCCATTTAACTGTTTGACATAGGTTTGCAACATTGTAACCCAGCGACTGATTTGTTTATAATATAAAAATGATCCGTGATTCACCTTTTTCATCTTTTCATCCAGTCTTGCATCTGAGTAATGTGACGTCCATATAAACGACCGAATTTCAGACAGTGGATAAATGTGACTTTATTATTCTATTCTGATAAATATTTCAGTGTCTGTGAAGGTTTCTTCTGTATCCTAATTTTGCACTTATTTTGTTTACAAAGTCAAGTGTTCTGAAAGTCAGATGCATAAAATTTGAGATGAAAGTACAGAAGAAAAATTAATTGAAGTAAATGTAATTTGACGTGCTTATTAGCATCAAAATGTTAAACATGAGCACTGTTAGATGAAGGTGCTGTATGGAAAACTGTGTGCAGCACCATTCCAAACTCTGTTTTTTTTCCAAGCTCTGTCTCAGTGCAGGAAAGGCAGCTCCTTTAAATAATGTGTCTGCTTTTGACACATTCTGTGAATTGGGGCCATAGTGTACACTAGAAGTGAAATTGACAGGAAGAGGAGCAAGATTTTTTAAAAAGAAAGAACAAATATCAGCCAAACCAAAAGCTGGCAAATGGATTATATAGTTGTGAATACAATTTTAATGTGATTTTTAAATATTTGATGAAAACGAAGATTAACTTTTTATATATAAATATTGTGACACTGTGGTAAATATTGTGATAATTCAAGTGCCCTGTCTCTAAAAAACTTTTTTTTTTTTTTCCCCCCCTCCAAGGTCTAAATCTCATTTACCTTCCTCACACAAATAGCCGTGTTGAACTCAATGAGGCTGGGATAAGGTAAAGAGGATTTGGCCCCAAAACTACAGCATGTGTTTACAGTTATTAAATATAACTGCTGGGAGAAAGATTTGATAACAATTGTGATAAACAATAGTTTATTGCGAAGTCAATTTAATCCTATTATTTACTATCTCGTACAAAAGTTCAAATAAGAATAATGGTACCATTTTTGGCAGTTCAAAAAATTACTACTAACAAATGTAGTTTTACTTACTTGAATTCCAGAATGATTTATTTAGGTACTGTACCACTATTTTAAAGAAGTTACACATCTTATGCTTGTTTCTCCACTTTCCCCTTCTGCTGTAGCTACAGCCATTCAGTTTGGCAATAGCTCCACACTCAACAAACTCACTGCTTTATATGCTCTTAATGAAAGAACAAAAGGGTGTCTGTTAACATTAAATGCAAGTAACTGACAAATAGATATCAGATATAACATTGGACAAGCTGATTCGTTTCTATTTATTTTCCCATTCTAATTCCTAGACATGCTTGCTTTCCATCAAGTTTTACTGGATCATTCAGACCCAGGAATGTTTGATGTAATGTTTAACATGACCCACATTAATACGTGTAGTACCCAGTCACTCAACATACATAGTAGTAGATTCCAGTTTCTCAGGATGATTTTTTCCCCCTATCTTTCATGATGTTTTTTTTAACCCCCCTGAAAAGATTGAGGCTAGGTAATTCAGAGTTGAAAAAATACTTGGAAGATCTTGGTCTCTATCTTTTCAGGTCAATCTTGCTGAGATCATGTGATTAGTTATACTGTGTAAATTAACTCTTAAATGCACTCAGCTGACAAAGAAAAGATGTGTCCCTGTTACCTCCTTACAAAATGTGTGTGTTTGCTTTTTGTTTTTTTTATGGGCCTCTTTGCTTCAGGCTCTTGACTGCAGACAAAAAAATACAATATGTGCCTGAAAAAAAAAAAGACAAAAGAATTTTATAACATTAAAAACCTGAATAGCCTTTAATTCTTCAATATCAGTACATTTTATGTAAAACAGTTTTGGTTTTTTTGCCATGTGCATTTGTTCACATTTGTAAATGACTTAATGGAATTCTCACTTTATGTTTATTTGTGTAAAGTGTATAAACTGGGTTTGTGACTTAAGCATATTCATATATGGTCAGTGGTTACTTTAATATTGTACTGCTGCTGGTAACTTTTGATGTAGAACCTGCCTTTTGATGATAAAGTACCTCTTGATTAGACAGGGAGGGAAAGCTCTGATAAAAGTGAATGTTCTCAAATGTTTTTTTAAACATATTTGCAGAAGCTTTCAAAAGGAGTTTCAGTCAAACCTCTTGGCAGTACAGTAATCTTGTATTTGTTATTGTCTGTGTGTAGGTACTGGTACCTTTTTTGTTTAAAAATGTTTTAAGTGTTGGCTTTAAAGTGACTTTATCTTTAGTTTGATAGTAATATGAAAATTATAGGTTTTGTGTGCAGAGAATTTTTTTATAAAGTGCTTTGTAAAAAAAAAAAAATGTATTCTAGCTTTTGCGGTACATATGTGTGATAACTTTAATATCCATGACAGTTAAGTGCAATTATTTCATCACTCTAAAAATGCTATTTTTGTGTCGGTTACTGCAGGTGTTTTCATGTCTTTGCAACGTGACACATTTTGATGCCTTCTTGATAAAGTGGTAGAATTTTTGTAGCTTTCTAGAAACTTTGTATTCATACAGTATCGATTGAAAATAAAGAAAATGAAAGTGTTTGGTGCATTATTTTAATCTGCATGGAAATCACTCTTTTTTACATATTTTAGAAATTAGAAAGTAAAATTGCCCAGGTACCTAAGTGACTTAGTAGCCTAAGCCCCAGTTTCAAAAGTAACATAGGGCCAGATTTAGAAAGGTATTTACATGCCTAAAGATGTTAATAGACATCTAGGTGAGATTTAGAAAAAGGAAAGCAGGTTAGGTGGCTAACTCCTATTTAAATAAATTACTTTGTAAATATGGCCCTTAGGAGTGGATTTTAAAAGGGTAAATGACACTTTGGCACCTTACTCCTGCTGAAAGTCAGTGGAAGCTGGGAACCTGATGTTTGTTTGAGCCTTTGAAAATCTGCCCCTTTAACCCTTGTTTTCAGCCATACCTCAACCCAACCTCCATTTACACAGATAGAAAATAAATGTGTTGTATACTTTTAGCAGTTAGATGAGTAGTGATGTGTGGACACAAATGAATAGTTAAATGTCTTAATATTTGCACCTGCAATTCATCGGAGCACAAAATTATGTGTGCAGAAATTGAGATTATTTCTTAATCTGTAGTTTTGAGGATTGCAATTAAGAAATGTCTATTGTTGTGCAGCCTTTTCCTGCACCATCAATGCTCTATTTTTGTAAATTTTAACTGAAAACTTGATTAAGGCTATCTGTTACCATTAAAATGTCTACATTTTCCACGCAACAATATTTTGCAAATATCAAGTTTTAATGGCAACCACAGTAGTTGCAGTTTGTGTCCAGTCTCCATGTGTGTTTGTTTGCTTGGTTGGGTGGCGGTGGGGTTAATACTTTATTCTTAAGCATGTGGTACTGGCCAGTGGCTAATGCAGGATACTGGACTATTTATCTAATCAGGTATTTCAGTTTCTGTCTCCTGCTTCTTTTAAGAGCTGATAAACACATTTAATCCATATTAATTAATCATAGATAGTTCCCCTCTTCTCTATCCATTTATATCCTCCATTTCAACACTTACCCGCCGATCACAGCTGCAGGTGAATGGGGTAATTTTTTTAAACATTGAATGTGTATGCAGGCCATAAGTTCTTGGGGAGGGAAGGGAGGGTTCTGTCTGCGGTTATGAACTGAAACAGATGTTAACAGCTTTCCATTGACACATACTTAATAACCCACTGATGGTCTAACCTTGGTAAATTTCAGCTTGCGTTCATCTACAATCTGCCATGCTCTACTGCACCAGTGAAGCAGCTTGACCCAGTTCTAAATGACTATGTGCCATAATAAAAAGGGACAAAGCCTGCCTGTGTGTAGCATCCAATGCAACCCAGGAACGAGATGCAGTTTTACAATGGCCTCTTGCACCTAAAAACTGAAGAGCGGCTATAAGAAAAAGAAGATAATCAAGTCTGATTATCTCAACCCAGGAGTGGTCCAATCTCAATAGATCTATTAAACATCTAACAGTTAAAAGCAAAAACTCTAAGCTATTTGGGCAGAGAGTTAAAATCTCCTGATTGCCAGCTGAGAGCTTGGAGAACGTCTGCTATTGTCTAACCCTGGTATCACTTAAATTGCAGTTGTTGCATTGAAAATATTCAAAAAATGTATTTTATGTAATTCCTCTTCCTCAAATCTAGCCAACCTTCTGTATACTAGGAACTTAGAAAATCAGCTCCTGAAGCATTCGCTGATGATGCATCTGGAAATAAGTATTCAGCAGGGAATAGCAAGTACTTCAGTGATGTAGCAATAGAAGGAAACCCCCTTAACTATTTCGTTTTCCTGAAGCAACAGAGCAGTTTTTTAAAAGAACACTGAAGCCATTAGACAATGAAGGAAAAGCCTCCCTGATCTCAAAAGGAATGGTGATGTGTTCAAAATTCAAATGTAATGAATGCATCTGAAATAAATAATTATGTTCCCTTATCAACTTATGCTGCCATGCTAGTTAGCTCAAGAATTTGGTGTTTATTCTATGGGTTGGTGAGCTACTTCTCCCAGGAGCTGAAGTGAGTTCCTAGAAACGTAGTAATATTTTAGGACTCTCTTTTTTTTTTTCATCCTGTTATGGGGATTTCCAAAAACTAGTAGCAATAACTGGTGAGATGAAGGGTGTGGAGACTAGACAAGATTTCACTGGCTCCATGATGATGTGAAATCTATACTACTGTATGTGAACAAAATCCAGGGTGAAATCTTGGCTCATTAAAGTCAATGGCAAAACTCCCAGTGACTTCAATGGGACCAGGATTTCTCCCTCAGTCTCCCAGTTTCTGCACAGAAAAACTGGCACTGCTGCAGCTTTAAACGTAGAACTTTGGCTTCCCACTAAGCCATCCCCCCACTCGTCTTTCTGTCTCATAGACATTCTATTACCACTTGTAAGATACTGCCACAGCACACTTCTAAGCAGGAAAAAGGAGGAGGAGTTGTGTGGGAAGCTGTAGCCAGAGACATGACCTGCTTTTATCTAGTGTGCCTCTCTTTTGTACCATATTGTATGGGTCCAGCATCTGAAAGTGTAGCAGTTACCACAGAACCATCCGGATCCCTAATTAAAATGCCACTTAAATAAATACAATCTTGAACATATCTGAAAAATTTCCCTGAGCTTTTAAGTGTTGGTATTCTAGGCACATGAGTCACCATGCCCATGTTACTTAAGATGAAGGAGTTGGCTTCTTATCAAGGCACTTAGTTATTGGACAAAGTTCAGTTCTCTCCGTGTGAATATGATTGCAAGAAAAAGTTACTACAATGCAGTTATATGAAAATAGGGGTTGCAATACACTAGCGGGCTATGGAAAGTTGTCATAGATCATGAGTGAGCAAACTACAGCCCAGGGGCCGCATCCAGCCCTTCAGATATTTTAATCCAGCCCTTGAGCTCCTACTGGGGAGTGGGGTGGGGGCTTGCTCTGTGCAGCTCCCAGAAGCAATGGCATGTCCCCACTCAGCTCCTACATGTAGGGGCAGCCAGGGGGCTCCACATGCTGCACCTGCCCCTGCCCCAAACACTGCCCCCGCAGTTCCCATTGGCCAGTAAATGGGGCCAATAGGCGCTTCAGGGACAGTGCCTGCGAATGGGGCAGCGCACAGAGCCACCTGGCCATACCTCCGCATAGGAGCTGGAGAAGGGACATGCTGCTGCTTCCAGGAGCTGCTTGAGGTAAGTGCCACCTGGAGCCTGCACCCCTGAACCTCTCCTGTGCCCCAAGCCCTTGCCCCAGTCCTGATCCCCCTCCCATACCCTGACTGCCTCATTTCTGGCCCCATCCCAGAGACCACAACCCAGCTGGAGCCCTCACCCCTTCCTGCACCCCAACCCCCAATTTCATGAGCATTCATGGGCCACCATACAATTTCCATACCCAGATGTGGCCATTGGGCCAAAAAGTTTGCTCACCCCTGTCATAGATCGTATGTAAATCACACAAAACTTCCTGCTCATGAAAATGAAACTCAGAATATTGTTCAGAGCAAAGCATGGTGCTGGCAGATGCTGATGGCTTCCACATATAGCTCTGTCCATTCACCTCAATCCTGACCTTCTGCAACCTTATTGTTATTGTCTGAGGGCCCGCTTGAGTAGAATCAGCGGAGGTAGGGCTGCCCAGAGGGGCGGGGGGGCAAGTGGGACAATAGGCCCTGGGCTCCTCGAGCCCTTGCCTGGCGGCAGTCCGGGTCTTTGGAGGCATTTCTGCAGCGGGGGGCCTTCAGTCACTCCGGGTCTTCAGCAGCGTTGGGCCCATCAATGCTGCTGAAGACACAGAGTGACTGAAGTGCCACCCCGCTGCCAAAATGCCGCCGAAGACCCAGACTGCCGCCAGGTGAGTACAAGGTGAGGGGTGTTTAGGTAGCTGTTGCATTGTTGTTGTTCTCTGCACTGGTTTCTAAATAGCTGAAGGGGAAAGAAGACCTAAAATCCATTGAAATGTAACACCCAAGCCTGTGGCAGATATAGTTAACAGCTTCATATCTTCAGTTTATTTGAACAATTGCTATTGTACTCCATTGCTGGAGCCCAGCAGCTTTGCTAGGGTCCATACAGTTGCTAAAATTCAAGGGACAGAGTCCCAGAGATTCATCCCCCCTCCCCATTCACACACATCCTTTTACATAATGATTTAATTAATGTGCTATGTTAAAAAAAATGATCTTAATGGCTTTCCCCAGCATTCCTACAGCTGGCCCTGTGCATTGTGGTCTGCACAGATGAGGCAGGAGTTAGTTACATGAGATCAGGAAAGGAAGCCAACACATTTTTCCCCAAACCCATACCAAAATGCCATTGTCAGTTGTGACAGCTCTTGCCCTATACCCACCCATTAAAGTCAATAGGGAACACACATTATGGGCAGTCTGTGAGCCCTTTGCTTCATAGCTCTTTTCTCCTCTACTATTCTTCCCCCAGTCTTCAAACACCATCAGGTATTGCCTCTTTCCCCACTTGTTTGGCAAACACTCATGATGCTGCCCTGGATGATACGCGCCTCTCTCCAAGAGAATATCATTTAGCCTGTAATGGACAATGGCCTGATATCTTTCTTCTCTACACATTACACCTGGGTGTCCATATTGTACTAAGAAATCAAGAGGGGGAGGCAGCACTTTAACATGACTCCGAGATATGCTTCTCCTTAGCTTAAGCTGCGTACGAAGACGAGTGTGATGGCTTCCTACTAGTCGCCAGTGATCCCATTTTACAGCTGGCAGTAGAAAGGGTCAGAAGCTTTCCCATGGCTACCAAGGGAGTGAATGTCAGCACCATGATTCTCTTGCTCTCCTCTTATGTACACCAGTTTTACACTGGAGTAGCTCCCAACTAACTCTGGTGCAAAGGATATAGCTAAACACCTCACAATCCCATGTAACTGCTTTGCTTTAAGGCACTCCAGTAAAAGGGGAATCTGACAATGGCGCTCACCATTCTCACGGCAGATTTTTCTTTGCATGAAAAACCAAGTTATATGTGGATGTGACTTCGTTTCAGAAGAGAGGCTGGCTGCACTTTGCTGGCCTTTTGACAAACAAAAATGTACATTTATTAGGCATGTTTGTTTCCTTCCTTTTGTTTGGCTGTCACCAAAGTAATTAATATTGTTTTCTTGTTTAATACTTTTCAACTGAAATCATCTTTTTTCTAAAGCATTTGTAGCAAATGCATTTTCAATTCAGTTTTCACCTGAGCTGCTGGACTATTTTATAACGTGCACTTGTATAATAAACCAAACACGAACAATGTTCTGCACGTTAATGTTTCTCCTCGCATAGACAATGCTTCCTATTGATTACGTTGTGAATAATAAAATGGTTTCCAATACTTACCCTTTGCAAGAATATGAACATACATTCACATATAAAATTCTTCCTCATGCCAGATTTTGAAACAAAGTGTCATGCCTGATACGCATAGCAGCTCACAGAGTTTTAGAATGATGTACAGAATGGCTCATTAAGAGTAGCCACCAGTCAATTGGCTGTAGCATGCTTAGAGAGTTATGCACTACCATACTTTTTCCTGAGATTAGCCATGTGCTAGTTAAGCTTTATCACATGCATCCCAGGAAGGGTGCCAGTTTGACAAATCTGCAGGCGGAAGTTCACGTTGCTCCAGGGATTACAGCAACACTTTTGGACGCAGGTGGCCTTGCTTTGAGTCCCAACTCTGCCTTGGACTTGCTAGGTGCTCTTACGCAAGTCATTCATCCTCCTGTGCTCACAGTTTACCCAGCTCTAACAATACTAATTGCAAGTCCTTGTCTACGCTCGTATTGCGAGCCTTCATTGGTGTTGGAAGGTGCTTTGAGATGCTCATGTGATAGGCTCTAGCTAAGTAGTCATAGCCTCCAAATACAGTAGGTATGGCACAGGGAAATGCATGTGCAAGCCTCCCCACAGGAACCACTTACAGGCATGGGAGGCTATTTCAAGTCTCATGCCCATTTATTTTGCTGCTGAGCCTGCCAACAAAGGTGTCAGCTGTGGTAATGGGTCTGTCAGGTGGAAACTGAACTAAGACTTGCCCTGGTGCCTTAGATATGAAAGGTTGTATTTTCCATTACTACTTCCCTGACCCAGGAAGGCTCGCTAAGCATATGGCTAATTACAGTATTATTATCCAGGCTTCACTCGTCAATGTTGCATACTTTGTTTCATACCCAGCCCTCTGCTGCTACCCTAATGAATCCCTGGTCCAATCCTTGTTCCTGCCTACTCCCTCTATTACACTTGCTTAATCTGCAGGGCTCCTGCTCCACTGTCTCCTCTCCAGTTGTAGGTTGAGCAGGGGCATGGAGGGAAGAGGCTGTGCTGCCATAAGCCTGGAACCCTGATGATGTAACAGCCAGATTAAAATGCACAGCTGGTGATCAGGCAGCTAGAGTGGTTACAAAATAGTAAAAGTGCCATGAAGGGCAAGAGCATCATGCTACTAACTGATGGCTCTGACTCTTGCAGACATTTTGCTGACCCACAGTCTGATGAGCTAATGGAGACTGATAAAGGGGTGGCACGGTCCTTCCTGAGCCCTTAGGATGGCCAGGCAGTGATAACAATGGCAGAACAGCTGGTGGAATGGGTGAAGGCAGTTAAAGAAAACAACTGTTTAGTGTCATGCTTCTCATACAACTCTATCCCAACATGCTTGCCAGTTAAAAATGTCAAGACTGTAGATAAATGATAGAAAAGAATTAACTGTTAGAACGAAAGCACTCACTTAGAGAGAGGCAGCAGGTCTAATGGATAGACCACTGTACTGGGAGTCAGGACCTATGGTTTCCATTTGCAGTTCTTCTACTGACCTGCTGCTTTGACAAGTCACTTCATCTCTCTGTGCCTCAGTTTTTCTGCCCATCTGCCTTGTGTGCTTAGATTGTAGCATGTCAGGACAATGATCACCTCTAGTTGTACTGTGCTAGCACACTAAGACTCTGAGCTCAGAGGAAGCATCTAAGTGCTGCAATAATATAAATACTTTTAAGCCCAACTGAACTAGAGATATTCAGTCTAGTGCTGTCAAGCAATTTAAAAAAATTGCTATTAATTGCACAATTAAAAAAATTAATTGCAATTAATCAAACTGTCAATACTAGAATACCATTTATTTAAATATTGTTGTAGCTGGCGTTGCAAAATATTTACATGCCAGGTACACTAAAGATTCATATATGTCCCTTCATGCTTCACCCACCATTCCAGAGGACAGGCGTCCATGCTGATGATGGCGTCTGCTCGATAACGATCCAAAGCAATGCAGACCAACGTATGTTCATTTTCATCATCTGAGTCAGATGCCACCAGCAGAAGGTTGATTTTCTTCTTTGGTAGTTCAGGTTCTGTAGTTTCTGCATTGGAGTGTTGCTCTTTTAAGACTTCTGAAAGCATTCTCCACACTTCATCCCTCTCAGATTTTGGAAGGCACTTCAGATTCTTAAACCTTGGATCGAGTGCTGTAGCTGTCTTTAGAAATCTAACAGTGGTATCTTCTTTTCATTATGTCAAATCTGATGTGAAAGTGTTCTTAAAACGAACAACATGTACTGGAGCATCATCCGAGACTGCTATAACATGAAATATATGGCAGAATGTGGTTAAAACAGAACAGGAGACATACAATTCTCCCCCAAGGAGTTTAGTCACAAATGTAATTAGCTCATTATTTTTTTAACAAGCATCATCAGCATGGAAGCATGTCCTCTGGAACGCTAGCTGAAGCTTGAAGAGGCATATGAATCTTTAACACATCTGGCATATAAATATCTTGCAACACCAACTACAAGAGTGCTATGCAAATACCTGTTCTCACTTTCAGGTGACACTGTAAATATGAAGGGGGCAGCAATTGGCTGAACAAGATGTAGGACTGAGTGGACTTGTAGGCTCTAAAGTTTTACATTGTTTTGTTTTTTAATGCAGTTACGTAACCAAAAAACTACGTTTATATGTCGCACTTTCATGATAAAGAGAGTGCACTACAGGACTTGTATGAGGGGCATTGAAAAATACATTTCTTTTGCTTATAATTTTTACAGTGTGAATATTTGTAATAATAATATAAAGTGAGCACTGTACACTCTGTATTCTGTGTTGTAAATAAAATTAATATATTTGAAAATTTAGAAAAACATTTAAAATATTTTATAAATTTCAATTGGTATTCTATTTTTTAACAATGTGATTAAAACTGTGATTAATTGCAATATATATTTTTAACTGAAATTAATTTTTGAGTTAATCCCTTAGTTAACTGCAATTAATTGACAGTCCTAACTCAGTCATATCTTAATATCAATATATTACCTGACGCCCCTTTGGGCTGCTTTCAACCACCCATTCCCCCCACTCAGGGTTAGTATCAGGGTAGGGAAAGGTGTAGAAGGTAAGCATGGCGCCATAGTGGACAGCATTTCAGCTGATCCTTGGCTGGTGAAGTCCCCTTTATAGAACTGCTCCAGCTGGTATAATTTAGAGCAGCTCAGCGGTGGGAGATATTTTGATTTCTGGAGACCTCAGAATCAGAGGACGAGTCACCTTTCCCCAGACTAGCCCTAAGAGTTAAAAGCAAGGGAGACAAAATGGGGGGGAAAGGGTAGTGGGGTGGGGAGAGTCAGATGTGATTGGAAAAGAGAGAGCTGATGAAGCAGCTTGATAGGGGAAGCTATTCCTGACTGCAAGAGTTTCAAAGAAGAAGGCTATTGCACCATCAGTGGTGAGATTGCATGAAGGAACAGAGATAAGGCCTGTGCTAACCAACTGGAGATAGCTAGAGAAAGTAACAGACAGAGCAAGTGAGAGAAGGCCTAAGAGCCAAGCTGGAGCAAGCCTATGGCATGCAATTTTTCTCAGTGACATTAAATTAATGAGGCGCCAGTGGACAGGAGTGCAGCGGTACAGCTTTAACGTAGGCACACTGTGAAGAAGTAGGAGCACCACGTTGCACATTCAGGAAGCTGGGAGTAAGAGAGGCAGGGATCGGCAGTTGCCAAAGCCAGAGGAGCTGAGGGCATGGATAAGGGTTTTAACAGAAGTGAGGGGGAGGGTCTGAGGCTTTACAGATGTGGGAGGGAATAACGACAGGTTCCTGGTAACAAGAGGCAGCTGGAATGTCAGCGATGAGCAAGGAGATGGAATTAGAGCAGACAGGCCAATAGAGAACTTTGAAATGTTCTGTCAACCTCTAGTGACTAACTGGTTCTATTGTAACATAGTGCTCTTGTTTCCAGAAAGAAGGAAACAAGCAACTAAACAGCCATGTATAGTCACCATATGATTATATTACTTAGAGCTCATTTGGGGATGCCTGTTTAATAACACATACACTATTGTTTATGCACAGTGTGATTGGTTTGTGTTACCCTCATGGGCACCAAATGACAGAGCCGAAACTGTCCCCTGTAGTGTGCGTTGAAATGCCTTGTTTTAACAGTCAGAAAAATGGGGCGGCATTGTATGGCATGTAAGCAAGCTGGTTAATGGTTAAACTGCAAAGTGATTTCCAAACTGTTTAAGCCTTAAAGCAGATGAGAAAACAGTAGTCTGAGATGCTGAGGGTAGAGAAGAGGCTGACACTCTGTACTCAGGACTCAGTCGGTATTAGTCTGGCCTGGATGGCACAAGAAATGCCAGGTGTATATATAGATGGATACCAGACATACGATAACTGTCAAAACAATAGATCATGGAGGCAACAGCTGATTTCAAGATACTGACTACCCTATAATAGGTTCAGCCATAAATAACATCCCCGACGGGACTGTAGTGTTCTGTGAGAATTGTCCAAAACACTCTAGTCAGCACCAAAATCAATGCACAATTTTCCTAAGCAAAGTAAGTCTGAGAAGTATTGCCTCTAGTATGAAAGGTATCCTAGCTGACTTACTAGTTTAGGTAACCGTCTTTCACCACTCTCTTCTGTGCCTGGGGCGGTTGTGGAGCATCCAGTTTATAACAACTAAACTGATTGAGAAATGTGATTGTATTTATAGAAACCATAGAGCCAAGAGGTGCCCAGTGTTCGAGATTTCAACCACTCTGTCTCAGGACGACTCAGAAGGTCTTGGATTCCCCTGCTGTCCAGTGAGGAAATAGTCTTGAAAGGCTGATTAAAATACAAATCAAAAAGTTTCCACAAGATCAGTAAATATCTAGATGCCTTTAATTAGAGCCAACTAAAAACAATTCTGCTTTAAACCTCAGTAAGTTAAAGAATTTGATATTCACTTTGTAATGGTTAAGATGTATTTGCATGACACACTGTTGAGCCCAAACTCTTGTAAAAACAATTGCAGTTTCACAGAAGATCTTATATTGTTCTGAGCTGCTCACAAAATTATCCAAGCATAAGGCCATGCACTGGTGCACACCGTGTTCTAAATTCTCCTCTGATACCTGTCCATTAAAGTGAGTAGCGGTGCAGTAGTGTGACCAAGAGGAGAATATGGCTCCATGACAATAATTTGACTTGGTGCCTGCTGCAGAAAATGCATTCTACTACAGAGTAGCGGCTGAATAAATCTGATAAGGATTTGCTATAGACATTTCATTGGAGTAGCTTGTCTCAATCTGTTTAGCAGGAAATACTAGGTTTAATCAGGTTAGGCAAGCCCATTACTCCAGTATGTAACCTTTGGACTTTGGCTTGAGGCTCCTACTTTCCCTTCTGGGAAGAGCACATTCTTCTTGCTTGTATTACAGCTTTGTTCAGCCCTGGAAAGCGATTGTATCTTTTTGTTTGTGCCTCAGCAGAAATCAATATGGAGAAATTTTAAAGGGAACCATTTAAAATAGTGTTTAAATGAATAATAGGAATCAAGACAGATAAGAAGTGCAAATGAATTGTGGACAGCACATTTCCCATACTGTGTATTTGTATGCCTAGAGTCAACAATTCTGAAATTCTCAAGAATGCATCAGGTTTCCCCTCTTTTATCTTTCTGGGCCTGCTCTTGATCCCACTGAGTCAATGGGAGTTTTGCCAGGATCTCAAATGAGAGAAGGACTGAGCTGTCTTTAGCCTATCGCCCCTATAGTTTATGCACATACGTAAGAGTTTAAGTGAGTCAAAGTTCATGGAAGAGGTGCATGTATTGCTAACCGCTAGGAGTTAAAGCTAAAGAAAAGGACTAGTGAGTTACAAAAGTTGCTGGTAACTGATCTGTCCTGTATAAATGAGGATGTTTTCTTACCTTTCACGTTATTCTTCTGTTCTTCCTGGTGGCCAGTGAATCCTCTTTGCTGCCCTATCATTTCTTGAAGGTTTGCTCCCTTCTGCTCTCTGGGTACCTGTCCAGAAAGAAAGGCTGTAGATTCCATTACAAACAGTCACAAGGAAAGCAGTCCCCTTCTGATTCCTCTATAGCACTGGGCCAAAACCTTCAGGATTTGGCTTGGAACTTTTTGACTTTTCTTCTCAGTCCCCAGTAGCTACAAAGTTTGAGTGAGCTCATATTGAAGAATCTGTTTCTCGACAGAGGTCCATTTGATTAGACAGGGATGTCTGAAAGATTTGGCTCAGTTGTTCAGCTACAAAAGAAATCTCCATTCTTCCTCCTCGCATGCTCTTCTCCTTCCTTGCTATGGTCTGTTTTAAACAATGGTTTAGACCAAAGGTTCTCAAGCTGCTGTTTGGCTGATGTAATGGTTAATATTAGCCTTCTTAACCTGTCCCTCTTTTTTATGGGACCTAATATACTGGTGAACATAATACATCGTCTTTACCGTGGTATTCAGAGCATACCCTGATACATGCAGAAAGCTGGCTCCTCCTCCTTATTGTCAGCTGCTTAATGCCTTAAACATCAGTTAAAATAGATTGACTACTACTCCCTACTTCAAGTAACTACTGTACCAATATGCATACTATGTTCATGTTTGGCTGTATTGCGAACACCATTTTTACTTGGATAATTGCACTGTATTATAGCTGCAATTCCAGCAAAGCTTATATTAAGTGGTTTATTGGCTTGAGGCCACAGGGCCTAGCTTTTTCATAAGCAGTTACCAGCTGACATCCTATGTCACCTAGAACAGCACCTAGAATAACAGAGCCCCAATCCCTAACAGAGGCCTCTAGGTACTCCTATTTTAGTACAAAAATATTAATAATTTTAAAGTACAATTTGTTTATGGGCTTAACACTATTATTGTGGGCAAGCTGTGGAAATGATGTCTGGGCCACAGTGATGCATCTTTAGGATGCAAGATTTAGGATTTTGAGTAGCACAAGTGGCTTTTCATTGCAACTGGCTTGAGAAAATGGCCATTGTGGTCAGCCACAAAACAGGTTCAACAGAAAAAAGCGTCAGCATATGCCTGACATGCAATAGCATAGGTGCCGACTCCTTGGGTGTGCCAGAGCTCAGCACCTGCCAATCACAGCTGTTTGGCAGCTTTGGGAGGGGTGAGGGGGAGCACAGAGAGTGGTGGATGGGGGGTCTCGGGAAGAGGGTGAAGTGGGGGGTGAGAAGAGGCAGGGTGAGGGTGGGACCTCAGGAAAAGGGGGTGGAGTGAGGGTGGGAAGAGGCAGAGTGAAGGCAGGGCCTTGGGGGAAGGCAGAATGGGGGTGAAGCCTCAGGGCAGAGCAGGGGGTGGAGCACCCACGGGGAAAACTAGAAGTTGGTGCCTGTGTGCAATAGCTTTCTACTATGCCCTCTAAGTGTACATTGGAAGAGCATCCTCTCTGACTGACAAAGAAATAGGGGTGCTTCATATAATACTGAGACCCTGATCAAAAGTGAGTGTTGCGAAGCATTGATCATGTAAGAAACATTCAGTGACTTATTCCGTCATTACATTTTTTTAACTGTCCCAGGAAAGTACTGGTCACTGAATCAGCCGTCTCTATACAACTGAATAGCTCAGGGTGAAATGTGGCCACTGCGCATTGATGCAGCCAGCTATCCACCTAGCCAAAAATAAATTCTCACTCAACAGGCTTTTGCAGTTATCCAATAGCATGATCTCTGACTTCCAGAAAATGGCCTCCCCTCACTTTTTCTCCCAGCTGAATACCAGTATTAAGCCCTTCTGTGCAGAATGTAGTGCGGTGCAACAACTGCTTAATGTGGTGTGCTTTGTGTCTGTAGGACATTGGGAAATGCAAAACAGTTAATGTGAGAACGACATCTGTTTCATTGTGCACGCTCTTGTTTGTGTCACCTAATGCTCAGTGGACCCTCAGCTGGAAGATGGATTTAAAATAACAACAGCACAGCAGGCTCCCACTTACCTTTGTTACCTGTATAGATGAACGTATCTCATATACCTTACAATTTATAACAAGACATGACAGGGGATGTATTCTGGAGCCATTAATAAATGCCTTAGGCACACAATCAAAGACCAATGCCTTCACCTGCCAGAGGTGTGTTTTAATTGAGCAATGAGAAACAACCATTATCTGTACTTCGCACCTAGCATTTTGATAGACCTGAGGGCTGAAAGCTTATTAATGTTTTTCATTTCATTTTCCAAGATACACTGAGCCAGCTTCTGCTGTCAGTTGCAATGCAGTAAGGATGCAGAGTAACGTAAGTGACAGCAGAATTTAGCAGGCTATGTTTAAAGGAAAAGTAGGGTGCAAAGTGGTAGTGGCCAGCCTCGTGTAGTCAGTTTTAAAACAGCATTTTGTTTTATTTATTTATTTTTCCTTCAAGGGGTTGCTGGCTGGGGCTTGTTAATGGACTTGAGAGCTTTTTTCCTCCAGGTCACCAGTCTTCTTAACATGGCACCTTTTGTGAGTCCTATACTTAAAAACAAGAAATAAAATGACATTTTGTGTTTTTCTCTCAAGTGCCTTCCTGGCAGGGCTCTTCTCATTAAACAGCTCCCAATTTAGCCTTTTTTAATAGCAACTGAAACTTGAAAGGTACCCAAGCCTAGTGCTGCTGGGCCATGCTGGAAGGGGAAGAACAAAGCGGGGAGGAGGGGGGAGTGGGGAGGAGGTCAAACTATTGTTAGTTGTTTAATCAGACACATGTATGAAATTCCCCCAGTGGTTCTGCCCAGGCACCTCAGCCCTGACCTGCAGCATCAAGGCTTTTCCATCTCGCTGCCTTTCCTGAGCAAATTCAGCTAATTGCACCAAACAAGGTAGTGTTTTTCTGATCTTCAGTCATGCTGCTAGCACTCTTTCCAGCCCATTTTAACTACGCAGGCAGGTCTGGGCACTAGCCATACAATTTGCAGAAGATCCTTTGCTTGTCTTTCAGATCATTTGCATTTCAGGGTATGCCACATCCCTCAATATAAAGAGACTCGTGAATGCTACACAGCTCTGTTGTTAACTCAGGCTTTGCATTCCTATTTTATGCAAAGCGTTATGTCACCAGGGCCAAATGATTTGCAGAGCTAGTTTTGTGTGTGTAATGATATACAGTGTTAAGAGATTATTCAGGCTGCAAAGTCAAGCACTGAAAAAATCAGGAAATGTCAGAACTATGGTGTTCTGTGCAAGCTTAATTCCTCCCCTGTTGTGGATATCCATTATAACAATGGTTCTCAACTTTTTTCATTTGTGGATCCCTAAAAATTTTGAATGGTGGTGCAGACCTCTTTGGAAATCTAGTATCTGTATATATAGTTGAATTCTTTTCAGTCTAAGGGTATGGCTACACTTGGAATTTCAAAGCGCTGCCATGGCAGCGCTGCGGGAGTGCTGCTGCAGCAGTGCTTTGAAGTGTGAGTGTGGTTGGAGCGGCAGCGCTGGGAGAGAGCTCTCCCAGCGCTGCATGTAAACCACATCTTTTACGAGTGTAGCGTGCAGCGCTGATTACACTGACGCTTTACAGCGCTGTATCTTGCAGCGCTCAGGGGGTTGTTTTTTCACACCCCTGAGCGCGAAAGTTGCAGCGCTGTAAAGTGTGAGTGTAGCCATACCCTAAGTCTTTCACGAACCCCTTAGATGTAGTCTGCAGGCCACAGGTTGAGAACCACTGCATTATAATACAACCCTTTAATTATATGATCACATTTATTTTTCCACAGGGTCCCCCTGCGTCATTGGCTAAATTACACAGGCAACCCTAATTCTGGAATTTCTTCACTTTTTAGTGCTTGACTTTGCAATCTTAATGTTCTTTAAATGTACTTCTTTTTATGCAATGTCCTCTGTCCTTAACAAAGCAGACTGAGAAATTCCATCATGTGGCTTCTGATTAACACTCATGTGCATCATAAGCGGAATTGGAACCTTTCGATGAGCTACACAGCCCTCTGCCACTTGAGCTAATTGGAGTAGCTGACAGCAGTAATAGGTTGTCTTCTCTATGTGCACCAGTGGGGGAGGGAAGATGAGACAAATAATGTACCCATTGGTTTCATGGATATTTGCTGACAGCAGAGGAATGGTGAGAGTCAGGAATCTTGGGCCTGGTCTACACTATGCGTTTAAATCGATTTAAACAGCGTTAAATCGATTTAACGCTGTACCCGTCCACACTACAACGCTCTTTATATTGATATAAAGAGCACTTTATATCGATTTCTGTACTCCTCCTAGACGAGAGGAGTAGCGCTAAAATCGATATAAACATATCAGATTAGGGTTAGTGTGGACGGAAATTGACATTATTGGCCTCCGGGCGGTATCCCACAGTGCACCACTGAGCGCTCTGGACAGCAATCTGAACTCGGATGCAGCGGGCAGGTAAACAGGAAAAGCCCTGCGAACTTTTGAAATTATTTCCTGTTTGCCAGCGTGCAGCTCTGATCAAGACGGGTGGGATGCAGTCCCAAATCCAAAAAGAGCTCAGATGGACAGTACGGGAGATACTGGATCTGGTCGCTGTAGGGGAGACAAATCTGTTGTTATCACAGGCTTCAGTTTACAAAATGAAAATTCAAAATGGTCGAAAAAAATCTCCAGGCTACACATGCTGGCATGACAAGCGAACGGGAAGCCAGAGACTCAAAATGCACGCGTCATGGAGGGAGGGGGTGCTGAAGGACTCAGCTATCCCAAGTCCACAGCAGTCTGCTGAAAGTTTTGCATTCTTGCTGAGTTCCCAGTGTCCTGTAGGTTCAGACACAGTGTCTGGCGTGGTTCAGGATAGCTCTCAGTTTTCTTTCCCCCACGACACGTGAAGAAAAGGAAAGAAATCTTTCTTGACTTCTTTTCTGTCCCCCTTGTGTACTGAATGGTCTGGTAACGCGATGCTGCGGCAAGTGAAGAGCAGTATTCCTCCTCTCCCTCTGTGGCAAACGGTACGTAGGCTGGTAACTGTCCTCATGACCCTAAGTGCTCTCAGCTTTTGTAAACTGAATATGGGGCGCCTGGTCAAAAGGAATGATTCCTGGTCTCCCGTTAGAAGGAAGAACGGCTAGTAACCGTCTTCATCATAACAATGGGGGCTGAGCTTCATCAGCCTCCTTTCCTGTGTAAATGAAAAGATTCTTATGCCTGGACTGTCATAGCGCGGCAGGTGCCTGGGCTCCTCCCTCCCACTTATTGTCTGCTGGACTGTCATAGCCCGGAAGCTGTCCTCTCCTCATTGTTATCTCACTAAAATCTCTGTTTCTTATTCCCGCATCTTATAAATTATGAACAATGAGGGGGGGGGACACCGCACGGAAGCCCAGGAAGGTTTGGGGGGAGGAGGAAGCAATGGGTGGGATTTTGCAAGGGCACCCTGTGAATACTGCAACGGAGCAGCTGTGTCTGATACACTTGGTCCCGGTACACTTGGGCCCTATTCTAGGCAGGACTGCTCATTTTTTAGAAACCATAAAGGAGAGATTGATCAGGGAGTCATTCAGTTTGCTTCTTGCGCCTCTGGCGATCCAGCCAGGGGCACTCATGATAGAGAGAACAAGTTAACAGAGGGGGAGCGATAACGTCATCTCATTGCAGTTACTCTGACAGTTAGATGGTAAGAATCAATGAATCATCTCTGTATCTGCAAAAGCAATGAATGCTGCTGGTAGCGCTGGAGTAATGCTCTGTTCCCGGCATCCATACAGCATGGTGCCGGAAAAAAAAAAAGCTGAACGGGCCGTCATGGTTGCGTGGCTATGGCGTTCAGGAAATCAGGGAAAAACGGTGCAAAAGGATTGTAGCTGTTGTTTTCCAGAGGAAGGAATGAACTGACGAATTTCCCAGAACCACCGTGACAATGATTCAACCCAGATATCAAGGGCGGGGGAGAAATGGTGGAACTATGGATAGCTCGGAATAGTACCAAAATGCAGACGCTCAGAATCGACCGGCTAGCCTGGACCATGGAGAACAACGCTGCTTACTGTCTAGTGTGGCGGTGTGATCGAATTTATAATATTCAGGTTTTATGAACCGATTTTAGCTATTCGATATTATGGGTAGTGTAGACGTGGCTTGGCTCATTCCAGGTCTAAGGAGAATGGTGCTCTGGTGGCATCAGACTCTTTGCCATTCCTCCTAAGCATGATCAGTTTCTGCTATACACTCCTACCTATCTTTGTTCTTCTCCACTCATCTCTCCCCCATCAACTAGTTTCAGTACATTCTCCTTTTACCCAGTCAGTCCCTCATCCACATTTTCTCATCCTTGTGCCAGTCTCCTTGCCACCACTAGTCTTGCTCTGGTTTATGCAGTCCATCTCCCTCCTACTACACCAAGTTTGGAACAATTAACCCTGGGGAAAAACCCAAGGCAGTCAACAGTTCCCTGTAGCTCTTGTCCTTATGTCTCTTCTTCCACTGGCAACCGTAGTCCTGAGTCTTCTCTTCAGCTCCTCACCAGATGCCTGTGTCCCAGAGCTAGTTGACTCGTAGTTCTCCGTATCGGTACTCACTGGATGCTCAGGCACAAGGTTAGGTTCGGAGCGTCGGGAAGGACGGAGCACTTGCCAGTGTGCATTGTCAATACTGTTTCCCCTCCAAGAACACAGCCGAGAGTGCTGCACCGTCTTGCAGGCTTCAGGGAATGCCTGGGAAATCACAGTTCTGACACAGGCAGACTATCGCGGGTCAGACGCACTGGACTCGATGGTGAACAGATGAAGTACGTTTCTCCCTGATCCCGGGGGGCTGGTAGCAGATAAGCCTAGTCCACCCTTCATTTCTGCTACTGGCACCGCAATCCCAATCTCTTGCTGGATCCCCAGTTCCAGTTTCACCTTCCATTCCCAGTTCTCATCAGATGCCTGTCACCATTATGCCTTTCCCCTCCCCTAGCTTCTTTGTTCCCTCTAGATCTGAATCAGATGAACTCCATGTCAACGATCCGAGGAGGGGAGAGTCAGGTGAGAGCACAGAGAGACAGGTGGTCATAAGTATATTTCCCAAATCTGAACTTAGCGTCCAAAATTTGGGTACCTGATGAAACCTCTAAGCTTTTACCAGCTTAGATCTGCTGCCTGCCACCGACCAAAATATAGTTGTTTTGGGGCACTCTGACCTCCCAACCTTCCCTGGGACGCCAAGAACCAAATCCTTGGATTCTTAAAACAGGAAAATAAACCATTCCCTTCCCCCTCACACACTTTCCTGAGAGAGACAGTATTCCTGGCACAGAGAGAATTTAGCCTCTCTCTCCCCCTCCCCTCTCCCACCAGTCCTGGTTTACACCCACTCTCCTGGGATAAAACAAGGGAAATAAGGAAAGATCAATCAGGTTCTCTAAAATAAATCTTTAATAAAAGAAAGGAAAAAGTAAAGAATTATTTCTGTAACTCAGATGTAAATATTACAGGGTTATATATTTACAGACAAAGGAATAAACCCTTCTCCAGTACCAATACATCAAAATATTCCAGCAATAACACATATAAAAGTTAACCAGCCAGATCCACATGTGCAAATAGAGTAAAACAAACAATTAAAAAGCCTAAATTGCCTGTTCTACTTACTATTTAAACAGAACTTTAGGGAGCCTGTAGTAATGTCTGGTCCCTCTCATACCCCCGAAAAAAGACCCACACACAGAACAAAGGGCCCACACCCAAAACTTCCCTCCACACAGGGTTGAAAGTGTCTTGTCTCCTGATTGGTCCTCTGGTCAGGTGTTTAGTTCCCTGTTTGTTAACCCTTTACAGGTGAAAGAGACATTAACCCTTAGCTATCTGTTTATGACAGGCTGCCTGCTCTCAGTTCTGATGCTCAGCTCCACCCCTGCCCAACACATTTGGAAGCAGCCATTACAGGGGAAGTACGGCTTCCCCCCTTAGGTCTGGGTTGGGGGAAGCATGCTCAGTCACTCTGTGGCAATGGAACATGCACAGGCTTGGCAGCACTAGGAACTGTGAGAGGCTGGCGCATGCTCAGTGAGGACAGAATATGTGGAGATTTTTATCTGCTAAAATCAAAATCTCTACTGAGCAGGTATGAACTGCAATTTTTCAAAGCCTTATAGCCTAGACAAATGTGAGCAGGTTTTCCTGGGGAGGGCAAATGGTACATCCCTGATATAAAGGTCACCTTCCTGCCAAATTTCAAGACCCTGCACCAAAGCATGGAGGTGCTAGAGTTGTTCAAATAAAATGTCTGAAATGTTTACAATGGACAAAACAAAATATTTTTTCCCTACCTTCGTTCTCAGAAATGGCTCAGCTGGTTTGACTGAAATTTTCTAAAAATCATTCAGCCTGAGGCAGTTGCCTGCCATGTAAAATGTCAGCCTAAATAGTTGAATTTTGGCAAAGTTATAAACAACTAAAAACAGGATTTTACAAAGGGATGTGTCAGAAAACCTTAATAAAAGGTGGTGATATCCATGGCTATAATAAACTGTTAAGTGTAAGGGCCTGAACCAGCAGTTCTCACCGAGTCTAAGTGACCAATAAGATTTTTGTGTGAGTACGACTGGATTCCTGTTTGCATACAGTAGATTTGTATGCAGCAGGGGAAGCTTCACCTCATGTAACAACAGGTGACAGATTATTTCTCTATTTTTCCCTCAATCAATGGTGCAAGTCAGAGTGTGCTATCTGAATCTGTGGTAGTCTTGTTATATATGAAGAAAACAGAACTCAAAAGATGAAAGTTGGGAATGATCGCTCATGGGAAGTAGATTTGGGAAGTTTGCCACAGACAAGGTCTGTTTTGCTATGTGGTTTATTCATACTGAACAGCCAAAGCTGTTGGTGGATGGTATAGGACTGCCACTGTATAGCTCCGAGACAGCAGCTGACAACATGACTGCAAAACAGAATGCATAGCATTAATTACAATAAGGCTACTCCTTTGTGGCCCAACAGGCTGCATCAAATGTGACAGCAGGGTTTCCACTCTGAGGAACAGCAGATTGCAAGGCATCCGGTGGTAGCAGAGTTACTCTGTGGCAAAATGTGCTACATTACATAGAGCTGGGTTACTTGCTGCAGTGTGGCAAAACAGATTGCATAGCGTTAGCACTGGTGACAACAGGACATTCATTGTGTAGAACAATGGGTCACATAATGTGCAGAAACTTGATTGGTTGGGTCCATATTTGCATATCCATATCACAGTGACATATGGCAATTAGTGACATTCCCATCACAGATGTTGAAAGCCTTTGTTTTGATCCAGCGCCTGGTGAAGATCCAGTTTATCTTTCCCCCTTTTCGTGGGTGAGCAGTTTGATTGTGCTAAAACACTTTCACTTGATTGCATGACTACACTGATTCCTATTGCCAGGAATATTTCTAGTGGTAGTTTCATGTTGCAAAGTGCTCAATCGCCTCTCTGTCAAAAAAAAGTCTTACAAATACTGGTAGTGTCATCACTGAGAAATCTGTTAGGTTCACAAAGGTGAGGAGGTTGTGATCCTGTTTCACCTTCTTACACACTATGCGGTTGATCAGTTTGGGTTTCTACTTATAATAGCTCAGACTGTAACAACAGCAAAGCTTTTTACAGCATTTTTAAAAAGGTCAAATAATATTTTAAACAATTTCTCACTTAGTTACTGCTATCATTGATTACATTATTTAATTACCAATAGCCACTTACATATTTGTCTGTTACTCTCCAGAAATCCACTCGGACTATCTTTGTGAGCCAGTTGCTTAAAGTAAATTTTGTGCCTGTGACAGCAGACAATGGAGGCAGGTATGTCTGTTTGGCCACAAAAGATACAAACTGGACAGAAGCCGTACTAGGTCCCTCAGTCCTTTCACTATAACTTCTGTCCTGGAAGGAACATCTGTAAGGATGAAAAGATAATTCAGTCCCCCCCCCCCCCACTCTCTCTTGAGACTGTCCACAGAAGCGCCAAACACTGCTGATTGTAGTGGCAGGTTTTTCAGGGTGACCACCTTGAGGCAGTCTGGCCTCACGACTAGGGCATTGCACTAGGGCCAAAGGTGCTGTAACAATTTGTATAGTGGGGGTGCTGAGACACATTGAACCAAACCACAAACCTTGTATGTAATAGAAACCACCTCAAGCCAGGAAGTGCGGCAGCACCCCCAGCACCTCTAGTTCCAGTACCTATGACGAGGACTCTGGAAGCTGGATTCTAGTCCTGGCTGTGCCAGTGGCTTGCTGGGTGGCCTTAGGCAGTCACTTGACCACCACATGCCTGGGTTTCCCTATTTGAAAAATGAAAGTGAGCTATCGCCCAGATGAGAGCAGTTTAAATGGGGAAGTTTAGCAGCCTGGCTAAGGGAAGCTAGTTTGAGTCTAGGAGTGCAATAATTATGGTGACTTGCTTGTGCTCTTTATTGATGGCAGTTTAATGTTTGCCTAGTTTTGTTCATTTTTCTCGCATGCTCAGATGGCACGAAGCTGCACATATAACTGTCATTGAATAACAAGTAACAAATAGTAATGGAAAGTTCCATTTTTAAAAAAAATGCCATCAATAATTGAAAAAGTCATATTCAAACTGTTTCATATTTGAGCTAGTGATTATGTGGATCTGGCAGGATAATTTCTGAATTATGTTGTGTTTCTAAGAGCAAGTGTACCTAAGTATATTTCACACATTTCTATGGTGCTAGCATGACATCTAGTGGAATTTGAAGGTGAATTGACAGGCAGCCAAGACCTGTGTTCAGAGGTCTCTATGCTGCCTTTGCTATCACCGATAGCCTGCCTCAGATCTGCGCATAAGCTTTAGCTGGGGAACCACAGAAACTTGATCTTATGGCTTAGTTGATAAGTAAAGTGGATGCTGCCCCCAAGACCTTATTTTCCCCTTTACAAGGGTTAGAATGGGACTTCATCCCATAAAGTATCTGATCCCTGGCCAACCCCAAGTCTTGCAAAGGGAAAAAGAAGAGTTGTCCCACCTCTAGCGATCTCCCCCTGTGGCAGAAGGAGTTGGTACCTACCTACCATGGGGGATGGAGAGAACCACTGCTGCTCTGCCATTGCTCAGCTGATCAGAAACATTTGTCAAAATGTCCTTAATGGAAAAATGCCATTTTCATCTAAATTGAAACATTTCCAAAAAAGTACATATTTTGATTAAAATTACTGCAGGAAAAATATTCTAAACAAAAATAATTTAATGTCAGAAAATGTTTTCTTTGGAAATTGTTGAAATTTTGTTTTGAATTTTATTTGATGTTTTCAATTTTTATATTTCTACATTTTACAAAATGTCAAACTGTTTCATTACAGCACTGTCACAGGGTGATTGGGCCTTGAAGGGGAAATGGGTCCAGTCCTACCTGTGCCACTTAGCTCATCTCCTGAGGTAGAGAAAACAAGCAAAGGCTCATGACAGACAGGTTAAGACAGAAGCCTGTGGAGAGCCAAAAGAGAGATTCCGGGTAGGAAGTCCTGGGAGCTGGTTTTTGGTAGAAACTCAAAGGAGCCAGGGAGACTCTGAGAGGAGAACAGAGCCTAGAGCAAGGATCTCAAACTCAAATGACCAAAAGGGCCACATGAGGTCTAGTGCATTGGCCCAAGGGCCACGTCACTAACACTCCCACCCTCACTGCCCCCGGCCCTGCCCCCACTCCACCCCTTCCATGAGGCCCTGCCCCTTCCCACCCCTTCCCCAAAGTCCCCACCCAACGCTGCCCCTTCCCTCTCACCAGGGGGTGCAGGAGGGGTGCAGCAGGGGGCTCAGAGCAGGGAGTTGGGGTGCAGGAGGGGTGTGGGGTGCGGCAGGGGGCTCAGGACAGGGAGTTGGGGTGCAGGAGGGGTGTAGGGTGCAGCAGAGGGTTCAGGGCAGGGAGTTGGGGTGCAGGAGGGGTGTGGGGTGTGAGCTCTGGCCCGGTGCCACTTACCTAGAGTGGCTCCGGGGTGGCAGCAGTGTGTGTCAGGGCCAGGGCAGGCTCCTGGCCCTGCGCCACTCTGCTCCAGGAAGTAGCCAGAACCACGGCCCCTAGGGGAGCAGGGGTGGGCACAGGGCTCCGCTGCTGCCCCTCCAGGTTCCCTGTTCCCAGCCAATGGGAGCTGCAGGGGGCGGTACCTTGAATTAAGGCAGTGCAGGAGCCCTCTGCCTCCTCCCCCCTCCGCTCCCGAAGGGACGTGCTGCCAGCCACTTAAGGGAGCAGCTCGGGGCTCATGGCACCATGGGGGGCAATCCTGTGGGATGGATTTGGCCCACGGGCTGTAGTTTGCCCACCCCTGGCCTGGATGTAGTCAGAGGGGTGGGGGGTGCGGGGAGCTTGGCGGGCCGCACAGAAGAGCCCCGTGGGCCATGTGTTTGAGACCCCTGGCCTAGAGGCTGGGCTGAAGAGTGGTTGAAGGGGGAAAACGGAGGGGCTGTGTGGACACCTTGAGACTGGGAGTGGAACATTTTGTGTGTGTTTGTATTGGACTTGGAGACCCTAGAAGAGTTGGACTTCATTTCTTTAAATGACTTAGCCAGAGAGCCAAGTGACAGCAGCAGGTCATGGCAGCAACCAAACCATCCTGGAAGATCAGAAGATCCAGCCGCAGTGAGGGTAAACTGAGGCAGAAGCTCTGAGTAGTTGTCCCTATGTGTAGTGCACTTCAGGTTCCCTGTTAGTGTCCGTGTCATTTGTTCACATGCCCACACTTTCCTCACGCTCTGCAGTGAGAGAATAAAGGGGCACTGCTGGACTGTTGCCATTATAGTTCCTTCTTACTGCTTGTGGTCTAGGAAGGAGTTTCAGTGTTCATGCTGACTTCTTCAGCTTATTTATGTAAACAGTGTAGTAGGAAGAAGGCCTGAAACATAAGCCCGTGTATCAAAGGCCTGGTATGAGGCCTGGGCTAAAGTAGTCAAAACCTTGCTGATAAAAAGCAAAGTTCAGTTGTGAGCAAAAGGCAGACCCTGCTCACAGAATTTGGCAAGCATAGGGCTGATATCGCAAAAACACATATTTCTAAGAGATGCGAGGCACAAAGGACTCATACAAGCACATTCCAGAAAGGTGGTACCAGAACACCCTGGTAAATACATTCCCCAAAGATAACAGGAACATGTGGACCCATCTTAAGGATAATGGCACCCTAATACATCAGAAGGCGGCACCCTGATACGTCAAGGGTGACATGTAACTTGTTGTATAAAGATGTATCTCTGAGGGAATGTCTTTGTCCAGCCAGCAGTGGAAAGTCCTGCCACTGACTGAGCTGCATCCATTGTCACAGGCATACATGTGCTAGTGTAACTGTAAACACTGGTCCAGGGAGCTAGGACTGTGTTTTGCTGACAATAAACCTAACCAAGCACCTTTGCACCTTAACGGATTTTGTGGTCATTGAACGGTTTGCTCGAGATCTGCTGTGTCAGCTATCTCCGCAGAGCTGGGACAACACACTCATGCAGCTGAACATCTGACAAATATTTTTAAACGGCTTTACATTTTCTAGCTAGTTTCACTGTTAGGAGATAGTATAAAGTTTTCGGTCCCGGTTTTTGGACCCACCCCCCTCCCCCCCTGGCGTGAGAAGCCCTTTCTGTACACACCCCAGAAAGCCTCAGCCTTCCAACAGTTGTGATGAGTACGCCAAGGACCCCAGCTTCTGTGATTTATGGCAAACTGTGATACTTGCCATAAATTCCTCCAGTCATGGGTCACATACTTCCATGACACATCTGTCTGTACTGCCTGGGGGCGGGGGTGGGGAGTGCATGTCACATCCGGGTGCAGTGTAGATTGTTCCCAAGTAGGACAAATCAGTCCAGGGAGTTTCAGCTCCAAAAGTTCCTCATGGAGGCAACCTTAAAGACAGGAACAATGTCTAACTGGGGAGACTCCCCCATACATCAACCTGAAATAGGAAGCAGTGGTCCCTCTTTTTCAATCCTGAGCACTCTGTGACGTTCTGTACATTGTGGGAACACCCTAGACCCCCATGTTCATCTTTATAATATGATTGTGTGGTATCTAATCCTAAATTTGTCATGTCAGGTGTCTTCAGAAGGCTCATGATGTACTAAGCATTGTTATTATAGTAATTGTTGTTATAGTAATGTTATAAGTTGTAACTTCATGTGTATAGTTATGAGATTGAAAATGCGTCCTCATGGCTTTAAGCAAGCCCAGGATAAAACTCCCCAGGAGCAGAGGGGCAGTTCACACCTCATCAAGGCATATATGGAACAAACCCAGCCCAGCCTCACAGTAACAAAGGACACGGCCTATGCTGGACATCTTGCATAGTTTGGGCCTGAGAAGAGCAACACTTCCGATTAATGATGGCATCCTCAAATCTGCCAGGATTCTTTGGCAGATATCCACCAGGATCCCACCAGGATGCAAATGAGCTAAAAAGAAGTGTTCCATACCTGTGAAAGGGTCAGAGTGTCTGGTCTCTCACCTGCCTCCCAGCTTGTTGGAAGCATTAGTAGCCACCAAGCATAGCAGACAGAGAAAGGCAAGGTCTATACCTCCTAAGAAAGAAGCACCTGTTTCTAAGAACTGGGGCTTTACGTTAAATGTCATGAGATTCCCGGTAAAATCATGAGAGTTAGCAACAGTGAGAGTCTCTCCGTTCACCCTGGTTTAGGCATCAGTCCTTCTCTTGAAAGTCCAGCTAAGAAGATAAACCCTGAAACATGCCCCGATGGTCAGCAAACTCAGTCTTTATTGGATCAGTGAGGGAAGATGTTCAGACGCACACACCCAGCACTGAGAATACCCATTTCAAGCATAAAGCATCATCCCAAAGAGATCATAAATAAAATATAAAATACAACTGAAGTGTTAGTACAGTAACTGAAATGACATGTTCACTATTTATCATCAGTAATAGCAGCGTGTATTTTTAAAAGAAAAACAATTGTATTTAATTGTTTGACTAATTGTATTTCCAGAAGGCCCCGGGAAGATGCATGTGCAGGGCCATGGTGAGTTAGTTTTTCTGTTTTTGCAGATTTTTGTTTCTGGTTATCTCTACAGCCATTTCTGGATGATGGATGGATGGATACATAGATACAGAAACTCTTGAGCTGTGTAAAAATTATACAGAAAGTAATTTCCTGGTTCTGAACGCACAATGCACACTGAGTCCTCCTAGTGAAAAGGGAGAAAAATCTTCCTTCCATGAAAGAAACTATCATCTCTTTGCATGAATAGTTTGTTTTGCCTGAGGAAATACAATCTTACAGTTGGTAAAATCCAAAGACTATTTCCTGAACACAACCTTTATCTTTTTATTTGCTGGATTTACCAGCACTGAAAATTGGCTTAACAACCACATACCTCATTCCTTTGCGGGTCCTCTCTTATATATGCTTCAACCGCTGACACTACTCTTAGACTAAAGATATAAGACACCTTTTCAGTGCCTCCCCATTGAAAAAGCATTTATTAGTAAAACATGACATGAAAAATTGTACAAACTACCTTTTCACCTTTCAAGATGGTCCCTTTGAATAAGGTTGAAGCAAGGACTAGCCATAAGGAGAAATTTATCCCTGGATTCCAAGCTGAATTTGGCCTTTGGTTTGCAACCAAATACCCGGGAGATCAAACTAGGCCTTTTTGAGTTTGGCAATCTAACCTAAATATCACAGACAAGTCTTTGGTGGATTTGGTTATCTCACCACAGTTACAGTACGCTGTAACACCATCCCAGAAGAATTCATGCTGTGGAAGTCCACCCTCAGCATGCAGCTAGCAGGAGAGAGCTGGGGAAATAACTAGTAGTGACTGGTGACATCTGAAAGCAAGTAATCAAAGCAAACAGTTCTTAACACAATTTTACTGTTTTCTTCAGCTCTTGTTCCTTTGTTTTCTGTGTTGTCTCTGACAAATGTGTGCAGACCACTAAAAATTGGAGAAGAACTTCCTACTCTATAGTGGCCATTTCTGGAAATGGTAAACCAGGGGGATTTCTGAGCATCCAGAACCCCATTTCTGGTCTGTTTGGAAAAAAAACCCCTGTTGCTATCCTGTATGGCCAGTCCTCTCTAGCCACATTTGCTCCTTCACTGGATTACAGGATTTACTGAACTGGGCTGAGAGTGAGTTTGAAATTTTCAGATGTAGCATCTTTCAGCTTCAAATATGTGTATGCATATAATAAGCATGTGTGACCGGACTCCGAGGGGAGCCAACTGAGGTCACACAATTAGAGTGAACTGCAAAGAATGGGGCAGACAATCCCCAAAGCTTTGGCAGATATTTCAATACTTAGATTTACTAAGCCAAAACAGATTTACCAAAGCCAAAACAGCTTTTATAATTCCACTGGTTACTCAGATGCCAGCAACACAGTTCCCTTAAACTAACCCAGGCTTAGACATCCACCCAGACACCCAAGTCAAATATGATGAGGATTACTGAAAATCTTATTCATCGTATAAAAAAGTTCTACCAATCCCAAATGATCAGACATATTACCTCCCAGGTTAATGAATATTCCAGATCTTACCCAAATACATGCCTTCAGCCTATTTTTATTAACTAAACTAAAATTTATTAAAAAAGAAAAGAGAGAGAGTATTGGTTAAAATATCAGTGTACATGCAGACATGAGTACAATTCTTGAGATTCAGATTCATAGCAGAGATGGTGAGCTTTGTAAATGCAAAGAGTTCTTTCAGAATTAGTTCATAGGTTATAGTCCAATGTTGATATTCAGGGTGATTCCAGGTTAGGACTGGAGATCACATCTTTGTGGCTTAAGCTTCCCCTGCAGCCCAGGGGCGGGGCGGGGCTGTGCCTCCACACGCTGCCCCCACCCCAAGTGCCCCTGAGGCCAATAGGATGCTGCGGGGGTGGTGCCCGGGGGCAGAATCGTGCGCAGGCCCCCCCAGCCCACCCCACGCTGGAGCCCCAGGTAAGCACCACACCCCCAATCTCCTCCCAGAGCCTTCACCCCCACTGTGTTCCCACATATCCCCTCCTGCCCCCATACTCCTTCCCAGAGTCTCCACCCACACTCCCAGACCCCAAACTCCCTCCCAAAGCCTGCACCCTCCTCCCCACACCTGCCCCCAGCCCCAAAACTCCCTCCCAGAGCCTGCACCCCAGACTCGCTTCCCCACCCAAACTCCCTCCCTGAGCCCAACCTCTCACCTCCTCCCCCACCCAAACTCCATCCCAGAGCCTTAGGCAAATGGGAGGGGGGAGTTTGTTTTGAGGGGGCGGTTCTGGGTGGTATGAGTGACATTGGCCCACTGGGAGGATTTGAGGACTGGCACTAGCCCTAAGGTGAATTGAGTTTGAGACCCCTTCTTTAAAGAAACATATAGACAATGACATTATTTCACTAACGATTCATCTAAATGTTAATATTTCCTTTTGATCTCTGAATCAATAGCTATAGTGACAGACAGGAACTGTCTATTTACATGGCTAACATTTAACTAGATATGAGTACACACATACAATTAGTATCACCTCTAATTTCTAACAATATAGGTTTGCATTTTAAAGTTCTAGCCTATCTACCATGGAATAAAAAAAGAGCAAGTTAAAAATCACTTAGAAAAGTTAGATGCCTGCAAGTCACCAGAGCCTGATGAAATGCATCCTAGAATACTCAAGGAGTTAATAG
>NC_133772.1:55434239-55508366 GCF_003597395.2 Chelonoidis abingdonii
GAAGTCATTGATGAAGATATGAAAAGAGCCGGTCCAAAACAGACCCCGGCAGAACCCCACTGTTATATCCTTTCCAGCAGTGCTTGGGAGCCATTCAATAACTAACTCTCTATGAGTACGGTTATCCAGCCAGTTTAGCACCTACGTTATAGTAGCCCCATCTAAAATTGTATTTGTCTATTTACGGATAAGGATATCATGGCGAAACCCTAGTATCAAATGACTTCCTAAGTCTAGGTATATCACATCCACACAGCTTTCTTCCATTAGATCCACAAGACTCATTATCCAATCAAAGAAGGCTATCAGATCTGCTTTGGACAGAATTAGTTCTTACATAATCCTGCTGGAATTCCTAGTACACACTTACCACCTTACCCTTAAAAGTGTCTTGGCAGTATGATTTCTTATAATTCTTGCTCCTATCTTCCCTGGCACAGAAGTTAAACTAACTGGTCTTGTAGTTTCCTGGTGTTTTTAATTTCCGCCTTATTTATAGATGGGCACTATATTGCCCTTTCCATCGGAAGGCTCTCCCGTCCCCCATGCTTTCCAAAGATAGATAGCTAGAGCTCCAGATACCTCCTCTGATCAGAAAATGTCTGGTTTTAAAGGCAAACTTAGGCAGTTTCCCACCAGTACTTTTGTTTGGCTCCTCTTGATACAGGGGAGGAGAGGAGGCAGGTAAAACCTGCAGGTGAGCATAGGCATGCCTGGGCATGTTCTGAGCCACAGGTATGACTCATATGCTTAATTAGTTGGCCACTTCAGGCCTTGCATTTCTGAGCAGCGCCCCACACACCGAGCCCGGGTCTGAACAAAGCAGTCAAAACAAAGAAGCAAGAAGCCCCCTCCCTAGGCAGGGCAGGGCTCCAGTTAGTCTGTACAAGCCATGCCTATGAATAGGGCTGTGACTTTAGTTAGCACAATGGCCGGGAGGGGCGGCCACCCAGGACAAACAGAAAGGAGAAGGGAAAAAAGAATGCTAGCAGGGGGACAGCTGTAACAGACAGTCTTGAGAACATGACCTATGAAGGAAGGCTGAAAAAATTGGGTTTATTTAGTTTGGAAAAGAGAAGACTGAGAGGGGACATGATAGCAGTTTTCAGGTATCTAAAAGGGTGTCATGAGGAGGACGGAGAAAACTTGTTCACCTTAGCCTCTAATGATAGAACAAGAAGCAATGGGCTTAAACTGCAGCAAGGGAGATTTAGGTTGGACATCAGGAAAAGTTCCTAACTGTCAGGGTAGTTAAACACTGGAATAAATTGCCTAAGGAGGTTGTGGAATCTCCATCTCTGGAGGTATTTAAGAGTAGGTTAGATAAGTGTCTATCAGGGATGGTCTAGACAGTATTTGGTCCTGCCATGAGGGCAGGGGACTGGACTCGATGACCTCTCGAGGTCCCTTCCAGTCCTAGAGTCTATGAACCTATGAATGGCCCAAATTTCCATTTGAATACTTTTCTAACATGACTTTAAAGGTTGGCTCTGGGTCTTTAGCCTGCAAGCTGCTTAACCCTTTCTGGCCATGTCTTACACTTTGTGTAAGATTCGTTGCAATTATATAACAGGGGTAGGAACAATGATTTGCCTGGTCATACTCTGATCAGATAATGTTACAGCATGTATATATGTACATGCATGTGTGTTATATATATGTGCAGATATGGTCCAAAACAGAAATTAATCTTCTTAGACCTCCCAAACTCTTAGTCCTGTAGACATGGCCCTATATAGATAGATATACATACATATAGATATAGATATGGCCAAAAACTTGGGAGGCCCAAGAAGCTTAATTGCTCCTTGAGCCCACATTTGCAAATCTTTGGCTTATGGTCCAAAGCAGCTATTAGAATTGTTGGTCTTCCCATTCCTACCAAAAGGTGAAGTCTTCATGGGAAAATACATTAAATACTCAAAGTATTTATTTCACTGGGCTGAAGAACAATTATTGCCTCCAGTTTGTAGCTTGACTACCATTTCCTTCTCTTTCTATCATTATATCTAGACAATACCAAATAATTAGTATTTCAAAATATTAAGTGAAGTTTTGACTAGATTACAAGGTGTTATGGTTCTTGTAGAGGAAAGAATCAGTCTGGCTCCTTAATACTCTGATGCTTTCTCTGAAATTCAAATGATATTACAATCAACTAAGAAGGTAGCTTTAGCAATGCTACTGCGGGTAGGCAAATGATAACGCCATGGAGATAATAGAATCCTGATCTGTCAGTATTAAGAGATTGGTTTAGGGGAAAAATAAATTCTTTTCAAGAGCTGACTTATCACCCCCATTGTAGCATATGCATAACTTTAAGCACATGAGTATATCCATTCCTCTTTAAAGTTAAGTATGTGATTGAGTGCTTTGCTGAACTGAGATTTGAATGGTAATCTGGCAATGGTTTGGGGTATCGGAGAATTTTTTCTAAAGAGGAGTGCTGTACTTTTAAAATAACAGTTTGTTGTTTATTTTCCTCTTACTTTTTCCTTTCTTTTCTCTTTCTAAATCATTCTTTTCTTTTCCTTTTTTTCCTTTTTGCAATACTTTCATTTTCAAGGAATTCCTTTTGGTCTGCATATAATTTTTCCTTATGTTTCTATTTAATTTAGCCCAATTTTTGTGTCATCTGCAAACTTTATCAGAGATGATTTTATGTTTTCTTCCAGGTCATTGCTAAAAATGTTAAATAGCCCTAGGGCAGCAATCTCTTTTTATTCCCCCCCTCCCCAAAGAACTTCCTCACTTTCCCTTATTTGATGTTATTAATCTGTTTTTCCCTCTCTTTAAAACTCAGGCACCCAGCACATCCCTCGGCCCGCGCTGATTCCCACAGTCCCAATTGGCCTGGAGGGGTGAACCGCGGCCAGTGGGAGCCGCAATCGGCCAAACCTGTGGACTCAGGGCTGGTGCAAGGATGTTTCGCGCCCTAGGTGAAACTTCCAGCTTGAGCCCCTACTGCTCTGAGGCGCCCCCCCCGCAGCAGCTCCCCCCCTCCGCTCTGAGGCACCCCCCTTGCAGCAACTCCCTACCGCCCGCCCTCTGCCCTGAGGCACCCCCCCACCCCAACTCACCCCTGCTCTGAGCACGAGCACGAGCACCCCCGAGCACGCCGTGGCTGCTTCACTTCTTCTGCTTCCCAGGCTTGCGGTGCCAATCAGCTTAGGCACTGCAAGCCTGGGAGGTGGGAGAAGTGAAGCAGCCATGGCATGCTCGGGGAGGAGGCAGGGCAGGGGTGAGCTGGGGCGGGGAGTTCCCCTGCTTGCTGCCCACCCCCACTTATTTGCTGCAGGCGGCTCTCCCCACGCTCTCCTGCCCCAGCTCCCTCTGCCTAAATGCCGGCGGTGACCGGTGTATCCGAAGATCCGGCCGCCGTCGAAGAAAATGCTGCCCCCCAAATCCCAGTGCCCTAGGCAACCGCCTAGGTCGCCTAAATGGTTGCACCGGCCCTGTGTGGGTGTGGCAGGTAAACAAATCGGCCCAGCCTGCCACGGGCTTTCCCTGAACAAGCAGTGGCCCAACTTTGAGAAGCACTGGTCAAGGTAATACTTAGTCCTGCCTTGAGTGCAGGGTACTGGACTAGAGGACCTATTGAGGTCCCTTCTAGTCCCATGATTCTATGATTCTATCATCACATCGGGACTGTGGCTGTGTGTCTGTACAGCACATAGCACAAGTGAACCACCAACTTGACTTGGCCCTCAGGGCACTATTGCAGTACAATTATTACTAACAATAACTTCATCAGAACCCAAAGCTTGGTCGTCTTTTTCATAAACTGTAGATGATATGGACAAAACAAAACCGAAGAATCATTTATATCCACCTAGTATTGCTCAGTCTTCACTGCCCCAAAATATTGCAACTTCAACCATTAACTTTAAAAATCACCCCTCAAAAATGTATATCTAATCTCTGCAAAAGCCATTCCGCTGCAGCATCTCGAAGCATAAAAAATATGTTTAACATAAAATACTTCCGCATGCCATATACTTCATATACTGTGAAGAGTATATGACAAAGTTCTTGTTTTGATCCACCATTAGCATTAATTAACACTGGAAAGACAGGGCGGTGATACACCATTTCTGTAATAAAAGAAAGAAAGTAAACTAGTGGAATTAAATATTAATTTTTAATTAAACACTGTGATGTGATGAAACCTCTAGGAATACACCAAACTAAAATTGGCAGCTGTAGATCGGCTTGAAACACCTTAAGTGGGCCTGACTTTGAAAGGTCGGGTGCTCAGCATTCTATGAAAAAAGGTCTCTTTGAGGTGTCTTAAGTTGGCAACCCTAGTCTCTAATGTGCCACAAGTACGCCTCATTCTTTTTCCAAAAGCATTACTCTCTTCTGAAAATTTAGGCCTACATTTTGATCCTCTAAACCTGACAAGGAGCTGAGAAATGAAAAAACAGAGGAGAATTCAGTTTTTATATATTACTAGGGAAAATGAAGGTACAAAGTGGTTGGACTTGGTAGCAGGGAAAACTAAAGTGTGGCAGAGACTGCAGAAAGCAAAGGGAAAAGCAGCTAAGAAGCTGGATGAAATTAAAGTTTGGGATGTCTGAGTAAAAATCATACTAATAACCCAGTTTTAGAGACAGCTGCAAGGGGAGTTAGTTATTCCTGCAATTGAGGGTGTGCCTGTGCTTCCAAGAGCTGTAGAAAGCAAACAGTGAGAGCTTGGCAAATCTTTATACTTTTAGCTTGCTGAAATATTTCCAGAGATTTTTTACCAGCTTTTATGATTCAGCCTCTTCCCCTAACGTAGGCAAATTGAGTGGACCTTGGAAGTGTAGGACTCACAAACATACAAACAAAATTATAGGCCCTAATCCTGAAATGATTTTGTTGTAGGCCCTTTTCTCTGTGCACAAAGCACATTATAGGTTTGGGGCCATAACGGTATCTATTAATTCCAAATGGTGTTTACCCTTTCACCAGCTAGTTTACTCCATATCAATGCAGCAAGAATTCTGTCAAGGTGTGTGTTTAGAAAACATGATGCAAAGCTAAGAGATTTCAAAAGACAAAGATTAAGAGATAAAGTTATAGGGAAAATATTACAGAAAATAAGAAGAGAGACAAGCACAAACAAAAAGGGGAAAGTCTAGAGAGAGAGGGGAAATGGTCTCCAGATGGAGGATGGGGGGGATGCCAAAAGTCATGAAGACTTTTTGATTTTAATCCCAATTTCCCAAACACTGGATGTTGTTTATAAGACAAAATTGTTTGTATGTTACTGCCTAACTCCCAAAGCCCTGGAACAAGCTGGGGAAGCCACAGCAGGGTTCCTTTTTAAGCATTAAATCAATGTGTTTCATCTGTCTAAATCCTGGGGAGACACAGGTAGGGATGCCAAATTACAGAGTCCGCACTCAGCAGGAGCTGTGTAGTAAATTTGTGCAGTTAGAATCAAAGTTTGGTTTATTAGCTGTCACCCTCTGGAAACGCTTTGGAGACGCTTCAGTCAAAACCCAGAAACCATGAAGTTTCCACCCGTTGTCCTCCCATTATATTTCTGATATACTAGAAGATCTGAAAACCCAGCATAAAACCTTATTGCTGACACTGATGAGCAGAAGCGTCTCATATGGGTCCTTGAAAGCACAGATGATCTTAGGGTTGTTTTTGTTGTTGCTGTTGTTGTTATAAAGAAGAGCTTCTAGCCCTTTTCTCTATGCTGAAAATAGAAAGTATTGTGAATTGAGTGCTAGGGCTGAAATGAACAAGCAGCTGCAGCAGGAGACTTGTGAATGGGTGAACAGAGATCATTCTTCACACCCAAGTATACATGCTATTAATGTAAAACAAGCTGGCTAAGGGTGAAGGATGGCCCAATCACCTTGCTAACCTTCTTCAAACTCCTCAGGTCAGCCTTGCGCTGAGTGTTGGGATCATGGTGCATGGGACTCAGTTATGTTGGGGAAGGTTGGCCCACCAAAAAATCCTAAAGCCAGCTCTTGGTAATATGTTCAGCCATGTCTGATGCTGGGGCTGAGCTGGCTGCTGTACATTCAGGCCTCCACCAAGTAAAGCACTGAAGCATGTGCTTAAATCCCATTGATTCTCACGTCCTTATGTGTTTTGCTGGGTTGGAGCTTCATAGGTAAATGGCTCCTAGTTCTTACACAAATGGGCAGAGGGGTAGGAAAACGTGAGGATAACCCCAGTTTGTAATCCCAGAATGCTGTGTTTACACTGTGTGCCTTGGGCAAATTACAGCCTACCTCAGTGTCCCTATTTCTAAAATGGCAATAACTTTGCTATCTCACAGGGGTGCTGGAAGGATTAATCAGTTAATGGTTGCACAGTCCATTGGCAATGTAAAGCCCTAATTAGGTGTGATTGTAAAGCTTTCGTAATTAGGAATTTTTGGTTAACAGGTGTGATAGTAGTGTGTTTTTCTGAGGCAGTGCGAGCTAATGGCATGAGACAGAGGGCATAATATATTGGCACAGCAAACAGGTTTACAAGCTACATATACTGTGGTGTAATCATGCCTGGGAGTCACTGGATGTTACTGTGACTTCTGTGTATCGAGAGCTCTGCCATATAAAGAAATGCTTCCAAAAGCCAGCTGTTAGGGCAGTCAAGCCTGGTGTATGTGTGTCCCTCCTCTTCAGTATGGTGCTGTGCTGTAATGGTTAATGGCAGGGGCACAGGACTACTGCGAAGCTCAACAGTTTGGGGTCATTCAACATTTCTTTTGTTTTGCTTTGATTTGCATTGGTCCTTGCCCCCGATGTTCCACTCTCCTTTTCAGGTTTGAACCAATCTGCAAACTCAGCCCAAACCATTAATATCTTGCCACTATTCTCCTCTCCAGTGAGAAAACGTCCCCCAGTCCAACAAAGTCAGAGGCTGGAATCCCCTTTCCACAAGCAATGTCACTGAAAGTGACAGACTCCCCATCGTGGAGGGAGAGGATAGCTGCCCAGAGGCTGTTAGCACCATATTGTTAATGCTACCAGTAGGCTTCCCCCTACCTCTGGGTTCTGGCTCGTTCCCTGCATCCTGGGTCCCTTATTGAAGGAGAAGGTAGGAGAGTAGGGGTCTGACAGCTCTGAGTGGAAAAGGAAGGTGCATTGAGAGGACCAGGTCTTTAAAAGGCTAGATATCTTTCAGGGGGAGGAGAAATCTTTTCCCATGAAAACCTGAAGTGTCTGTCAGCAGATGAGACTCAGGAGGATTCTCTGCAGCTTGAGGTCCTTAGACCACAATTTGAGGATTTCAATAACTCAGACATAGGTTAGGGATTTGTTACAGGAGTGGTTGGGTGAGATTCTGTGGCCTGCATTGTGCAGGAGGTCAGACTAGATGATCATAATGGTCCCTTCTGACCTTAAAGTCTATGAGTCTATGAGCAAGTCTTGGGAGGAAACTGAGAAAGAAAGGGACAGAGGCAGAGCCCTAACAGAGAAGGCTAGCAGGGTGTGTGTCAGGGAGCCATGTCCAGGCTCAGGGGTGGGAGGTTCCGTGGCAGTTGGAGGCAGCCAGTCTGGGGCAGAGACGTGTTGTCAGTTGGGAGCCCCCATGCCATGGCGCCTTGAAGGAAGCTGCTTCAGGAAAATGGACTGCGCCTAACCACTGCTCTGTGCCTTCCTAGTCCTGTCGCTGTGGCTGCCTGAGTCACCTCTAGAGTGTCCTGCTGGAGCTGGAACCTAGACAGCCCAGTAAGCGCCTGCTGATGCTGTGTCCCCATATGGGTCATCCAACCTACAGCTGGGACGAGGGAGTGACTGAAGCTGCTTGACCCTCAACCCTGCCTTGGAGGTGGTGCAGGGGGCCATTGTTCCTCAGGAGGCACGATGCCTCCCCGAGCAGCTCCCAGCGTGTGGGGAGAGAGTGCACAGACTGCTACAGCTCCTCAGGCAGTGCCCACTGCTCTTGCAGCTGGCTAGCTGCACTAGCCCCAAGGGCTAGTAGTAAAGCCCAGGGACTGTACTCATGGCTGCCGCCTGTTCAGGTGGAAAAGCCACCCCCTGGCCCACGTTAGCTTTTTTAACAAGAGGATTAACTTCACAGCCAGCTAAGTATGTGTTAGTCCAGGCATTCTGTCCTGAGGGACTAAGTGACGAAAGAGCCCCAGTGCCAATCCAGTGTGTTAGGCAGAGGCTGGTAAAACACTAGAGCAACATATTGCCAGCTACAGGGGATCGTATTTGTTGTGACTTTGACCCAGAGTTAAATGTGGCCTAACACTCATCAGGGCATTGACTGTAACTTGCTCCTGGTAGTTCCCATTCAGGAGACTATGTGCTCCCAGTGGATTTCTGACCTCTTCCCGTACAATGCAAACAGGAGATAAGGCTGGGATTTTTCAGAGGAGTTTTAGTTAGTGTTGGCTGGAAAATATTGAAATATGGGCAGGGGGGAGAAGCATCAAAATGTTAAATTTTTCCAAGGAAATTTTTTTAATTTTACAGCAAAGAGTCAAGAACTGAAATAATGGTCAGGCCATGTCATTATGGTGCCTCATGGAATATTGGGTGCCTCATGCTCTTATTCACCTCTATAAGTTGGGCTACTTGGTTGGATTACATTTCCCATGATGTGCCATGGTCTCACCTTATACTGAAGGCAGTCAATTGAATCATAGGAGCTCCAGCTGTGGCGCATTATGAGAGCTGTGGTTTGACTGAGAAGTCCAGCCCATAGAAAAGAATGGGGAAATGAGGAAACTGAACTTCAGAACCCATGAGGTCTGGTGGCAGATCATTTCTGATGAACTATTTCAGTTTTTGGATGTTTGTTTTTGTGATGAAAAATGAAGATTTTTCACTAGTAGACACTTTTCAGTCAAAGTTTTGTTTTGTCAAATCCCCAATTTTCTATTGAAAAACAGTTTTGACAGAATTTTTTCAATCAGCACTGAAAAATTACACCTCATTCCTCAAGATCAGGTCTATTGCAGTAGAGAAACAGATTGGCTGTAAGAACTGCTGAGGAAAGGTTCAGTAGTGTTCTCAGACAGTGCTGTCTGTTAAATGCAAGGAGTTATCTCTGTGCATTGCATTTCCCTCTCATATGTCCCTGGAATCTATTGGTGCACAGACTAATTGTATTCTTATGAAGCAGTGGTTCTCAACCCAGGGTGCATGTACCCCTGGGGGTACACAGAGGTCTTCCAGGGAGTACATCAACTTATCTAGATATTTGCCTAGTTTTACAACAGGCTAGATAAAAAGCACTAGCAAAGTCAGTACAAACTAAAACAAACTAAAATTTCATACAATGACTTGTTTATACTTTTCTCTATGCTGTACACTGAAATGTAAGTACAATATTTATATTTCAGATGATTTATTTTATAATTATATGGTAAACATGAGAAAGTAAGCAAATTTTCAGTAATACTGTTCTATGACAGTATTTTTGTATTTTTATGTCTGATTTTGCAAGCAAGTAGTTTTTAAATGAGGTGAAACTTGGGGGTACAGAAGACCAATCATACTCCTGAAAGGGGTACAGTAGTCTGGAAAGGTTGAGAGCCACTTTTATAAAGGATCTTCCACAGAGCCCCAGTGGGAGGAACAATAATACAAATCTACAGCTCTTCCCCTTCCATGCCCCACTCTGAGTGAACTGACAGATCTAAGTTCTTCTGGGCTCAGAATCAGAGACAACAATCCACACATATGTGCAAAGGTACAAATTCAGCCCTGGTTGATTCAATGGAGTGGCACCTGCTACCACCAGATTTGAATATGCCCCATTGACTTCTGTGGAATTGCAGTCGCATATGTGAGAGCAAGACTGGGTCCTTAACTTATTGTCAACATCTAGCTGTGTTAAAGGTAATAGCTTTGTGTTCAAAGAGGAAAAAATAGGAATTTCATATGTTTCTGCTTTCTAGAGTAGAATGTATCCAGCGTGATCAAATATATGTTGTGTACTAAAAAATATGTATAGTGAATAATATTACGCAGTACATAGTAGCCCACTGTGTTCTAGATTTTGGTTTCTTACCTACCTGATACATTGTTTGTATTAAAAGGAGGAAAAGCGACAATGAAAACCTGGAACTTACCAAAGGCACTAGCCTGGTATTGGAGAACCTTGCTGAGGTTATTTTTTCTCTTATTTCTTTTCATCATATTGTTTGCCATTATTTGGAGCCAGAACAAAGAAGAGTGTTTAAAAATGGGAAAGCCTGGATTAACGTCATTTCATGTAGGTAACAAAAGAGATAAGGAACAAATTCATTTCAAATAAGGTTATTTCTTATTGGTGGAATATATACGAGTTGATAAAATCTCCCAAAAGAGGAGCCTCTGAACAGCTATTTCAGAAAAAAAATTGCATATAAATCTATCTAATGAAAAATTCTGACTCTTTGACAAGACACTGAAGTGTAAGTTTTTCAATGATGCAAACATTTTTCAGCAGTTAAAAAAATATGGAGATCTTTAATGGCAGTAGTGGTTTGCAATACTCATGCTGAAAAAGACCCTTTCCACTATAGGGAAGAGAGCTTTGGCAGTGTTTACCAAATAGATTCCTATCCGTGAAATTTGTCATAAGAGAACTCGGGCTGACTTTTGTCACCATTATTCCTTGAATTAAAAAAAAAAGAAAAAAGACTGAGGTTTGTTTAGGCTGATCAGATTTGCAAAACCGTGGTTTATATATTTTGGCTCCTCAGCCACTCCAGTCTTGATGTTTTGCAGTGTTTTGAGAGCTGATCTGTGCATGACAGTGTGTGTTTGTGTCTGTGGAAGAGTGGGGAATAGAGGAAAAATTAGGTTACTAACCAGTAATGAGGATTAATTAGCTAATGTTTGCAAAGCTCTTTGAAGATGAAAAGCACTATATGTGTGCTAAATACTATTAAGTAATTGAAGTTCTTTGATTGACTGCTAGTTGATGGGATAACAGCAGTCCTGCCACCCCCCTTGTCTTGCTTGTGTTTCACTATTAATCCTACCTTGTTTCTGTTTGACTGTGCAGTGCACACTGCCAGCAGACACTATCAGAGTGCCCACTCTAATCTGTCACAGAATCAGAGGTGCTGCTAGGGCTATGGGTATGTTAAAGAGGAGTTTGCATTCAGGTCCACACTCCAAATATGAAACTTTCTAAGTCAAAATTGTGCCCAAAAATCCGGTTTGTACACATTATAAAAGAGTTCCCTGATGCTTCTTGCCCAGATGGTGAGAGAACCTGACCAAACCCAGTTACTTATACTGGATATCTTCAGTCAGTCAGGCCCCAGCTCCTTACAATTTTCCAGGGGCCCTGGCCATTTGCTGGTCTTCTTAAGTCTTTCTGGTTTACCCCGGGAGTTTGCTGCATTCTCCATAGGGTTGAGATGAAGGGCTCCCAGCTGGAAGTTCCTTCTGTGGCTCCAGAAGACCCTCCAGCAGTCTCCTGCTCCTTTCCCCCAGCTGACTGCAGTTTCCTCTCTTTTAAAGGCTCCTTCCTAAGCATACATGACTGACAGGTCTGGGGAGGTATGGGGATAGCCCTGTCCCCAGGACCTGTCTGGGACTCTCCTTGTCCGTGTGCGGTCTATATACCCTGTCGCACATACCTGTAGACCAGGGTGAAATAGTGCACTGTATTATGGCTGATACAGTGACACTGTTCAGCGAGAAAATGTTCAAAGTTGCAGTGGCTGCCAAGGAGGAAAAAAAGCAAACATGGTATTGGTCTTCAAATACAGGAAGACGAGCAAAACTGGCAACCCTTAGCTAGTAATTTTAACGTCAAACACTAGTGAAATAACAGAACTAGTATCAAGAACCAAAGCTCACAAAACACCTAGAGGAGAATGGAACCATGAGGAATAAATGTGAAGTTATAAAAAAGAAATCTTGTCAGACAAACCCACATTTATTTCTACAGAATTGTAAAATTTGTGGGTGATGGGAATGAGATAGATATAATCCATTTGGAGTTTATTAAAGCATTGGACATAGCTACTCTCATAATCTTATTCATTAATTCAAATTGACTTGGATATAAACACTATCACATGGGATGGAAAGTCACAGAAGTTCTGTAAACAAAGGCTAATGATAGGAAGCAAAGTATTGGAGTGAGGGAGAGCGTTTAACGGACGGCTGCTGGGATAGATCATGCCCTGTCTTATTTAACATCTTTGTTAATAACCTGAAAGAGGGAATAAACAGAAAATTGTTAAACTTCCTAGATATACTAAATTCAGCAGTGTTGCTACAGGGCGAGAAATAATATAAAGAATGTTAAAGGGCTTGGTAAAAGAAAAGAATATACTGTTGTGTTGACAACCTTGCTAGATTTTACCTAAAATAAATATAGTTACTCAGTATCTGCATAATTCCCATGTATTTCCCTGTATCCACAAAATAGGAAATAATATAAATACAGAGGTGAGCTACCTATAAATTTTTATTTGGCTATCTGAGTCCATTGGCGAGTTTTATGTAGTGCCCCAAAATGAGAGGCATCTTGGAGAAGTGAGTTAATGCACTTGAGGGAAAAATAATCCAAAACACAGGTGTTCAATGGGGAGAAACCTGAAAAGCAGTAATGCACAGCCCTAGGGGGTAATTGTAGACAGCAAATTGGATATGAGATTACAGTGTATAAAGCAGCAAAAACTCTAAATGAAAATTTGGTCTACATGTGCAGAGTAGTCTTCTCTAGTAGTTACAGCAGAGGTCTCCTGGGTTCTGTTCCCAGTTCTGTCACTGCTCCCTACGCACTCTAGCACAGGGGTTCTCAATCTTTTCTTGTAGAGTGCCCCCCCACCATATGCTATAAAAACTCCACAGCCCAGCTGTGCATCATAACCGTTTTTTTTTCATGTAAAAGCCAGGACCAGCATTAGGGGGTAGCAAGCAGGGCAATTTCCTGGGGCCCCATGCCACAGGGGTCCCCACAAAGCTACATTGCTCAGGATTCAGCTTCATCGCCAGGTGGCAGAGCTCAGGGCCTCAGGCTTTAGCCCCATGTGGTGGGGCTTCGGCTTTCTGCCCTGAGCCTCAGGCGAGTCAAATGCTGGTCCTGCTTAGCAGAACCCCCCTGAAACCGGCTTGGGGCCCCCTAGAGGGCCCTGGACCCCAGGTTGAGAACCACTGCTCTAGCACAGGTCATGTAACTTCTCTGGACCCTCAGTTTACTTATAGGCAAAACAGCTCTAATAAATAGCTACATCACAGAGGACTTTGTGAGGCTTAATTAGCTAATATTTATTACTTAGACTGAAATTCTGGGATGCTTGTTGTTCTCTTAAGTTAAGAATTCTGAAAGGGATTTTTGAGAAGTTGCATTAAATTTAAAGAAGAAAAAAAACCTCTCATCATAGAGAGCATAAAGCTTTTGCTAATGCATATTATTCACTCTCTATAAATACCTGTGAGGAGAAGGATTCTAACAGCACTTTTCTGTGCCCTGGTTCCCAGTGCCATTGAAGCACATTATGTATTGTTCTCCTGTGACACTGTACCTTGCTATAATACAAAAAATACATAAATAGCAATAATAGTGTCCTTCACAAATTGGAGCATTGGCAGATTGAGAGGTATAAAACAGACCAACATAACTTCCAAATATATAGGAACAATACGGTTTATATTGTATGCAGTAGCTTGCATCAGTCTCACATATTAGAAAGTAACAGTGTTTTCTTTTTAAGGCCACAGCTGGAGAGGAGGGGACACCTGGCTTGGAGGCTGCTGTTTGTGAGATGCCACCAAATCAAAATTTTACTGTAAAAGGATATGTGATAGACCCTTTACCGATTCCATATGAATATCTCTTAGGCGCTCATCCTACTAGAAAAAGTGAGTGTTGCTTGCAAGATGGACTCTGATCAGCCTAGTCCCTTGCTGTTGTATTTGGAACAAAAGTATTAACACGTGGTGCAGGCAAATTATCAAAATAACAAATGACCTTAAAAAGTAAGACACCTGAGAGGTGAAATCACCCAGGTTTCTCTGAAACATCGCGAGCCACAAAAGAGGGAGAATTCTATCTCTGTTTCATTCCAAAGAAACTCTGCCTACCAAATCTCTCCAGCTGTATAGCAACATTATAATACTGGCCCCAGTTCAAGGTTCTTAACCACATGCTTAATTTTAAAGATGTGAGTAACCTCACTTATTTCAATAAGACTACTCACAGTCTTAAAGTTAGGAATGTACTTAGTATCTTACTGAATCAGGTCCACTATGACATCAGACCAATGAGACATTGGTTTATCATCCCTGAGGAAAAACACAATGTAAAGTTCTGGAGCTTCCCCTATAAATCAGAGCAGAATTTGGCCTATTCTTCCTAGCAGCTTCTGAAATTAATCCTTTCATGGGTGTTACATACACCATGTCTGTTACTTTCCTCTTTTTCACCTAAAACTACCAGTAAACAATGTGCATATAGATACCCAGTACCACTGGATGTAGGTGCACCTTGGAACAATCAAGAATAAGGTTCTGATTTGGCAAGCAGCTCCACATGGCAGGGACTCCTGGGAGGGGATGGCTGGAGCACTCCTTGGACTGAGGCTTCTGTGAAGAGGTCAGTGTAGGTGTACATGAACCAGGAGATCAAGCTAGTGGGGGACTGGGGCAATGGCCAGTTTTTCTGCCTCTTGGAGGTGGCAGCCTTATTTGGACCCTGACCAGGTTTGGCCCTAGTGCCCCTGGAGATGTGGGCCAAATTTAAGTGAGTGTCATTGCAGCCTGGCACATGGAGTCACAGCACTGCTCAGGTTTGGCGTCCTACCCAGCTGGGCCTCTTCTCAACACTCCTACCAGATGGCCATGGTGTAAGAGAAGGAGAGCTTCTGGGAGGGGTCAGGTTTCTCACGTCACTTTTTATGGTTCAGATCATCCTTGACTTGTTCTGCCTCCTTGTTGGTGTCATGAGCCATCAGAGCCACAGTGTCCTCTTTGGAGTAGTGGTGCTGGTTACGAAGCTCACCCTTCTTCCCAGGGGAAAAAGAACCAGCTTTCCTGCTCACTTGGCTGCCCAATCACCCAGTGTCTCAGAGGCAGTTCCCTATTTGTATTGATTCAGACCAAACTTGTGTCCAGAGCCAATTGAGACTCCAGGCCTCTTTCTCTTCAGAGCTGGTAAATTTCTTCTCTTAGTCCTGCCTGTTTTTCAAAAGGCAGCAAGGCATCTCTGGCTCAGGTATCCAATGCACTAATGTACTGGCTCTTTTCTGATTTGTATGGGTGTCCAGCAAGTTCTGCTTTTGGCAGGAACCCTCTCCCCCTATAGCTGGGGAGCCAGCTGGACATGGTCAAGTTCATTTGTAGGTCACATTTCATGAAGACACCCAACATGTAGCCTAATTAGCGAATGTTTCCCAGAAAAAAAAGAAGAGAGTGTGGGTATTAGATTTTTAAAAGCATCAAATTGGTATGCATATGTAAACTAAATACACCTCTACCTCGATATAACGCTGTCCTCAGGTGCCAAAAAATCTTACCACGTTATAGGTGAAACTGCGTTATATCGAACTCGCTTTGATCCACCAGAGGCCACAGCACCCCTCCCCCCTTCCCCGAGCACTGCTTTACTGCATTATATCCGAATTTGTGTTATATTAGGTTGCATTATATCGGGGTAGAGGTATATTCTAGATATATTAATATTAAACATAGTTCACATTAGATTTTTTTTAAAAGTCTTGGCTGATCTTTCCCTGATGGTTTAGAATAATTGTCTTATCTGAAGATTTTGTAAAGTCCTTGTGGCAGATCTGTGAAAGGTAGATAAGTTGTTATTCCTGACGTCCAGTACAGTGAAAAAAACAATGCCAAATGCTGTGGTAACCTGGGGTTCTGAAGGCTACTTTTTTGTCAACAGTAAAAGGAAGCAACCAAATCTCATTGCAACCTACCATGTTATTTGTAATTGGCTGGACTAGGCATTCATTTTATTACCAGGGAACTGAGTTCAAACTTGTATGCTTATGCGCTGAGCTACAAACTTCCACTCCCAGACTAGGCACTGAATCTGGGGTCCTACATTGAAATCAATCGGTGTAAGAGGGAAATGATTGTGATACAGGGCACTTTCTCTCTGATTCTCAGATGTCTGTCTGTCTGTCTGCCTCTCTATAGATATACATATTTACATTTATGATCAGTAGAGTCTTAGCACAATACTCAGCTCACCGATTACGTATTATGTAGTTACACAAATAATTAATAAATGGAGATGTTCTCATATTTACAGACTGTATATCACATGCTTTAGCTAGTTTAAGGAAGGTGTGTGTTTGGGGGAAGGGAGGCAATCCATAGTACACAGGGTGCCAAAATTCTTTAATTTGGCCCTGCAGCTTTTACTGAGCAATTGGAACTACTATGGAAAAACACAGGACCAAACCAGCGAAACTATAATTTCACATGACTCTGCCTCTAGTTCACCAGAGCAGGAACAGTGCATAGAAGGAAAAAAAGAGATCATATAAATTATTTCTGTTTTTACCTTTTGTAGGATATTTGTCGATTGGGATTTCCTCCATTCACCGGAAGAATAAATACTATCTAATGAGAACAATTGAGTCCATTTTTAGTCAGTCTAGCCCAAAGGAGTTAAAAGAGATAGTCTTAGTTGTATATCTAGCAAACAATGATTCTACTCTAAATAAGCAAACAGCCAAGGCGATTAGAGATGGATTTAGTTCACATATCGATGAAGGAAACCTTCTTGTTATATGCAGCTCTCTAGCCAGTTACCCTTCTTTACAAGGTCTGCAAAGGAACTTCTGGGATAAAGATCAAAGTGTCCAGCACAGATCAAAACAGAATGTGGACTATGCTTTTTTAGTTAATTTTTGTGCCAGCCTCTCACATTATTATCTGATGTTGGAAGATGACGTGGTTTGTGCTAACGGTTTCCTTTCCATAATACAACAATTCATACGTGAACGGATGGAACCCTGGACCACAGTCGCCTTTTCCACATTGGGCTACGTAGGGAAACTCTATCATAATGAAGATCTTCCCAAACTGGCACGGTTCCTGTTGCTGTTCTATGATGTGATGCCTTGTGACTGGCTCTTAGAACTTTTCCACCAATCCAAAGCGCAGAAAGAAATCATTACCTTCAGACCTTCTCTTTTTCAGCACATTGGCAGAATCTCATCTTTTCACACTATGGAAACTATTTTCAAAGATCCAGAGTTCCAAGAAGATTTTGGGGATTTTGGAGACTTCCCTGCTGTCTCCTGTTACACAGACATATCAGTGTTTGATAACTATGTGCCTGAGGAAGTTTGTCCACCTGGCAAAGGTGTCTTTTGGGGAAGAAATGTAACATCAGGGAGCTCCTTTACCATTGTTTTTGAAACACCTGTCATCCTCCAGAAGCTTCAGATTTATACAGGATCAGCTGAATACAAACGGGACATTCTGTATTCTGGTTACGTGGAACTGGGCACAGTGAAAATAAAGGAAAATGTTAGTGCAACATGCAGGATTTTCAGAAGAGCGGGAGATTTTCGCAATGGAAAATTTGAATTGGACAACTTTGGTCAAGTTATGGGGGAGCAGATTCACTGCCTTCGAATACAGGTAACAGACACAAAAAACGAATGGCTGATTATAAGGAAAATAAATATTTGGGTTAAAAAGGGTTAATGGGTTAAAACTCAGGTTCTGTTTTGCCACTTATGTTTAAAAATGGGAAGGAAATCCATATTACACATCACCTTGTACTACTCACTATGTAACAAAAGCAACTTTGTCATTGTTTAATGAAAACCAAAGCCAGACTTGGGAGGAATTTCTAGTTGAAATAAACAAAATAAAACTCTTACAGAATACATTAATCTTTTTCTCTCACAATGCACTTGTGTCTATGAAAGGTCATTGGTAATAGAACGTGTATGCCCACTCTTTAAATAGGATTTATCACCTATGTGGTGGTCATGAACACTTAGGCTATGTTTACACTAGCACTTATTGCGGTATATTTTATGTCACTCAGGGATATGAAAAAGGCACCCACCTGAGTGACGTAAATTACACCAACCTAAGCACTGGGGTAGACACTGCTATGTTGGTAGGAGAGCTTCTCCAGCCAACATAGCAGTCACTGTTCGTGGGGCTGGAGTAGTTAAACCGACAGGAGAGCTCTCTCCATTTGGCTTAGAATGGTTACAATAGTGAGCTTACAGCACCACAGCTGCATTGCTGCAGCTCTGCTCCTGTAAACTCTCCAGTGTAGCCATAACCTCAGGGTTACAGTTAGGTGCATATCTGCCTAAATCTAGGTTCTCTGCTCAGCTGTTGCCTAACCCTGTAGATGTCGCCCAAAAACAGAATGCACAAGGGTGCCATGCAATAAGGAGCTAGTAGGCAAACTTCTGCTTAGTTCCAAGACATAATTGCTTTAATTGTTTAAATATAATTGCTGACTCATCAGCGTTCACACATTTACTCATTCCACACATCCTCATAACAATGAGGTCATTGTGACACTGGGAAAGTATCTTTAAGAGTCTAGGACAAGTGGATAACCTTACCCTAATAACCTTTGGCTTACAAGCCAGAAAGCTGCTTTCAACAGCTCTTAGAAATGCTCATTTTTTATTAAACATTTGGCCCACTAAAGCTACTCAGGCATAAATCCAAATATGGCCTATGTTCCATACATCATATCTGCACAGGAAGTCACAGACCTTGCACCAAAGAGCTTGCATTCTATCCATATCTATACCTTTTCTGTGTTGGGAGGAGGAAATGGGTATGCTTAACATACATGTGTATATGAATTTCTCTCAATGGAAATGCAAAAGAACTGTGGTGACACTTTTCTACCCTCCTTTGTATTTTGTGTTCTACGCTTATACAGTAGAGGGCACCAAAGCTTCATTAGCTGGCCTTCACAAACTGACCTTTTTTTCTGATGATGCTGACAATTTCATGCATGCTGTTTAATTATATGTGCTCAAACTCTACCTAAAATACATGTAAAATCAAGCTCAGGAAAAAGGAATTAAGCACTAGTTGCATTAATGAAGTAGCTACTGTTAACACTGGTGATGATACATTTACCTGGTGATGTTCTGTTTATACTCTTTGACTCAGTATATTAAATATATAATACATCAACTTTCCATACTGATAACAATCTAGCAAAGTAAACTCATGACTCATAGGTGTGACAAATACAAAACCTTTAATTCGTGGTTGGCATCACACCCACAAATGGGAAACTGAAGGAACCAATCCAATTTAGCACCTGGGAAGAAATGAACACTGGAAGCTGCTTTGTTGTAGTCCCATTGATTAACTCAGTGAGGGACACTAATGGACTCCAGTGGTGTTCTGTCCATTTCTTGGAGAATACAAGAGAGGCATCAGTGAAAAAATGCCCTAAAGATGAGGAAATGTAAAGATTAATAGAATCAAGAAGCCACATAGTCAGCTACAGGAAAGAGCTAGTGAAGCACCACTCAAACTGCTGGCAGTGAGAAGTTTACTCAGGGCTGCAGCAGTTTTATTCTTTAATATAAAAGAACACAAAACCAATGTTAAGCCTTCAACAGGATCCAGGTTAGCAACTCCATACAAGGTGACAGCTAACAGCAATATAGCTAGAGTGAGCTGCTACTGAAAGCCACAGCCACAAAATGTTGAGGAGAGCTGAAATTGCAGGCAAAGGGGAGAGATTGTGTAGTGAGAAAGAGAGTGATCTACATTGAGCACCACTAAGATAATCAATAATATCAAAAAGAATAGTGCCTGAGTCTAACTTTGTGCAGCTCTACATGCCAGATCTCTGGTGGAGGAGTAGCTGGTGCCCATCATAACTCTTATAGACCTGTGGGAAGGATTAAGTGCCACCATCTTAGTGAAATTCTATCAGTGTCGGGGGGACAGAAATACGATGGTGTCAGCAGTGTTTGATAGATCAAAGAGAATCAGCACTGATGCTCCAGTTCTGTCTATCAAAATAAGGCAGTCATCTATCAGTGCCACCATGGCTGTGTTGATGCTATGAACTTGCCTGAAGCTAGAATGGGAGAAGGCTAGAAAATTAGTGATGGTCAGATTAGTGATGGCCACAGCTAGAGCTTTTCTTCTCTTGTCTTACCCTGGAGTAGAAGCTTACCTTATGATTTCCAGTGGTTGGGTATATTTAGGCAAATAAATATATTTTCAAATACACTGATTTAAAATTAAAATGTTACTTCTGTGCTTTATAGTGCTAAGAGTCTTATGGGCCTGATACAAAGCCCATTGAGGCCAATGGAATAACACCCAATGACTTAAATGGGCATTGGATCAGGTTCAATGAGAAGACACTAACGTTTAAAATTCTGGAAGTGGCATAACTGATTCTGATTCTGTGGTTTATTGGGACAACAACAGAAACCAATTTTTCAACTTCATAGTTTTAACCCACAGAGTCCTTGAGTAAACCCACACTTAGATCTCATATGGTATGTCTACACTGCAGCTGAGAGCAAGCTTTCTAGCCTGGGTAGCTTTATCTATGTGACACCACTGACTTTAGTGGGAGTCCTGTTCATAAAACTCTTTTACCATTCTGAGAATTCATCTATAAACCTTTGAGGAATATCTATCAAACAGATTACAAATGCCTTTCCCTCCCCACCCACCTGATAATTTATTTTCTCCTACATGGCATGTCAACAAGTCAATATTGGGTGGGGGTAGATCTGGGTTGTCTTTCTGTGGAATACTTATTACTAAGACTCCAGAAATAGGACTGGTTAACTAACTAGAGTGGACCATGTAATGATGACTAGGTGGCAGTATTTTAAACATGACAGTTTTTTTCTACAGTAAGTGCTAAATCATGTTTAATATATTAGTTAACGTGTCATAACAATGTCATTTCCCTAGTGGCTTCAATGTGAATTTCAGGTGAATTGCTCAGGCGAAGGCAAACTGAACACTGGTTTCCCATAGAGTTAGTTTCACAGTTCCTTATCTTTAAGGTGCTTAATAGCATAGACCCAAGATACCTAAAAGAGCACCTAATGCTCCTGAACGAAGGCCATGGCCAGCAATTTTACTCCTCAAGCATAATGGAACTTTCTAGCATAAGGGTAAATCTTGTCTATGCAGGAAACAGAGCTTTCTTGGAGGCAGGTCCAAGATTGTAGAATGAATTCCCACAGGAACTAAGGCCCACACTGGAGTGCAAGGGCTAAGGAACAGATCTGGGCCCAGGTGACCCCACCCAACCACATCTGCAAAGCCTGCACAAGCAGGAAGCCGGGCTTAAAAGGGGAAAGAGAGCCACTCACATGGAGGCAGATAGTGGAAGGGAGCAGACTGAAGTGGTGCACTTGGAGGTGGAGAACTTGTCGCCTGAGGCCTGACAAGGAAGACTTGAGCAAACCTACAAAGGAGAGGCAGGTGACTGACTGTGCAGGTCAGAGACTTTATTTGAGGTTCTTTGATTTACTCTGCGGGAAGGAGACTTGAGTAAAAACTGGTCTGGTGTATGCGTGGGGGGCTGCTTACCTGCTCAAGGTGCAGGATGTATTTACCCACCACTGGGCCCTGGACTGGAGTCTGGTGGAGAGGGTGGGTCTGGGCTTCCCTATATGCTCCAAGAAGATGTGATAAGAACAGGACCCTTCACCCTGAGGGAGCACCCTACTGGGGAAGATGATGGCTATTCATAGGCCCAGACCCCAAAGTCCCTGTATTAAAGGGAAGAACTGGAAACCCTTGGTGAGGAGTGAAGGACAGGACTGTATTTTCAATAGGGAGATGACCTGACACAACCCGCCTGACTGCTAGGTGGCACTGTTGGTGGTCATTCTCCTTCTCCAGACTGTCACAAAACTCATCACCTTCTGCTCCAAGTGCAAAGTGTCTTTTTTGACCTGTGTTCTCCAATATAAACATATATTTTGCTGTGTGTGTGAGAGAGAGAGAGAGAGAGAGAGATACTACAGTAGTGAGAGCTGTACAAGAACTCAATTAGAACAGAGATATTTCAATGGGGTTCGAAAACCAAGGTCTCAATAGCCATTGTGGACTGAACAAGATATAGGCTTTGGGCTGGTGGCGCTCCCTGTACATCTCTGGTCAAGAGAGAAAAAGAAGAACTGTGTAGAAAAAGTGACTGGACCATCCCTAGGATACAATGGCCACAGCTAGAGCTTTTCTTGTCTTGTTTTACCCTGGAGTAGAAGTTTATCTTATCACTTCTGCTGGTTATAAGTGTGTCTATTACCAGGATGCCAAAAGCTGACGGAGGTGTTGAAGACGTCCTCATTCAGATGCCGTTCTTCTTAACAAAAAATTAAACCATGGATACTGGGAAACTTCAATTTAAATGTATTTATCCAGATCTCATACATTGCTACACTTCTTACAGTGACCCTTGCCTATCAAAAGCCCTTTCTGATCCTCAATTCTGCAAGGTGGCAAGCACCGTCAACTCCCATTGAAATCCACATGAACACTCAGCTTCTCACAGCAGCACTCTACTCCTTACAGGATCAAACCTTTCACTGACAGCTGCATGCTGTAATCACACAGGCAGAATACACTAAGGTGGATGCTTTATCTGTGGATTACATTTAAGCATTTCCAGCTCCCATGAGAAGAGACAGCTGTGCTTCTTGAAGGATTTTGAACTTAGTTTGTTGAGGAGGGAAGCACTATATCTGGGGAGTAGTTCCTCTGTCTTAAGCTAGTTTATTGCCTTCTGCTGTGTTTGTTCCTACATCATATTAAGCCAGCTATTAGACCTGACTCTTCTCACACTGTTCACATGATCTCCAGTTTCTGCAGCCTCCTAATCAAGCAAAATTCCCACTGACCTTAAAGAGAATTTTGTTCCAGTAAGAGCTGCAGAAGAGTGGCAAGGGTAGACATTCACATACACGAACACTCCTTTCATTTCTTTTTAAAATCACTTCCAAGCATGGGGAAATTTTGACTCTCAAGGGCAAACTTTGAAAGCAAAGTAACACACCCATGTCCTATTTCTTAACAGGAGCTGTACACATAACTTGCTCGCAGCTTTGAAAATGTTTCTTTTAATATAGATTAAAAGCATGTGAGTCTCTTGCTGAATGCCAGAGGCTCTAGAAACCCTGTACTTGGTGGCTTGTAAAATTATCTCCCTTCAAAAGAATTTTCCTATGCACTGATTGCAAAAGGAAAGAAAAGAGAGTAAAGTAATGCTAACAGGATTGTGAGTTACTCCCTCATTCCACTGTACATTTCTATTCATTCTGCATACTGCTTACGCAGCACTGCCCTGATCACACAAACACTGCTTTCAAACAGAGCCAGCCTGTTGGTTCAGCATATCTGGGCTGCCTGCTGAACAGCTCCGTCCATCATACACTGAAAACCACCCCACTGAAGCATCACCCATGGCCATGTAACCGCTAAAAGGTGGCAATCCTGAAAGAATAAGCACAGCTATCACTGCCTCATCGGCAATGGGCTGAGGCTAACTTATCATAACTGGGAACGATGCTCCAGAGGGGATAACAAGGTGGCAATCATCTTCTCAAAAGAGAAAAGATTGTCTTGTGATTAAAGCAGACAGGGGTTCCGGCCAAGCTGGATTTTGTGCAACCTTGGGCAGGTCACTTGGGGGAGGGGGAGATTTTTAAAGGCAAAATGAGATTTAAGAGCCCAACTCCAATTGATTTGAGTGCTTAAATGCCCTGTGTGCCTCTGAAAATCTCCCCCTTAATTTCTGTGCCTCATTTCTACCATCTGTAAAATGGGAAAATAATACTAGCTTTCTCCTACCTAACTCTTCTGGTCTGGAGCTGTCCCTTGCTACATGTTTATACAGTGCCTAGCACAACGGGATCCTGATCTTGGTTGGGCCTCTAGGCTTTTCTGAAATAAAAATACTATAATAAGCCTTGAGCTACCTGCAGGTCCCCAACACCTCCATCAGCCCACCTCCCTTTGTATAGCAAATGCTACATATTAGAAAATGTTTGGCTACATTACTCAACATAGTTGTAACTAACAATAGCTGATATAAGACCAGAGCAAGCTGCTCCGTGGGTTTAAAAAGGTTTCACTTAGTGTACTCGTCAGCCAAATCCTGCATCAGGCAGAGCTCCTGCAACTGCCATTGAACCCAATGAGAGTTCTGTAGATATCTGTATAAGGCTTTGATACCATGACCATTACTTTACTACTTCAGTGCCAAGTTGAAGGTACACTGCACCTCTCAGTATATGGGCCAATGTATATAAGAATATCACTGTCAAACACCCTTGATCACAGAACCTGTTTCCTTTCAACACTCGGCCAGAAGGTTTCATGTAACTAATGTGGGCTGAAATCTGAATGACGACGTATTCTTCTGAATAAGTGAACGATCAGACTTGAACTTCTCCTAGAGTATGAGGACTTGAGGATTCTGCTGTGTAGCTCTGTATAGCTACTCTGCAGCTCCCATTGCAGGGCCCCCAAATCTCTTAGGATTAAACCTTTAAAAAAGGTCATTTTCCTATATTTTTAATAAGGGCTTTGTTTTACTTCTGATGCCACACAGCTTATGCTTGTTCCTCTCTCAAGCTAGATTGCCAGGGGCTCTCCATCCTGCCCCACAAATCCTCTTATTTTAACTTTTATTTTCCTCCTGCTTTCTGATTTTTGTCCAATTTTCCTTCTTTAGGGAGTAGGGGGGCTATTGTTTTGCTCCACTCCCCTGGTTGCCTCTCTTCCCTTACACACTGATTGGGAGAGGGAACGTCTGGACCATGTGCTCCAACAGCTGAGTTGTCACAGACACACAAAGTCTGAGCCAATGGAGCTTCTTTCTGAGGCTGTGGCACTCCATACAGCAGCTACACTTGTGGTCAGGTGCATTAGGAACAGCACATTTGAAGAGGATGCCCACTGTGTTACAAACAGCAGTTCATTTGCAGTGGAGAAGCAAGTGGAACTAGGATCATGTAGCTTTTCCACCCATGCTGCTGCTACTCCCTTCTACCCTGTGTAGTCTTGTGCCCAGTGTTGACAAATACTGTCATAAAGCACTAATGATTGCCATATGGCTAATGTGGAGATTTGGTGAAGTCATCTTGAATTGGAAGGGAGGGGAAAAAAGCCAGAAATCCAAAAAGAGATGGCAGACAATAGATTTTATAATACAATCAGCTTGATCTTATTGGGCAGGATCCTCTTGAAGCTTTTCCACTTTTACACGATGCTTTAAAAACCTGTAAGTATATTTGAATAAAGAAATGTCTTAAGATATTGATACATATTTTGATTGTCCTGATGCAAAGATCCATACTGTGTGGTAGTGTTAGCGAATCACCTGGATGTGTGGTTAGTTAAACCAGAGTCCTAGATTTTAAAGCCAATTTTATTATAATAAAAGATTTCACTTTAGGCTGCTTCTTAAACAAGGATTTTTAAATAATATATGTTAGAAAAAGGAGCAAATAGGTTTATGGGGCCAGATCTTCAGCTGGTGTAAACTGGCATAGCTCCATGAAGTCACTGGAGCTATGCTGATTTACACCCACTGAGGATCTAGCCTGAATCATTCTCATAGAACTGCAGTATGATTTTTTTTTTATACAGACCAGAGGCCCAAATGTCAGCAAGAACATAACATATATTTATTTACACTAATTACTAACCTTTTCCAGAGAAGCTGAGAACACTGTGAAGTGTGGTTTGCTGGTGTTAGCTATCCAATTGACTAGCCTATGTTTTGACAACTTAACATTCATTACCACACAATTTCAAAAACAGGAAAAAATACAGTAGAAGGTATGTGGAAGGCACTGGAATAATCAGCTGTAAGCAGAATGTGAGTCTACATCCACTCTAGAAACCCTGTGCAGTCTCCTTGAGGATTGTTTACAAAGTAACTTAAAGGGGTAGATGGGGGACTCTTTTTTAAATAACAAGAGCCCACTGAAGCGCAATGGGCTGATGATGGATGGAGTATCATTCTTTCCTGAATGACAAGAGAATAATGTGGGTAAAACCTAGCTGTTAATTTGCAAGCTAACCTGAAAAAAGTCTGAGGCAAAAAGCACAAGCATTATAAGGCTGCACAGACAAAATAATAATGAAACATTTGACAGTTTGCACATAATACCCAAAAGGTGCTGTAAGCACCTAGATCCTCTGAACACCGGTCACATAGCCTGTAGAAATAGAAAATGTGTTAGGTGATTAAGTTTGTACCCTTGCCAGGGAGGATTATCCCTGCATTGTAGTTACTCAGATGAAGCTATTGAGGAGTGGGTCCTATATGTAACCGAGAATAACACTAGCCTGTTTTCCTGCCATATGCATTACATTCCCAGCTAGTTTACTATCTGCTCTCACCCCCTTGCCTCTTAGCATCATTCCTTCCCAGACGTCTCCCTTCTACTGTCTTTCTAATTATTTGCCCCACAAGGTTCTAAGTTGAATCTAATTTTATTTTCTTCTCCAATCCTGGACTTGCTCACATGACTAGTCTTTAATCACATGAGTTGCTCTTCTACAGTTTACTTGCTTAAGGAAGGGCTACTCCTGGGCCTTCTCTAACCCCCACTTGGTGTTAATGAGTGTGGAGCTGAGATCTTGGGAGTATGAATACACTTGTTTGGGCCGCCTATTTCCACCAGCATTAGGTACCTTTTAGTGTTGTTTTCCTGTTGTTACTAGGCTTTACAGACCTCACTATGTATTATTTATGAATGTACCTGCCCTACTGGAATTATTTCCAAAAATTGGATTATATTTGACCAGCTAAAAAATCAATTTCATGTATGATCTACCCAAAATAAGAATGACAATAAATCTAAAACTGAGCCAAAAATGCCAATATTGATAAATTAGTATACAAGTTTCATAGTAAGGCTTTGGGGAATTCTGCATGTAAATGGCTTGAAAGATCAAGCCCTGTAATGGGAACAAAAATGGAGAGGTGGCAAAAGAATTTAGCAATCTCACAAGCCATTTTAATTCAGTTTGACTACATCTGAAATGTAAATTGTACTTCCTACATTTGTATTAACAGCTATGCCTATTGTGTCAATGTCTGAATATAAATCTAAGCAAAGAAAGCTGAAATTAACTATTGGCCATGAAAACACAGTAGGAAAAGCAAACTGTGTCTCAACATTTGAAATATTATAATCAGAGGGTTTCATAGTTTATTTTAGAAACAATGAGTCTTCTATTCATTCCAGCATTCAGAATATTCCTTTGTTCACATACTAATGTGCTGAACCTGATTACTTCAAGAACAAGATCTCATAATTGTAGGGAGGGAGGGTTCTGGGTTTTTCATCAGCTCCCCCACCATATGTTTCATTGGACAAAAGAACGTCACTGAATTCAAAGAGATGCCCATATAGTGTACTGTACAAAGTAAAATATTGCTCAAAGTTGTAAAATGTTGAAACAATGTCTTGTTTCATGTGAACTTCCAAATGAACGTGGCAATAGTGTAGGGTGATGAGAGGATACAACTCATCGCTATGGATAGAAATGTGTATCATTAACTTCTCCTACTTAGACAATATATAATTAATATCAGGTTCTCTTTGCACCTGGAAGAACTGCATAACAAAAATGTACTGTCTACAATATACCTGTGAGCACATGAGAGTTGGAACTACTTGCCAAAAACCTTGCCAAGGTTGATCTTGGGCCTCTTTCTTTGTTGCAGCAGCAATGTTCAGTAGCTGCATTATGTTGCCAACATGAACACAAATTTTAGTTTTATGTTAGACTGACATGTTTCAAACTATCAACACTTTGGGCTCAGTCCGGCTCCCAGAGAAGTCAATGACTTAAGTGAGAGCAGGAGCAGGTCCCTTCTGTACTATGGACAGAAATGACTGAAGGTGTGGGTTTTTCCCGCCCTCAGTGTCCATCGTCTAACTTAAGGCCTAAATCATCATGGCCCTTCTGCAAATGCAAAATTGGCCTGCACACAAGGGTATTTGCATGAAATCAGCATCATCCTTTCCCCCTGAAACTTGCATTGTCCCTCTCAGAAACTGAAGAAATTTTATGAATACAAATGCCACCACAGCATTATCTCACACGGCCCTCGTACAGTGCAAAGAGAGAGTTTAGAAATAGCCACTGGCAGCATTCTCTTAGGCCTGAGGACAGGAAGTCACCCTCTTTCCTCCCTATACTCCCTTTCATAGTGCCACTGATTCACTGCCAGTTTCCTAGTGTTTCCACCTCCATCTCGCAAATGGCCTTCTGAGACCACAATTCTTCTTCATTAATTAGAAGGAGATAGGGATCATCAGATGGAAACACATTTCACAGTGTTTTCTGCTTCTCTGGAAAAGGTTAGTTATTAGTGTAAATATGTTATGTTCTTGCTGACATTTGGGCCTCTGGTCTGTATAAAAAAATATCATACTACACTTCTGTGAGAATGATTCAGGCTAGATTCTTAATAGGTATAAATCAGCATAGCTCCAGTGACTTCAAATAGCTCCCCCACCGCACCGCATGGCTGGTATCAGGGAAGATCCCTGCTAGCCAAACACAAACAGCTCAGTGTGAAGCCCCTCACCCCCCATCCTTTTCTCTGCGATGATCGCTTTAACCCTTCCCCAACCGCATAGCTCGTATCAGGGAAGATCCCTGCTAGCCAAACTCGAACACTCAGCGCCAATGCCCCCCCGCCCCGCTTTTAAACCATGATTTATATTTACAAAAGGTACACTCACCAGAGATCCCCTCTATGGCTTTATAGTCCGGGATACCACCTTGGGAGGGTTGGGAGGATATTTCAGTCAGAGTGAGAAAAAGATCCTGGGTGTCAGGGAGAACAGTGCGCTGTGTGCTCTCCTCAACCTCGTCCTCCTCCTCTCCTCCTCATCTTCCCCATCTGCAAAATTCCTCAGCATGGTGACTGAGAGTAGCCCATCATCAGAGTCCATGGACAGCGGTGGGTAGTGGTGGCGGCCCTGCCCTAAATGCCTGCAGCTCAACATAGAAGCAGCATGTCTGTGGGCTCTGTCCGGAGCGTCTGGTTGTGATTCTTTGGCTTTCTGCTCCTTAAGCTTCACGCGCACTGTGCTGAGTCCTGTTGTGTGGCCTCTGTTCATTATGGTCTTGGAGATTTTTCAAATGTTTGGCATTCCGTCTTTTGAATGGAGTTCTGATAGCAAGATTCATCTCCCATACAGCGATCAGATCCAGTACTCCCATGTGGTCCATGCTGGAGCGCTTTTTCGATTCGGACCGCGATGGTCACCTGTGCTTGATAAAGCTCTGCATGGTCACATGTGTGATTAGCTCTGCCACACTGGGCAAACAGGAATGAAATTCAAAACGTTAGCAGGGCTTTTCCTGTCTACCTGGCCAGAGCATCCGAGTTCAGATTGCTGTCTAGAAAGGTCACAATGGTGCACTGTGGGATAGCTCCTGGAGAGCCATACCATCGAATTGCATCCACACTAACCCTAATTCGAACTGGCAATGTTGATTTATGTGCTACCTCCCCTCCGTCAAGGAGGGAGCATAAAAATTTATTTTAGTGAGCCCTTATGCCGACAAAAATGGCTTAGTTGTGTGGACGGGTGCAGGGTTAATTCAATTTACTCGTAGTGTAGACCAGGGCTTGGTATGTGTATTTTTGGTGCTAGCACATTGAAACTCCAGGCTCTATTGCAATATAAATATTAATAATTTTCCCTATGGAAGTAAACAAAGAGACATACATGCTATCATAAGCATCTTTCCCAAATCTGGACCTTAGCATCCAAAAATCTGGGTGCCTGCATGAAACCCCTCTAAGCTTAATTACCAGCTTAGATCTGATAGCCTGCACCAACCAGGAATTCCAGTGCCTGGTACACTCTGGTCCCCCAAACTTCCTGGGACCCAAGAACCCAAATCCCTTGGATTCTAAAACAAGGAGAAATAACCATTTCCCTTCCTGCTCTTTACTTCCTCCCAGATTTTCCGCCCTGGGTATACTAGGAGATTTCCCTGCTTCAATCCCTTGAAACACAAAACCGAGAGGACAAATTACCTTCCCCTCCTTCTTCCCCCGCCCCAGTCTTCCCTGAGAGAGGACAGTAATCTGGCACAGAGATTCCTTATCCCTTGCATACTAGAAAAATAAAAGTCAACAAGTTTTAAAAAAGAAAGCTTTATATAAAAAGAAAGAAAACAGACAAAAAAATTAATCTCTGCATTAAGTGACAATACACAGGGCTATTGCTTAAGAAAAATATGAATAAACAGCCTTATTCAAAAAGAGATACAATTTAAACATTCCAGCAAACTACACACATGTAAATACAAAAAAAACAATAACAGCCTATTGTTTTTTCTACCTTTGTACTCACAACTTTGAAACTGAAGATTAGAAGCTTACAGATAGAAAGACCACCTCTCATAGTGAGAGCCGGACAAAAGACACAGACCCAAACATTCCCTTCCCTGAGCTTTGAAAAATCTGGTTTCCTGATTGGTCCTCTGGTCAGGTGTTTGGTTCTCTTTGTTAACCCTTTACAGGTGAAAGAAACATTAACCCTTAGCTATCTATTTATGACACATGCATTTTCAAGGAGTTGCACAGGGACGTATCCATGCAGCCCCCATTCAGTCAGCAGAAGGTAGTTCTGTCCCAGCACAACTGTTTGTAGTATGGGTGGAACAGTGTATGCATCAAATAAAGAATAACTGGGATAAAGGCATCTAAGTGGTACAATCCAACATCAGTGCCGATTGTTCATACAGAGATCATCAAAGCCTTCCCAAAAGGTATCACATAAGTGAATAAAAACTATTGATCACATTAAATTGCAATGATTATTTCCTTATATAAGTAAACTCAGTTAATTATAATTCATTAATATACAAATTGAATGAAGGAAACTGAAGAGGTAACACAGAAGTAGAAATATCTATCAAAGTGCAAGTTCCTTAGATGGCTGCAACAGAGGTAATAAGCTAATATTCTCATTTTGAAACTGATTGGAAACAGTTTCACCAAGGAAAGTCTAAAACTCAGTCTGTAAATTATTTCAGCTAAAATCTATATACTCCTGCTGATAGAGGTTGTTCAAGATTTTCCTGATATGCATCCTAACTAAGGTAGCCGATTTTCATGGCACTACATGATTTGGTTATTCTGTTTTATGTTTTTAGGAATAAATAGGTATGAGAGAAAGAAGCATCTGTGAAAGAGTGATTTGTAAACTCAAGTAGCCTCTTCACTATTCATATACCTATAAGCTCAGGCAAGCTCTGAGAATCTGTAATAGATCTTATCAATAGTCTAATTGTGTCCTAGGACTACATTAATGCTTGTTTCACAATCACAAAACAAGTGTAAGGGACCTATCACTAAACCTTGTAAAATAAGATTAACAGGAATTAACAGAGCAAAAAGCTGCTGTTCAAGAACACAACAAAGACTACCTTCACTGCCGTTATGGCTTGATGGAATATTGGTTGCAACTTGCCTTTACATATCTAATTTATACTATATTCTTTTTCAGTAACAACAGCAGAACAATCCTATCTGAATATTAAGAGCACTCTGCTTGGAGGGGAAGGGGTGTGATTTTGTCTCCAAACATCTCATTTTACAGTTTAACCCTTTGTAAATAAATTATAGTCTTTATTTAGTTTTTAAAACATTCACCCACCTGCTACTCCACTTCATGAATTGACAGGCAGTAAATGAATTTGGGGGTTTTGGCTCTGATTATTTAAGGTGAGTTCCTGCTGACACTATTTGCTTTTTGTTTTTTGAAAGTAGCAGAGCTGCAATTAATTTCTGGAAGCTCAACAGAAAAAGAAACCAACATTTTACTATCAGAAATACCTAAAATAAAAGTACAAGTCACACCACTATCAGCTGTTTTTATCATGAAAGAGTATTGGTAAGTTATTTTATGCCCTCTTGAAATATGAAGGAGAGAGAACATTTATATATAGTGACAGGTTATGGCCAGTGTACTGTCACCGTTGCCTGCTTTGTCACACTTGTGGGGAATGTACAGCAACAACTTTTGCACATGCTAAATTGTAGCTTAGACTAAGATTTCCAAAGGAGCCTAAGGGAGTTAGATACCCCACTCCCATTGACTTTCCATGCTAGCAGTTAATAAGGCCCCTCCAGTGATATGGGTGGCATTTAGTGAGATAAGTTTACAGTTCAAAAGCAGAGCCTACTGTCACACATGTACATTGATGTGATTTTATACAAAGTAATCTGATGGCTACCTTGGTTCAGGAACATTCTATATGTGTGTTGGCTTTAAAAAGTAAGAAGGTTAAATTGCATGGAATGCTTCCTTTAGGATTTATAGGGGACTTGACATTACTGCTGGTGTGGAAGAGAACTATCTTCCTTCCATGTTGCATATAAGCATGTTACCCCCGTTTAGGCTTGACCACCTGCAGTCCACAGCTGTTGGACTTGATGAAGGAGCTTTCTTTGCTAAGGACATGTCATAAACTAGCTTGTGTACTTCTGCCCTCTACTGGAATATAGAAGACTTACTTGTACATTCTTCTGTTTGCTGAATTTGCACCTTCATTTGAGCTGGATCTGTTATTTTGGAGCCAGTGCATCCTTGCGATATTTTTTTCTCTTGGCATGAGATGACAGAAGGAGAGAAAGACAGAAGCAGGGAGGAAGGAGGGGTAGTCCAGTCTAGTGATTAAAGATAACTGGAAAACATGAGACCTTGTTTCTGTTCCCTGCTACTATCTTGCTGAATAACTTTGGGCAAGTCCCTTAAATTTTCTGTGCCTCAGTTTCTCTTTCTGTAAAACTGAGATAATACTGTTACCCCCTTTGTAAAATGCACTGGAATCCTTGGATGAAGTGCCTGCATGTACTCCACTACTCCATGGAGAAAGAATTTGCTGCAGAGCTCACCTGTTGGTGCAGAACTGTGCTGCAGAATTTTAACTTTTATTTCAGAAAAATGAAGCCTCTAGATTTTTTGGGTTTGAAGAAAACAACCTTCCAAGTGTAACTGATGCAGTGACATCTGCAGCCAGCCTGAAACAATAACTCTGGAGTGTTAACTTTGAAATCTAATAGTGCAAATTCCAATGTCAACTACTTCATTACTGATCATTTAAATAGCCATCTAATGAGCTCACCCTGCAAATTCAAGCCATTCTCCATGCTTTGCCACTTGACAAAAACCCAGCTGTCCCCAACCAAATCAATAACTTCAGTTTCTCCCTGATAGAAGCTGGCTGAGAGGGACTCTCCAGTGGCAAAGAACCAACATAACTGCTCTGTGCCAGCACTCAGGGCTGGGGGCATACTCAGGGGAAGGTGGTACAGTGAGAGCAAAGCAGTGCTCAGGCTATGCCTGGCTGCCAGAATGAGGCCATAGACAGCCAGACTCAAGTTAGAGCAGCCTCTCATTAATCCTCTCTCTGTAATTTACACTTCCATGTACCAATTAGGTGCATAGAACTCTGTGGCAGATTCACCCTGAGGGACTGCAGGGCATTGCTTCTCCCTCACAAGTTTTCCAGCAGGGTGATGATGGGAGCAGCTCTCTCCCTTCAGAACTCTACATGCTGTGTCAGCAGGAGCCTTTGAGGTGAGGAGCTGAAACTGCAGAATTCTTGGCCACATTCCCTCCTTGGTCAGCACCAACCAGTTTTGGGGCAGTGTTAGTTCTCCCAGGGCTGCATCAGAGATGCTGCCACTTTGTGCCATGGCAGCCTGGAGCCTCTCTGCTGCTGGGATCCTCCTTCCTAGCCCCCAACGCTAATCTAGCCCTAAGGCTGAAATTCACTAAGGGTGCTTAGAGTAATCAGACTGTGTCTGGAACTTCATGAGACTTGATATATACCCCTTCAACTCATGGATAACACATGGCAATGAAGCACAGGCTCCCTGTGGCAGCCACTATCCCCCTTTAAAAAGGGGATTACCAAATGCCAGTACCCCGTCACATGAAGATAACAGTAATCATTAGTCAGCAGATTATGATAGGGATATAAATTTGTGTAAAGTGCCTGGGCCCAGGAAACACTGTTTAGTCTTTTACCATCACTCCTGTGTTTTATGCCTTATTACAACACCCACCAGTTTCCTCAGCTTAGAATCTGTTAACTCCGAAAAAAAAAAAATAAAGTGAGAAAATTAGTGATCCTTATCTCCAGAAAGTTGGAAACAAAGTGGCCTCAGCCCACTTCCTATTTGGACAGCAGTTTTCATCATAAGAACCGCCATCATACTTGGCAACCTTTAGGGGTTTTAGCAGCAAGGAGACTGAACTAGACAGTTATCTGTCAGGGTTTTCCCTCCAGGGCAGATTAGAAAGCAAATTTGCTGAAAAGCTTTCTCAGCCAATGCTTGTGCTTAGTTTGACTTCTATGGATAAATGGAAGAGGTTAGTCTCCAGGGCTGTTATCCCAGAATCTTTCACAAGCACAACATTCATTATTTTTCAAAAATGTAAGACTTGTGAGATCATGGTGGTTGGGCTATACTATAAGCTATGTGATTTATAATGATGATTCAATTGACATTAAAGTAACAATCTCTTGAATTAAAATATGAACCAGGTCCACTTAAAATGCTCCCCATATGACATTTTTACCAACTCTGGAAATTCACACATCAATCTTCAATGTTACGAGAATTTTCCCATTTTAACAATTAACTTTTTAGTCATTTAAAACAAAATTGAGAAGTGCAACGTTCCCAGATTCCTCAGCAATCCTCGAAATTGTTACACATATCACAACATGAAAAAACAGATTTTATGACCATTTCTTTAATGTACTTTACTGCATTCCACACTGAAGCCCGCTACCATCAGAGTAAATGGCAAATTCCCATTAAACTCTGGCTTAGCTAGCATTTTAATAACACTCAGCAGTTACTGGCCATTGCACATTGCATCTGCAAAGTGCTTTACAAACATAAACTCTAATTATAGGCTGAAGGTTTATTAAAATTGTAGAAATCCTGGCCCTGGCTTTTTACTTTGAAGATCCAGTGTTTGCTCCAATCGCTCTATTGGGGCGGGGAGATGGGGAGGGCGGGGGGATAGGTCAGTCCTAGAAAGAGACCTTAAAGCAGCTCATTTGGCCTCAAGCCTGGAGCTATTGGTGAGGAAGAGGGCAAAGGGGCCACTTGTACCCCACCCAGTGATCTTCAAGGGGCCCCAAACTTTTGTCAGAAAGGCCAAAACATGCACAGTCTTTATCCTTTATAGACAGTATTTTGTTGTGCTTTATAATAACACTAGCCAAAAAAAAAAAAAAAAAAAAATCCAAGATTCCCCCCTAGGTCTAACTAACCCCTGGCTGGTTGTTTTGTTTTTCAGCTAGCGACCCACTTCCCCCCCAGTAAGGGGAGCGTGGCACCGGCCCCGTTTGGCATACAAGGAAAGCTTCCCTCAAGCTACCGCCTCGGCTTGTTTTTGAATGCAGTGGCCTTGCTGGAGGCAAGTGGCTGGGCAGCTGAGCGCGCTGCCCGGAGTACCTGCAGGCTGGGGGGCGAGGGGAAAGGTACCGCTGATCGACCCCCCTCATCAGGGGAGGGAGGAAGCCGTCACGTGGTGGAGAGGAAAACCCGGCAGCCTGGGGAGGGCAGTAGCAGAGCGCGAGGAGGTGACACGGCAGGAGGAGCTGGAGCGCTGAGGTTGGTAGTTTCCCTGGGTTTCTCCCGGCGGATTACACGGCGGGGGGAAGCAAACGCACCGAGGAGGCGAACTGGGCGCTGAGCAGTCGCCTCTGCAGCTGAAGGCTCAGAGCAGCCTCTCTCCAGGGGGAGACTTTGCATCAATTTAGCCGCACGTCCGGCACAGGAGGCAGGCGGGGTGCGCTGTTTGGAGACGGGGGGTGACTAGCTGCGGGAGAGGGCTCCTTTCCAGCCATGCTCAAGCTGGGCTGCAGGGCGATGCAGACGGGACCTTGGCTCCCTACCCTACCGTGAAGGCTCCTATGGGGGATTTCCTCTCTGCTGGGAGGCGCAGCCCGGTGGCCAGGTGGCCCCAGCCCCGATGGAGCCGGAGGAGAGGAAGATCTCGGTGTGGCTCTGCCAGGAGGAGAAGTTGATCTCTGGCCTCTCCAGACGCACCACTTGCTCCGACGTGGTGCGGGTGGTGCTGGAGGACAACAGCCAGCGGCAGCAGCTGGCCGCCCTGCAGGAGTCCGGCGGGGGGATGCTCTCGGGCCCCCCCGAGTCCTACTGCATCGTGGAGAAGTGGAGGGGCTTCGAGAGGATCCTGCCCAACAAGACAAAGATCCTGAGGCTCTGGGCTGCCTGGGGGGACGAGCAGGAGAACGTCCGCTTCGTGCTGGTCCGCAGCGAGGCGTCCCTGCCCAACACGGGGCCCCGCAGCGCCGAGGCCAGGGTGGTGCTGAGCAAGGAGCGCCCCTGCCATGGCCTCGGGGCGGCCCGGGCCAGCCTGGCGCTCACGCAGGAGAAGCAGCGCCGGGTGGTGAGAAAAGCCTTCCGGAAACTGGCCAAGATTAATAAGAAGCGGCAGCAGCCGCTGGCCAAGGAGGCGTCCTCGGCGGAGAGGATGGAGACCCTGGTGCACCTGGTGCTGTCGCAGGACCACACCATCCGCCAGCAGATCCAGCGGCTCCGGGAGCTGGACCGGGAGATCGACAGGTACGAGGCTAAGATCCACCTGGACCGCATGAAGCGGCACGGCGTGAACTACGTGCAGGACACCTACCTGGTGGGGGCCAGCAGCTGCGAGCTGGAGGCGAGCCTGGAGCTGGAGCCGGGCCCGGGCCCGGACGGGGCGGCCGGGCAGCTGGAGGAGTACGGCAGGAAGTGCGAGGAAGTGCTGCAGCTGCAGGAGCAGCGGACGCGGCAGGAAGAGCTGCTGGAGCACCTGGCCGGCGAGATCCAGGAGGAGCTGAACGAGCGCTGGATGAAGCGGCGCCGGGAGGAGCTGGCCGCGGCCAAGGGCTCCAGTTCCAGCCTGTCCGAGCCCGAGTGCAGCACCACGGAGCTGAGCGGCGGGGCCGGCAGCGAGCTGCAGGTGGAGCAGGAGCGCGTGAAGACCCAGCTGAGCACCAGCCTCTACATCGGGCTCCGGCTGAGCACGGACTTAGAGGCGATCAAGACGGACCTGGATTACACGCAGCGCGCCCGCGAGGACAAGGAGCGGGAGCTGCAGCGCCTGCTCGAGACGCTGAACACCTTGGACTTCGCGGACATCCAGGCGGCAGCTCAGATCCTCCTCCCGGAGGAGCGCGCTCCCGGCGGCCCTGCCTTACACGAGGCTGGGCTGGAGGCTCCAGTGGGCAGCTCAGACGTCTGGGAGGGACAGGCCAGGGGGCGGTGCAAGGCCTGCGAGGAGAACGATGAGGACTCGGATACAGGACTGAGCTCCATGCACAGCCAGGACTCTGACTCTGTCCCAGTCTGTGAATCGCTTGTATAGCGGCCTCCTTCCTTAAGTAAAATAAGCTCAGGGACCCACAGCGAAATCCAAACTTGTGCTTCCTCCTTGGCACTGTTAGAATACAACTAGTTGTTTTCACATCAGCCAACAGAAGAGATCCTAGAGTGGAGTCCTGTGATATATTTCCATTAGAACAAAAATGTGTTGTTTTTTTGTTGTTGTTGTATCCTTTTGGGGAAGAGGGGGACCACTTTAAAATCCAGGTGCCCAGCTAGTGCCATATTATGGTAATTTATGCAAGCTGGTGACCAGTTATCTGGTGATAACATAAGCTAATGGTAAACTACACAGTTGAAGAATTAAATGGATTACACCACATAATGCTGACTCTACAGAAAGACTATACCTGCATTTTGCTGCATAGTGACTGTTGGAAAAGGTTTGTTTGTAGAGGTACTGTAAGGAAAGAGTTGGAGGGGGAGAGCTTACACTATAAAATGCACTCATAAAAAGGAAATACACTGAATCTGAATTGTGGCTTAAGTTTAAACTTGTTAAAACTAGTCATCAGCAGACACTTTTTAGTCTGTCTCCTCACTACTTTCATCTTTTAGAAAAAAACCACAATGTTTGCATTTCATTCAGTATTGGAATTACCTGTTTCCTAAATTCCTGCCTTTTATTTCACCTCTTGAATGGAACCCTTAATCCTATATTTCTCCAAAGCAAATACAGTCCAGTATAGATTTCTTTACATAGTCTTTTTGATGGAATGCTGGAACATATTCTCTAGTTGAAACAAAAATTCAGCACCTTTATGTTTCCTCAGTATTGCAAGTCAACTGTTTGCTACAGTATTTGCCACTTAAGAATTCAGTAGGTTCCTCTTAAAGAAAAATTTTAAAAAAGTTTAAAGTGCAGAACTAAAGTTCTGGGTGATTGAAAAATTAGTAAACAGGACATCTGTCAGTATGTGTAACATGAATGACAGTTTGTCCTAATATATAAGCTTTTGAAATATATTGACTATGGGTTTTGCCATAAAAGGTGATAATAAATTATTAAACTAAGAACTGAACAAACTAAACAAATATGAATTAGCCTGCACTATCAGCACTCAGCTGTGAATGATGCATGTTCCATGCATAGGTAATAGCACGTTTGTTGACAGATAATTTAAGATAAATTGTAAATATAAATGTTCACTAGATTAATTTAAAACAGTAATTAACACAGCCCGGTCTCTTCAAATATATTTTCTTTATCAGGTTAGTTGATGGTCTGCTGAGTTTAGTGATAGATAAATTACTGCATCAGCTTAAACTACAATTCTAATATGCAGTTCAGTTCAGGCTAGCTCAGAATCTAGATCTGATGCCCAAAGTATAGCTCAAGCTTGCTACAGTACAGCTGGGTGATGAAATAATATAATCTCAGTTATTCCAGTAAAAAGGTACAGCATCAGGTGTAACATGTATTTCAATTAACTGGACTGCCAAATTTTCCTTTGCAGCTTAACCAATGTTGGGTATACTCTTACAATAATGAGTATTAATGGTTTGTGTATGAAAGAAGTGTTACTGTAATCAGTGTAATGGTGAAAGATCTGAGAATGTTCAATAAGGTCTGAATGACAACATGTTATCTATGAACGTTTGCTTTTAAGTTATAAGAAAGTATAAAGATAGATGTGTCATGGACCAGGATCCTCAGTCTGTGTACATTTGTGTAGTCCAATGAACTCAGCAGAACTACACTGATTTACAGCAGCTGATATTGGAGGGGGCTGGGTGTTTTCCAAAGAGAAGTGTTGCTCTTTAACAGTGTTACCATTGGGAATCATACTGAACAGCCGAAAAATAGATACAGCATTAAATCAATTTAAAAACAAAACTAGTAATATACATGTAAGTAAAAAAGCATTAAAATTTCCATTAATGCCATTATTATTGATAAATTATACTGAAATAAGTGGGCTTCATAACATTTTTAAAAGTCTGATTATAAAATTATGGGTTTTGTATTTTAGATGGGCTTGGAAAATATTTGCATACCTGTTTAAAGCCTAATAAAATGCTAGAAGATGAAATAAGAAAAAGGAGTGTCCCCAGATTGCAATTTGATCACAAAATGTCAGCCTTGGGTCTCCATAGCTATGCATCTTGGGAGTCATTTATCCCAGTGCAAAGTGAGTGCTAAGATTTTTATCCTCACTCTGTATGGAGTAAATGATTCTTCAAAGTAAAAGGCAATGGAGAATCAGGCCCATCATGTCTAACATCAATAGGATGAGTTTGGAGATGTTTGGAAATGCTCACAAATGTACACGAGGGATCTAGCTCACTTGCAATTCAAAGAATTTTTATGAACCTAGATCTGAGGACTTTAATGGAGGTGGGGGTCAAGTCATGAGCAGGGGCTATGATGTGGTTTTGCTGTATTGTTTTTACCATTGCGGACAAAATTGAGCAAGTGACTACAGACTGCCTCTCCAGTGAGTAGCTGATGTAAGCAGTAAACTTCTCCAGTGAGCATCGAGTAGCTTTACGTAAGATCTCCTATTAGCCATACCAAGCAAATAAAAAGGAAACCACGTTATAGAAATAAGTTGCAACAGGCCTTGAATTATTATGCTATTGATACTCACCTCAGGTATGTTGTGAGCATGAGGCCAAAGCACCAAAGACAGGAAATTCAAAGTTGTTCATTGAGGAGCAAATTCTGCCTATTTTTCTTGGATCTGGAGGGCTCTTTCTGCAGCAGAATTATTGCAGGTTCAGTGCACAGGGGATACTATTCCAGAAGCGTGTGCAGTCTGCACCCGAGGTATCTCAGCAACCAAGGGTCATTGGAGGAACATTGGGGCTGATGAGTCTGGATTCTCCTGTAGGGATTGGAATGTTGTTGCTGTAGATGGCACTGCAATCCTGAAGTTACAGTAGGGGCTGCAGTGATTTGGCCATGCATGCATATATCTGAATGTTCTTACATCTAAAAAAACCCCATACATCTGCTTGATAGTGTTTAAACAGCGGTATATGCAACTGCATTGATTTCAGTTTCCATCTCTATTTGCCATTTATATTTATGCGTATTTGCAGTTCTCTGTCTTAGAACACTATTCAAAAGTTAGTAGGAAAGAGGAAATTACTGTTTGTGCTGGATCAGGGTGCCTTTCTGTTCCCATTCTCTTTTGTGCTTGTGGATCCTTCACTAGCTACTAAAGACAAAACGATGACAATGTATGGGTTTGAGTGGAATTTGACCCGGAGTGCTCAGCCAGGTCATTGAATATTGATCAACTGTCAGTAATATAGAAGAGTAGGATTCTACCACTTGCTGTCTACGTTATGAGAACAGAGATATGGGTAAGCAGCAGAAAAAGTGCATTTATTACAACCTATTGACAAAGAAGTGATAGTGTTTTACCTCTCCAAACTCCGTAATCTACCTGAAAGCTCTAGATTCTGACACTTGTCACCTCAGTTTTTTGTATACCATTCTCTAGAATCCCATTTTCCATCTTCTTCCTCCCATGTTCATCTTACATGGAGGTATTAGAAGCAAGATTAAATGAAATGCTAACTCTATTAAGAACCCTGCTTTAGCTACCTCAGTTTATAGCGCTGCATGGCTCCAAATAGTCAAAGCCTTATACGCTTCTCCAAAGAACTGTTAGGGCCAAGGCCAGCTGGCCTTTCTCAGGCAAAATGTCTTTGGAAGTCAATGGGAGTCTTGCCTGAGAGAAGACTGCAGAATCAGGCCCCAAATCTGTCATCAGTTTGAAGATAAGAGGCCCTGATTTAGATCTCTGGTATCACTCCATTGACTGACATGAAGCACTCCCTTACACACAATTTGAGTTGTATAGTTTGGCTTTTAATCTTGACCTAGTTTCAGAAATCCAGGACTATCAACATCATCAGAAAATGAACAAGGACTTCATGTCAAATCAATACATTGGTAACACTTAATGCATGTTGTGGACCTGTCAGTTTGAATACTGCTTTGTAGAGTTATCTTCGAGGCCTTAATGGTGAAGAGATAATTCTTAATACAAAATGAATAACCTATTAACTATTGCACCTTGTATTACAGTAACTTTTACAAGTCCCAGTCACAGAGTGCCCATTGTGCTAGGCAATGTATAGACTTACTGTAAGGCTCCCATCCCAAAGAACTTGCAATCTTAGTTTAAAACAAGACATAAGAGGTGGTTGAATGAGTAGGAGTGAAACAGGATAGGGTAACAGTAATGCAAGCATGTTTGTTCATTGACTGGCTGCTTGCACAATGCATTTTCATGATTCATTTTTAAAACAAACTGTACCATTGTCTGGAGAGAGGTATAAGGCAAAAATTCTTCCCAGGTATGTACTTCAGTTATGTGTTCTTTATTTGAACTGGGCTGGGAACAGAATTCAGTCCACCAAAGCAGTAGCCCAGACTGTGAAATGAAAAGGGTCTGGTGAGCTATGCCAGTTACCAAGTTAAAATACAAACCTTTGTGGATTCACAAAGCCATTGTCCTTTGAAGTCACTTCATATCATTGATCCTCAGTTGGCACATGAAGTTTACAGGAACAAGCATTACAAAGCACAGAGAGTCTGCAGAGAGGTTGCTGCCGTTTGTGTGAACTATTACTAAACCAATTCAGAAGCTTAAGTAAGGAGGGGAGGGAGGAACAGAATTTAAATAAACCCAGAGCAAAACCAGGGTAAGTATATAGTATAACTAAAACATCATCACCCAGAAACAACAATGACTGACCTTAGAAATGTTCACTGGATTACTTGTTTAAATGTCTCACACCCTTCCTCCTATTGATTTCTCAAGGAGCAAGGTACTGCTCGGTGTATCAGAGTCTGGTCCTAAATTAAAGCCTTTTCAAGTATTCAGGATATTATCTAAATGCCAGTTTCTTTCAGCTGTAGCACTTGGAAAGTTTAAAGAGAGAAATTTTGATCTAAAATGATCCACAAATCCAACACCACCCCTCTGAGCAGCATTCCCTTCCCCTTGTTTATTACTCTCTCTTCTCTCCTATTCCTCACTCCCACTTATCGTGATTTATCACCCTCTGAGCCGGCAGACTACTCATATGAATAGTCCCATTCAAACCAAGAATGGGACTACTCATGTGCAAGATTGGGACCTTTGACTGAAATCTACTTGAGGCAGAGGCATTTTTTTCTGTCACTGTAAAATAGCACATACCTACAGTGCTATACAAATGTGGAGTCACAGTAGAAAGATTACACCTCTGAATGCAGTATTAAGTAGATGTCCTTCATATGTATATCATTGGCTCAAATAGTGTCTGAGTTCTCCACTGCCTTGCCCCTTGTGCAGCTGGTTACACATAACTACAGGGATGGGGTAGAAATAAGTAGCCACACTGAACATGCTGCCAGCATTCTTTAGAGGAATTACTCTGGCAAAAGGAAGTCTTGGGTGGCAATGTGGCCCAATGGATTGGAATAAGGAGCTGCCTATTGTCAGCCAATCACCTATGTGACCTAGGACAACTCAGCTTTTAGGTTTGAGCTCTTTGGGTCAGGAACTGTCATTTATTATATGTTTTGTGCAGCACCTAACACAATTGGACCCAACCTGGTTGTGGTGTTCAGACGCTACTGCAATAGAAACGGAAAATAATAATTTCTACTTTTTCTGTGCCTTAATTTCCCCATCTGTAAAATGGGGATAATAACCTCCTTTGTAGGGTGCTTTGAGATCTGTGGATAAAAAGCCTTTATATAAACAGCTAAGTATTATTGCAGTGTGATCTCCAAGATGGCATTTGCCTTAATTGCCTTTGGGAGGGTTTAGCCTTTACTGAAAATACCTATTGTTTAACTATGACTCATAGGAAGAGAGCTCTTGTATATTCAAAACCTACTGTTCATTGACGTACTAACTACAGAGTTAACATGGCTTAACTATGTGGTTATTTAGCTTATTATTTGCAAAAGAAACACTTTTTGTCAGTTAAATTGTGCTTCAAAGCAGGTTTTTGGAATACATGTTAATAGCCTTAAGGAAAATCGTTTAATGTGTTCAAATTTGGATAAGATATAATACCTTTGTTTTAATCTCTTAGAGCATAATTTGTACATGTAAGCAGGCTACCAGGTACGTATTTAATAATCACTGTAATCTTGCAAACTTGTCATGTCAAACATTTTAACAGCTTAAATCTGTAAGTGGGCCTGAATCAAAAAACAAATCTAAGCTAAGTTTGGGGAAGTCTGGATCTGGATCAAAAGTCTGTGCCTCTGGTCCATCTCGGCTTCAAATACATACTTTTTTTCTACATGCTTTTAACTTGTAACATTGGGAAGAAACATGACACTTTTCACAAGATAACAAATATCCAGTGTCCTGCCTGTCTACCACCAAAATAGATATACATTATTTTGTTTCTAGTTGCAGTTGAAAGGTCACTGCTATATGTTTTCCTCTCTTTCACAGTTTCTCTTCACTCACTCTACATTGAATAAGGCTCCTATATAGTTCTACTATATAATTCCTTCTCCAAGTGACTGGATGGCTCAGGGAATCATAAGTATGTCAGTGGATTTTAGACCAGGAACTGCCTGCATCATCTAATCCTGCACCCACATAGGCTTTGCCTACCCTACTTCTCCACAATTTGGAATAAGCCAGGCAGTAGAGGGGCTGCCATCTGCTTTGATTCCACCATCCTCTGAAAGCACAGACCTCCAGGTCTTCTGCACTTGGATGGCTGATCTGGTCTTCAAAATGGTGTGTTTTCAGCAAAAGTGAGCTGATGTGGAGGATACATGTGTTCTTCTGGTAGTAATGTCTGAAAAAGGTGCAGGTGAAGCCAAAGTATATAACTTATACAAAATGTACAGGGATAACTAATGCTCCTGAGCATATGGTATTTAGATGTGAAGCCAATAAGGAGTTCTGACTACGTTTGTTTATTTTTGTAGGACTATTGTCTTCAAATGCAGAATGTAGCTTTTAGAAAAACAACAGTACTCCTCTACGTCAATATAACACGACCCGATATAACACAAATTCGGATATAACGCACTAAAGCAGTGCTTGGGGGGGAGGGGAAGGGGACTGTGCACTCCGGTGGATCAAAGCAAGTTCGATATAATGCGGTTTCACTTATACCGTGGTAAGATTTTTTGGCTCCCGAGGACAGCGTTATATCGAGGTAGACGTGTATCTCCCAGAATGTGCTGTGCATTTTACAGACATACAGGAAATCAGAATCCTAGGGTAACCAGATGTTCTGATTTTATAGGGACAGTCCTGATTTTTGGGTCTTATATAGGTTCCTGTTACCCCTCACCCCCTGTCCTGATTTTTCACACTTGCTGTCTGGTCACCCTACAGAATCCCTATCCTGGAGAATTTACAATCTAAGATGACAAAAATTGAAGGGTCAAGAAAAGGACTACACTATACAAACAAAACAGGACAATGTTTGGCACGTCTTGTTAATTTCTTTTTTGTGGGGAAGAGGGAGCAATACCGTCACTAAGTTGATTTGTAACACCCCTTAAAAGAGGTTGGGAGTGTGGTGTGTTATGGGCAAGGAGACCAAAGCAGTGTCAGGCTAAAAGGGAAATCAAGGAGTGGGAAACGAGAAGTGGCTGGGAGAAAAGAAGAGGAAATGACTTATGTAATAAAGGAGGTAAGAAATTGGGGAGGAGGGTAGAGGATAAAAGCAACAAACAGAGAGAAAATATTTAAGTTTACATATGAAGTAACTAACTCCTGCACACCAGCATGCCAATAAAGATCAAAGTTTGTGTTAACCATAGTTGCTCAACTGCTCCCTTGCATCTAAACATCACATAGCACTCCAAGGCTAGGCATCAAACCTAAAGTACTGGAATGCTATATTAAGTGTCTTCTTACCCTAGCCAGGTGAACAGGAATGTGAACGTTGCAGGCCAGTGGCCTTGCTTGGGTTGCCATCCACCTAGATGAATCAGTAATTGGGATGCTTTGCAATATGGTAACATACTGGGAAATCTGAGGAAGGAGCATCACTCTTAAGTTGCCTTGCTTGCTTGTATTTGGCTCAGATCTTTGATTTTACACAAATAGAGGGTTTTTAAATAATGTGTTTCTGTAAATAATAAACTTGTATCTTAGCTTTCCCCCCTAAATAGCTGATTTCTTGGGGTGTTGAGGATTGTCTTGATGTTGTTATAGTGCCCTAACCCTTCTGCCTAAATGCAGTACCAGGCACAGTGACATTTAATAAACTAAACAGAACATTTAGCTTTTTGATGATCTTTCTGAATTTAATATTAAAGATTAAGGTAAAAGCAATCCCAGCCCAATCACTTAATTTGACAGAGTTTTGCAAAATAGTTTCTGTAAACAAAGCCAAGTAGGCTGGATTTCAACTCTAGTTGTTTAAGGTCTTCTAGCGTGTGTCAGTGAAGTGATTCACCTTTAAATCACTTACTCTGGCTAATGGTCACAATTATCATGTTTTGATTATGTTAATTACACCTGCACTTGACCTCAACAACCACTCCCTTAATTACTAACTCTTACAGCTTTAGAATGATGTAGGGTTTTTTCTTCTTCTCTTTTTTTTTTTGCGCACGCACCTTTGTGGAATACATATTTCACTCAATTTCTGTTTTTTCCCCTTAAAATTTCCCAGGCTTCCCCCCACCCCAATTCTTCCCACGTTTCATCTGTCAAACCAATATAAGGGGAAGGCTGCCAGTATGGGTCTGGAAGTCACCCTCAGCCCCTGCTCACTTGTGACTTCTCAGTGTTCCGTTGGCTGGTGTTCACATCCTTTTGACATTAGCATTTTGGGGTTTTTTCTTTCATACATGGACGTGGGAAACATGCATACCTTCATATTCCTTTGAGTGCCAGAGGTGTGCAACTAGAGACCGGGGCCCAGATCCTCAGCTGTGTAAAGACAGTGCCACGACTTGGCCCAGGACATCTAAGCTCCTTCATCAAAGGGGTCAAATATAGTTCATGTGGAAGCAGGCACAAATCCATAGACTTTAACAGAGCTGTACCCACTTACACCAAAGCTGATTTGGTCTGTTTTCAAATACAGATCAGCTCTGTTCTTATTTCTACCAGGTAGCACCTTGGAGCTGTACAAAAGAGTGTGGTCCCGTTGTGCTAAGCATTGTACAAACATAGCAATAGACAGTTCCCGTTCCAAGATTTTACAATAGACAAGACAAAGAGAAGGGAAAGGCACTGAGATGTGAAGTGACTTGCCCACAGTTATACAGTGAGTGAGTGGGTGGCAAAATGGAATAGAGGCCAAGCCTCCTGCCTCCCTATCTGCTAGGCCGCACATTCTAAAATTTCATAATGGTACCAAACCTACAGTTGTGTACTATGGGTAGTTATAGTTTAAGATAGATTTGATACGTCTGAATAGTAGTGCCATTATCAGCAGCTGTTACAGTAAGTCCTCTTGAGGTCTCTGCTTCCTGGATATCTACATGGTCTTGTCAATAATTTGGATATCTAGAGGGAGAGAACACAAAATGTTTTCAAACATCTGTTCATTCCATAATCAGATCCAGGGTCAATGAACAACTGGCCACACAGCAACACCAGAGGTGCTATATGAAGTACTGTAATCAAATTTTATTCAGGGCACCAGAAGCTCATCTTGTTCCTGATGGGGTCCTGCTACCTGTGGAAACTCACCAGTCTCAACCCTTACTCTAGTATGTTTTCTGAACACACTAGAAGGCAAAATTCTGTGATTAGTTATAGTACTGTAAATCTTGAGAAACTCCACAGAAAACAGAGCAGACTTTGGCTGAATACTAATAATGAAACTCAAATGAGCACAGAAAATACTAACAAGCAAGCCAAACCATTACACTAGGAAAAACCTCTTCACGGGCAGTGAATTAACTTTATGCCTATACGAGAGACTACAGCTAATTGGAAAAATGCTGAAGCAACATTTCTTCTATTGAAATTTGTTGAAATGGAAGTGTTTTGTGGAAATCGTTCAATTTCAGCAAAGCTTCTCCAGAAACCAGACAGATTTCAAAGTTTGCCTGTTAGGCCTGGTTTTCTTCCAGCTCACCTACCCATCTCTTTGGCAGCCCCGGCTCTCAGGATCTGGCAGCCAGTGTTGTAGACTATCCCAGGGCTCGGGTTTTTTATGGAAAATTTTGAAATGTCTTCTTTCCAAATTTAAAAATATTGGAATCTTCCATGAAAGGAAATTACCTCTCTCTACCCCATTCTACTAGAGAATTTACCAAAAAAGGTGGATGGGTAATGGAGTGGGGGAAAGTGTGTCTGGGAAAGTTTCCGAGTGTAGACATGCTCTTAGGAGAAAAACCTGCCCCTTTGTGTGGTGTGGCTCTGCTGGAGAAGGGGAGGCAGTGTGGGGGAAACATTGTCAGCACAAAGCTCAGCTCTTGGCATACTAATACACACAGGACAGCATTTGCTGTTATATATAAGTGACATCACCATGACTAGAGGCTGTGTGTGGAGGTAGGTTAGGGCTCCAATGGAAGTGCAGCCTTAGAAGGAGGATTCTTTCCTCCAGTTAAACAGTTCCCAGCCTACCTACCTGGACTGAGGATCAGAGCCCTAATCATATTAAACCTAATGCTGCTAAAATAAATAGCATCATTGCAGAGAATTGTAACTGAAATAATAGGCTTGATTACACTCACCTGCAGTGCCAGGGAAGAACAACTGTGCAAACAACAGAGTGATGCTCCTAAAGATTATAGGCACTACAGGCCCCCAAGAGGTACAAGTCCACTGAAGTCAAGGGGTTAACAACTACTTAGTGTAGCAGTGAATAGCTTAATGTGTTCACAGTATCGTATCTCTGCTTTGGAGATTAAAATAGAGTATTTTAATAAGCAATATATTTAAATAAAATATTCATTTCTTTGAATGAAGAAAGATTGTTTTCAATTGTGGAGAGCTTTTAAAACATGAAGAGTTACCTGAAAAGAGAGAAATGCATATAAAGTCCAGCTTTGCTTGATGTGCAGAAACAACAAAGGTATCAAAAGGGGCATTATTAGCTGTGCCTCTTGTAGATCAACAAATACATGTGAATTTGTGTTTGAAGAAATATCAAATAACTTACATCATCTTAAATAGCTCTTGGAAAACAGGCACAAGGGTGGCAAATCTTATTTTCAATACTTCTCTTCTGATCAGGATGAGTGATACAGTCCTATTCATTACGTAACACAACCTGGCAATTATTGTATTTACTGTGATATCACCTAGGACCTTTTCCTGTACCACCAGCCCATTCTGCAGAACAGTGTGTTGAACACAGAACAAAACAATGGTCCCTGGCCCAACATCATATATAACATACCCAGCATGACTCCTTATACAGTTATATGTCAAACCTAAGACAATTCAGTTTATTTAAACCTCCAACGATCAAAGACATGAATAAAGGGACCAAAACGTATCATCTTCCCCTGCAAGGCTTTTGGCTATTGAGTCCTCTGTGCTGAGCACTTATAGGTGCATGCTCCAGGGTTATATGCTATGTGATGAAAAAAAACCCTAATAGGAGCCATAAAAGAGTAAATTAAATGGAATTTGTATATTAAAGTTAATCTTATTTTATTATGACATAGGTTAGTTAAACATGCCCTTTTCCTATTACTTTGCCCTTTTTGGATTGCTTCCCTGCTCACAGCAGGCAGAGATTCCAGGCAAAATAGATTACTTTTATCTGAAAAAAAAAAATTTTCTTTGGAGGAAAAAACTTCTCTCTTTTCCCCATGCTATACTGTGAAGCAGCAAAATCCACATAGCCAAGCATTTTATTTATGATTACAGCTTGTAGAAAAGAAAATGGTCATTGTAATTTTTACAACCAGCTAAAATACAAAATTAGGGCATTTGCAAAATCTTTCTGAAAAAAAAGTTAATTCATATAAACAGGCACACAAGTAGATAAATTAATTGAACGTTTAATTGAGCACCACAGCCATAATGATAAATATTAATTACTACATAGTTCATAAAACAAAATAACTAAAATCCTGCTCAGAATTGTGAGTAGATGAGCTCATACACATGAAACAAAGCTTTATTGCTATGTTTTCTTTAAACCTGGCAGATGTTCAGGGCTTCTCTAGAAAAAGTAAAGATTCTCTTTGCATATGAATGTACATTTCACATTGGTGAAACAGGCTTCCAAATTATTTTACAATTCTCAACAAATTGTTCTATCAGTGGAGTCTATGTGATTAGAGTTAATCACAAGTACCTCCAATAAAGGCTAACTATGGTTGAATAAAAAGATTAATCTCTCTTCCTGACCCATTATATGAAGTTTGAATATTATTTAGACATCAGAAGATAAAAAGTATGTCAATGAAGGACAAATACAGATTAAAATTACTAAAAGGAGAAATTAAGTTAATTTCAGTGCAGAATGTTTGTAAGCAATGTGTAATCAGCGTCTTCTGTTAATTAAACCATCTACTATTATGTTCACTGGTAAATCTAGTCCAAACATGTGCAAACGCAAAAATCTAAAAGAATCCAAATGCCTTTGGCATTCAAATAGAAGCAACTTTTTAGTACATTATCACTGGCAAAAAATATATTGTTTTTTCCCCTGAAGGGTATAAAGTGCAGATGAACAATCCACGGTAAATTTCACTAATAGCAATAAGGGCCAAATTCCAACCTAAGGTATGCAAGTTAAAATTCCACTGACATTGAGTGTCACCAATATATATCCATAAATGAATACTTTAAACATTTTTAAACATACATAGACATTCTAAATGTTAATGAGAAGTCTGCTGCTCATTTGTCACTCTTTACTGGGCCACACCTATTCCTCAAACTGATATCTTCTGATCTGACATACAGTAGCAGAGTTATCCTACCTTCTTTTAGGAATTAATCTACTTTAGAATATTACAGAACAATGGTCCAAGTGACTGCATTCAAACCGCTTTCCTTATGCTAGGCCACGGGTAGGCAATCTATGGCAGAGGTGCCGAAGGCGGCACGCAAGCTGATTTTCAGCGGCACTCACACTGCCTGGGTCCTGGCCACTGGTCCGGGGGCTCCGCATTTTATTTCATTTTAAATGAAGTCTCTTAAACATTTTAATAACATTATTTACTTTACATACAACAATAGTTTAGTTATACATTATAGACTTATAGAAAGAGACCTTCTAAAAACATTAAAATGTATCATTGGCAGGCGAAGCCTTAAATTAGAGTGAATAAATGAAGACTCAGCACACCACTTCTGAAAGGTTGCCGACCCCTGTGCTAGGCCAATAACCCACCATGTGCAGTGTTGAGTCTAAATGTGGCCCCAGTCCTACCAAGGGATTTGCTTGAGCCAACCATTATTTCATCACCAAGAGTCAGATTCCAAAGTGATTCTACCCTAAAACTGCAGGATTGGGGCCTAGTGGGGTTGGGGCTATGAGTTAAAGTTTCAAAAGTGCCTATGTCCCACTTTTATACACTTATATCCATAGCATCCTAGCATTTCCTGGGCTTACAAGGTCTACTTTAGTCCCAGGCCTGACCAAGGCCCCAACCCTATGCGGAGCCACTGCATGAGGCAGCCACAAGGCCTTATACAAGTGCCCAACTAACCACTTTGTCTGGGTAAGATGTGTTGATGTCAAATTCTCAGGAAAAGGAAGATCACCCCAACTCCTGCCCTCTCAGGGGTCAGGAGCACCGAGCACCCCCCATGTCAGTTTGATCTCCACTGAAGACAATCTAACCCATTGTTGCCAGGATAAGCAACACAACCACCATTAGCCGCAAGCTTAGCTGACCTACCTCACCAGTGACCTTATTAGCTCCCAACATCAAGGAGGTATACATCAATGGTTGTACACATCAACAACACAAATTCACACCACTATTTATTTCTCTACATTCTGAAAACTGACCATTTATTCCTACCTTTTGTATCCTGTCTTTTAACCAGTTACTGATCAATGACAGGACCTTCCCTCTTATCCTGTGACTGTTTAATTTGCTTAAAAGCCTTTGGTGAGGGACCTTGTCAAAGGCTTTCTGAAAATCCAGTACACTATATCCACTGGATCACCCTTGTCCATATGTTTGATGACTCCCTCAAAGCTTTCTAATGGAGTAGTAAGGCCTGATTTCCCTTTACAAAAGCCATGTTGAGTCTTCCCTAACATCTTATGTTCATCTATGTGTCTGGTAATTCTGGTCTTTTCTGTAGTTTCAACCAGTTTGTCTGGTTCTGAAGTTAGGTTGACTGGCCTGTAACTATACAGATATGTAAATAGAAATGTGTGGAGAAAAGTTTGAGTCTTCTCACTTGTAGGGAAATACAAGAGACCTCATACTATGTTTATAATTGGAGATTACCTATCTCCTAGAACTGGAAGGGACCTCAAAAGGTTATTGAGTCCAGCCCCCTGCCTTTACTAGCAGGACCAAAGTACTGATTTTACCCCAGATCCCTAAGCGGCCCCTTCAAGGGCTGAACTCACAATCTTGGGTTTAGCAGGCTAATGCTCAAACCACTGAGCTATCCCTCCCCCCAAAAAGCATGTGAAATACACACAGGCTAGAAATATAGTTGAAACTGATAAATAGGAATTTAGGAAGCTCCTACAGCAATAAACATTCATGGAGGGAAAAAACTAGCATGAATTTCACATCCATAAACAGAGACAAGTCCATCTCAATGCATCGATATAGAGGAAATCCAATCCAATATACAGAGGGAGCGTATATATCAAATTCATAGATATCATCCTGATCTCCCACCTAACCATCGATATTTGTAACCTGGAACAAATATTTGGGGAGCGTCCAAACTGGCCTTTGCAAACAGCAATCAATTAACTAGAAGTAAACTCTAATGTCAACATATCCAAAACAGACTGTCATCACCCCTTGTTGAAAGGAGTGCTTATGGAGCTGATAGAGAAGCTGCTGCTGCCTGGGAAAAAACCAGAAGCCCTATTGGTCTGAATGAGAGCTCTTGGCAAGGAGGCATCCAAGCCAGGAGAGTCTGGGGGAAGAACAGGGCTTGAATACCAAGAGTAGCCATAGCTCTGCTCTGTTGCCAGCAGCAGCCATCAATGGGTAATGAAGGAATGGGAGGATTTTAATCAGCCTCCTTCATCAGAAGGGTGGAGCTGGAGACTTGCACATGGGCTAGAAATGTGGAGCAGCAGTGGTGCAGAACAGGATTTACAGCAGCAGAAAATAGATCAAAAGAGGACAGTTTCCAGCTGCTGCTGTTCCTTTAAAATTGGACATTTTGTCAGCCAACTAACCACTGGTGGCTTCTCAAATGTGGCTTTTTATGCTGACGTGCGGTATGATGCTATTGCACCATTGTTGATCTATTGCCTTTTAACGTGTTCTTAATTGTTAAAACACTGGAGCAGACGTGCAAGCGCTTACATCAAACACTCAACTTCCACCCATGGGAGCAGTTTTTATGAACACTAAAACCACCCATCCCAATAAAATTCCACATACTTTCGTCTTATAAACCAACCTTCATAGAACAGCTGGCAGGAAAAATAAGGTGGAAGTAAGTGGCTATTAAATTGCTAAGCAGCATTTTTACTGAACAATCCAAAGTTTTCCCATTTCACTTCCAAACACAAGTGTGCATGGTCTGTTCAAGAAGGTCTTAGGTGTGTTTTTAAAAAAAGCTAGAACAATCATCTGTTAAAAATGGTATTTTCTAATAACATCTTCCAGTACAAGGCCAATTGTTTCCTCATCCAGCATCATTAGGTCATTCTAGGTCATGAAATCAATGCATGCTTTCATGTAATTTACCATTTGCTGTTTTATGACTAATGGTTCTGGATACATGTTCAATGCATAATTTCTTCTCTCATAATTGTGGTGTCTTGGCAAAGATTCCCTTTAGACAAACAAAAATATTAAACTTTATATAAATCATCTCCTACAGAACAGGCAATTTAGATATATTTTGGGAGCTGTGGGAATTAATGCAAGATATAAAACTATCTTTAATGTCTCAATCCGTTCAGTTAGTCTATTTTAGCAGAGATTACACGTTCAGTCTTCTCTCAGCCGCCTCTTCTCTTTATACAGCTGGATTCCTCCCTTGCATCTGCATTGTCTCTCTTTCTACTGCTTCTCTTATTCTCTTCCTGCTTTCAGGTCAACCCATCCCTCCCCCTTGAGTCTTTCCAAACCTTACTCCCAGCCCTGCTAGCACCTATAGGTGTTCTCCAATATAGCAAAGAGGGGTAAATATATTTATATTATTTGAGTCCAAAGGATCTAGTCACCTCAAAGAGGGGTGAAGCCATGGGATGGTGCAATGGGCACGCAGCTAGAGGTGTAGGTGTGCACCTCCTTAATGCCAGGTTTCTTGGGAAGCCCTGGTTCTGTATCAGGACAGTTCAGCAATGCAGGCCAGCATCCTATAGTGATGATCAGGTCCAATATCTTTTCTCTCAAGTACAAACTCTCCCTAGGGGACTTCTCTCTTATATTCATGAAGTGATATAATGAAAAACAGATAACAGTTTACCAAACTATTCCCTATTAGTATTATTTGACTCCACTTTGTTACTGTTATACTGGAGAACAGAACTGTACAGGTGAGCACTTTAACATGCACCTGACAGCCACAAACTTGGTCATCCGCATAAAATAATTCATATAAGGATAGGGGAAGCAACCACAAGAAAAGACGGAGATTATATATCAGTTCCCTTGACAGAGGGTTTACTTGGCGTTTGTTACTCAGATATACCATCTAGGGTGATAAGATAGATACGGGTTGGATCCCCTATTTTTTCTAGATGCTCATGTAGTGGCAGTAGCCAAGAACACTTTTTATCATTTGCACTTGCACCACCTTGTGACCTATTCTCATGGAAATTGACTTTGCTTAACCACAGCTTTGTCACCTTACTGGTGGATTTTTGCTACACACACTCTCAGGCAGTACACTTTAAATCCACCCTGAAACTTCAGTGACTAAAGAATATAGCATCACACACACAGAGAAATCATCATATCAATGCATTATGACCTGTCCTGGTTATTACTTGACTTCCAGGATAATTTTAAGGTGTTGACTTTGCACTATCAAATTGACTCTAGGTTCTGACTTAGTACCATTTCTTCATGCAATGCTATGGCAGTTGTGAACAGCTGAGGCACTAGATTTAACAGTCATCTGGTTTAAACAAGAAAAGGGCAAATGCCAGGACATCTTTGGTGTCTGCAACTTTATCTGCTAGATCCTAGATCTTATGATCTGCAGAGTATGCTACAAGACTTATCCATTTCCTGGGCTATTCTGGGAGGGAGAGGTGAAAAGGGTTATGGAATGGAAAGAGTTTAAGTGGGTTGGAAGATCTTTAAAGTGGTTTGGCCTAATACATTTCTTTTATGATACATTTGAGATGATTTCAGATCCATTTTTAATACTTTTGGGACTAAAGTGTTTCAGATGGTACAGATCTGAGTGAGGGTCAGTGAAGTGCACAGCCACCACTCCCTACTTCTTTTTTGGGTTATGTGCACCACGGGGGTACCTGGAGGAAACAAACAGTCCCTGCTTCCCTGCCTCCAAGCACTGGGATGAAGACTTCTCTGGCTATTACGTGGTGGGTGTAAGACAGAAATGTTGAATCCCACCAACTTTAGTCATCTGTGCAAGGACCAGTCACAATCTGAACTCACTATCTAAAAGTTAATTTAAATTTAAAATATTTGTAGACATATTGCACAACGGCAGAATCAGGCCCTAGACCTTCATGACATGGGCCACATTTTTCATACTCTTGTCAATACAAGTCTAGAATGCACTATAAAATTAAGTGGTAACTTGTCACTACTAGTTGTAAATGGGAAAAAGAAGCTCTTTACCATTTGCTTACCCTGTCCCAATTATAAATCTTTCATGTATGCTTACACTTGCAATACAGACAGTGTACACATATCTGGTGTGCTGTATTTATACACCACCAGAACTAATTCTCAAAGAAAACTACGTAATAACTTTTTTATCTTACAAAAAGCCTGGGTTGAAAGTTTGCCAGTAAACCTGAAAGTTCAGATAATTACTGTGTGTAGAGTAGTTTGAGATCCACTTATAAAAGCCTTCATATAAGTTCATGTCAATAATAACAATAATGTATAAATACTGAGTTAAGCTTCATGTTTTTCCAAATTAATGCACATTTCAACTTTCGTCTAACTTGCTGTGCAAAATATGTATGGAGGCAAAACATTCACTATAATCAACACAGAAAGGTCCGAGATACTTTTTCCATTTTGCATGCCAGCTTTAATTAGCCTCTGACTGAAGGAGTGCATTTTAAATCCAAGGCACAAAGAAGAAAATCAAAATCAAATACAGTACATGTAAAGCACTAAATACTTCAAGACTCTCCAAAGGCTTTGCCTAGATGCTGTCTAACAAAAAGTTTCACCTTCCAAAACCTCAGAATTAGTGAGAAATAAGCAACCACAAATAAGAGTTCCATTTGTTTTGTCAAGTTTTGCTCAATGCAAAGAAGTTGCTTGAAAGGACCCAAGGGCGCTGTGTTGCTAATATGCCAGGAAACCCTCACAGTCTAATTTGTATGTTTCCAGTTCCCATGCAGCGCTTTCTCGCTGAGCTCATTAGGCTTCTCATGGATTGTCACTGTGCTAGCTCAGTCTAGTTTTAGACAGTGATCCACTACTTCTGCTACAAAAGGATATGACCAGCATGTATTTAGGAAAGAATTCACAAGCTAGCCACCAGAACACATGGCAGGGTGAGAAAAGGGAAAGCCGTGCAAGGATCAAGTGAAGGGACAAAGAAAGGAAATCTGCTATTCTTGCTCTTATCCTCCATAGGGAAGAGGGAGAATGTGCCAACCCCCACTATAAAAGGCTTCAGTTAATCAGGAGGTATAGCCCCCTGGTGATTTATGTTAAGAGAAGGAAGAGGAAGTGACAGTGTATTGGGATGAAAAAAAGAGTGGAAGAAGATCAAAAAACACAAAGAGGATTACATTGATGGGTGCCCCATCAATACTGTAATTAGACAAGATAGGAAAGGTGGAAGACTGATGAAAAAAAAGGTAAAGAAAAGTGACTAATGAAAGAACATGGGAAATGGAAGCAAAAATAGTTTTAGCACCACATTGTGCTTTCAGATACTGTGGCAGGGTGGGACTCACCACACTAGCACCTCCAGCTGGTCATCTTGCAGATCAGCTCCACAAGTCAGTATGTCAACTCTTGGTGGTGTCTCGCCTGCTGTTGCTTCTGCTCCTAGACCTGTGTCATTCCAAGGACCGCAGAGTCCTCTTCAGCACACAGCCATCTGATTGTGCCAGACTCTGGGCTCCTCCCTTCTGGTGGATGGTACTACAGTCCAACGGTCCAGCCACTTCCACAGTGGCAAAGGGGGTGTGGGAGGGGGACATGGGCCTGCCCACTACTCTGGGTCACGGCCCAGGGACCCAGTAGATGGCAGCCATATGCTGTTTCCCCTCCAATATCTCAGTCTACTTCCGTAGGTCACTTCCCCGCAGCCCCAACATCTTCTCCCATATCCTTATCTCAGGGCTTTAGCATGCCAGTCTTAGCAGTCAGCCAGGAGCTTGCTCTCACTCTTCTGATCCTGCCCAGCACTGCTCTGTCCCAGATGCTATCTTTCCTCCTCCTGCAAAGCAACCAGTTCTCCTTCCTCAAGCTCCAGGGACCAACTGAACCCGCTCTACCCTGAAGCTCTTCTTATATGATCCTGTCCAGCCCTGATGGGCTGCTCCTTGCAGCCCTCTCCTTTTTGCACAGCCTCTCCAGGGCCCTATTAACCTCTTAATAGCCAGTGTGGGGTGGGTGCCTTGTCACAGATCCCCAGTGTAACTCCTTCAAAATAACTTGAACATAATTGCATGATATGCACATTTCTTTATAAGGAGGATATAGGAGTCCTACAAACTATTCCAATATTCCAAAGGCTTCTTAGTGGAGCTACTTGTCAAGTATGGCAATGGAAGCCCCAAGATTCATTGTCCTGTGAGATTCAATTATTCGTATGGCTCAGACCACCAAAATACACTAGTGCAGTTTTTTGTGTTCAGTAGGGCAATAGGATTCTTATCCAACTGGATGTATACTGTACTTGACCTTCAGCCTAAGAGTGGATATTAATGGTATAGTAAATTAAATCTCTGTCCTGATCTGACCTCCATTTCTGTAACAGGTTATGAAGTCTCCCACCATCTGGAGAGGGGGACTGACTATTCGGGATCACTCCAGGAGACTTGTGGGGCAATGAGCTTCCAAAAAAAAGAAAAAAAAAAAACTCAGGAGAAAGAGATGTTAAGCAAAAAGACTCAAGATGTGCCAGGGATTTGGTGGGATATTACAACTAACTTATGTCAACCAGCCATATTTTCAGAGATTTTAAAAGTAAGAAGGGACCATTTTGATTATTAGTCTGAACTCCTGCATAACAGAGTCCATATAATTTCACCCAGTAATTCTTGCATTGAGCATATAATTTATGGTTGAGCTAGAGAATACTTTTTAGAAAGACATCCAGCCTTGATTTAAAGATTGCAAGTATTGGAACATCCACAATTTCCTCTCAGTCAACTGTTCCAATGGTTTAATAACTTCACTATCAAGAAACTGCACCTTATTTCTAAACTGAATTTATCTAGATTCAACTATCATAACTTCTAGCTTGTTATGCAATTGTCTGCTAGATTAAAGACCCCCTATATTGTCAGAAACCTCTTCTCACGTAAACACTTAGGCAGAGATCCTCAAATATATTTAGGTGCTTAACACTCATTCCTTTCAATGGGAATTAAGCACCTAAATACATTTGAGGATCTGGGTCTTGCAGTCTATAATGAAGTCACCTCTTAACTATCTCCAGAATAAGCTAAATAGATTGAGCTTCTTAACTCTTTTGTTGTAAATTAGATTTTCCAGATAGACAATCATGCTTGTAGCTCTTTACTGAACCCTTTCAATTTTTCAACATCCTTCTAGATATGTTGATACCAAAACTGGGATACAGCATTCCAATTATGGTTTTACCAGTGCTGTATATAGAGCTAATACTTCCCTGCTCCTACTCAATACTCCCTTGTTGTTTATACATCCAGGAATTATTTTAGCCCAAATCACCTAACACTGTTTGCCAACTTACTATATTAGCAGAAGTATGAAGGCAGAATACTAGTGGTACAAAATTGCTAGCACTTGTAGATTTCAAAATCAAGTTACATGGGTCTAACAAACAAAAAAATAACTTGAAAAGTTACATTGCACTTTGGTATTTTGTTCAGAAGACTTATTTTGTGAAGCATCAGGCCAGTGTTATATAAACAAAAGCAAATGAATAATTTTCTACACACTTCTTTGTAGTGGTATTAGTTTGGCTTCAAGAACACCGCTACATTTTACTGTGCAGTTTGTGGTTTGGGGATTGAATCATCCAATAAACTGATCATGTACCATTACTTCAATGAAAAGTGCTTTTACTGCTGACCTAAAATGTTTCAAGGAAGAACTAACTACAATAAATAAAGGCCAATGAAAGAGGCTTATATAACTACTATATGCTCTCATTTACATGTGAAGGTTCCAACTAGTTAGAAAATGGCAGGCAACATTACTATTTTTATGAAACTACATTTCCCATATTTCACCTTACAATGTCACATGTATCAAGTCCCAGATCCTCAAGACCCTAATGAATCAGAACAACTCTTTTTACAAACCAAAATGCAAGGTTTTTACATTTCATGATACCACCTCTATTAATATATTTTTACAGTAAATATTCATATAATTTTCTCTCTAGTCCACTATTGACCTCTATACTTGTTGCAGCTTTAAATCATGCTGTAATTCTTCATTTTATCCTATGCTGAACTTTTGAGCGTTATATGCACTCAGTCTTGTGTTTGTACAGGATGTGCCATATAGCTCTCTTGGGGTTTTCCGACCATTGTTAGGAGCATTGCCAGCAGATCGAGGGAATGGTTTTCCGACCATTAATAGGAGCATTGCCAGCAGATCGAGGGAAGTGATTATTCCTCTCTATTCGGCACTGGTGAGGCCACATCTGGAGTACTAGGTACAGTTTTGGGGCCCTCACTACAGAAAGGATGTGGACAAATTGGAGAGAGTCCAGCGGAGAGCAACAAAAATGATCAGGGGGCTAGGGCACATGACTTCTGAGGAGAGGCTGAGGGAATTGGGCTTGTTTAGTCTGCAGAAGAGAAGAGTGTGGGGGGAGGGCGGATTTGATAGTAGCCTTCAGCTACTTGAAGGGGGTTCCAAAGAGGATGGATCTAGGCTCTCTCAGTGCTGGCAGATGACAGAACAAGGAGCAATGGTCTCAAGTTGAAGTGGGGGAGGTCTAGATTGATTATTAGGAAACACTGTTTCACTAGGGTGGTGGTGAAGCACTGGAATGTGTTACTTAGGGAGGTGGAATCTGCAGCCTTACAGGTTTTTAAAGCCTGGCTTGACAAAGCCCTGGCTGGGATGATTTAGTTAGTGTTGGTCCTGCTTTGAGCAGGGGGTTGGACTAGATGACCTCCTGAGGGCCTGATCTACACTAGGGAGGGGTGACAATGTAAGATATGCAACTTCAGCTACGGGAATACTGTAGCTGAAGTTGACGTATCTTATTCTGACTTACCTCCCATCCTCACGGCCTGGGATCGATGGCTGTGGCTCCCTTGTTGACTCCCACTACTGCCGCTTGCTCTGGTGGAGTTCCGGAGTCGACGGGGAGTGTGTTCAGGGATCGCTATATCACGTCTAGATGAGACGCGATATATCGATCCCCGATAAACTGATCGCTACCCGCCGATATGGCGGGTAGTCTGGACACACCTGAGGTGTCTTCCAACTCTAATCTTCTAGGATTATCATACCTTTTTTACTTCTGAGAGATTTAGCAACATATAATACTGTCTGGGAATAGTGCTCAGGACACAAGATATATTGAAGTAAAAAGATCAATTTAAATGAGTTTTTAAAAAATATTTTTATGAGTCACAGGAAATGCAAACTTTCTGCTTTCTCTGTAAGCAATGAATCTGTTTCATCAATAAAAGATCCTGCCACAAGTAGTTGGATGTGGCCCAGGTTTCAAACTTCACCACCAATTCTCTTGGCAGCTAGAACAGACAGAGTAGCTTATGTGTCTATAATTATACCTGTACATATTGCCAAAGGCTACATGAAAAGAAGATGTCCTGCTCCACTGGAAGTGCACTGTCTGCATTCTTAGGAATCAAAGTTCAGGTCCAAGGTTCACTGCAGGATGGAGAAATCCAAAATTTGATCCAAATGTCTTTTGTGTAAGTTTGTTGCAGCAGGATGCTTGAGCTTAAATTTGATTGGGGCCTTTCTGGTCACTATGACAAAGATTTCATGATACTGAATATTTAATAAATACCATCAGAGTGCTGGGTGCTGTACAGGGGGTCCCCTGTATACACTGGGGTTGCATTTTTGAAAAGGGCAATGGATACCGAAACAACTGATACTGAGGAATTTTTCCCCATAAGAAATAATGGAAGGGGAGAAGGAGATGCATTCACAGTTTCACCACACTCGCCTATGACAATGCTCTTTTCACCTAAACAGTGTACCTTTTTACAAAGACAGGTTATACAGTACACATTTTACAGATAAAACATTGAATAAAATGATATAGAACCCTACTAACACTGTTCAAACACAAAAAATTTTAATACAGTAAATACAGAACAGTAATATAGTATAAAACAGTGTCAGTTATGCTAAACTTAGGTAGGGGTGGCAGCTGGGTTTTCTTGGGTTGGCTTTTCCGTAGCTGGCTTTTGGTTGCAGAAGTCTTAAAAAAGGATTTTATCGACATCTGCTCTCCTGCATGAATCTTTGAATGATAGATCTCCCTGTAGCAAGCCACTGTATCATTGATAGCCCTAGAGACTTGCAGTTCATACATTGCGAAATGACCTCTTCCCACGATGCGTCAATGTTTTCCATGCCTTTCAAGATGTTGTTGGACTTCCAAAACTCCTATATATTGGGCTTTCCTTCACCTGCTGTTTCCTTAATCAGCATGAAGAATGTCCTCCGTAAGTAACAAGCCTTGAATGTGGCCATTACCCCCTGGTCCACAGGCTGCAGCAATGATGTGGTGTTGGGTGGCAAAAATAGGACCTTTATATTCAGGCAGAGAGCTCTGTAGTCCAGTTCATGGGCACTTGCGTTATCCAACAGAAGGAGAATCTTAAAGGCCAAATTTTCCTTCTGACAGTAAGCCTTAAATTCAGGGACAGCATGGTCTACAAACCACTTATGGAAAACACTGCATGTTATCCAGGCCTTTATGTTTGACTTCCGAATTACAAGGAGACAAGACTTGATATTGCATCTCATTGCTCTTGGGTTTTCACTGTGGTAAACAAAAAAGGGTTTCAACTTGTAATCCCGTTCTGCATTTCCCCCAAGCAGAAGGGTTACGTAGTCTTTTGAGGCTTTGAATCCAGGAGCAGTCTTCTCATCATGAGAAATATAAGTCTTCACTGGCATCTTCTTCCAGTAAAGGCCCATCTCATCGATGTTAAACTTCTTCGGAAGAGTAGCCTCCTTCCAAAACAATTGTGTTTAGCTGCGTAGGAAACGTTTCAGCTGCTTCTTCATTCACACAAGCCACTTCTCCTGTGAGTTTTATATTATGTAGACTGGCACGCTTCTGAAATCTGTGGAACCACCCATGACTAGCACTGAAGGTCTCCTTTTCTGCTGTTGAGCTCTCCCTATCTTGCCTTTAAATCATTATACAGGCTTTTGGCCTTCTCCTGAATCAAGCTTAAACCCACAGCTGTTTTTTTTCATGGAGGTCATCAATCCAGTCAGCCAGCAAATGTTCCATCTTCTCCAGTATACTGCTTCTCTGTTATGTTATCTTCACTAATGACAATTTCATAGCACTTCTAGCACTTTCATGAATTTGATTACCACTCTTACCACCTAAGGAAACCAAGAATATGAGCAATGTTGGCTGCATGCTCACCTCTTCCAAAATGCTGTATAACATCTAATTTCACTTCTACTCTTACGTTACCTCTTAGACACAGCCCCACTCTAAAAGGCCCCGCCCCTTCCCTCCCAGTTCCGCCCTCTCCTCCGACTGTCCCCTCCCCACACTTCCTGAAGACCACTTAACAGCGATTGCAGCAGGCAAGAGGCACTGGAAGGGAGGGGGATAAGTTGATCGGTGGCCCTGTGGGCTGCCAGTGGATGCAAGTACAGTACTGTACAATAGGGAAACATGTTCCAGTTCACATTGGTCCTGATCCATACAAATGATGAATATGCAGATCAGGACCAATGTAAATCAGAACACATTCCCCTATTGATGAGCGACAGATATCCTAAATAACTTATAAGGGAGAGATGTATAACAGGGACCCCCTGTACTGTACACAGAGGGAAAAATACAGTCTCTGCCCTACAGCATTTATGGGAGGTCACAGAAGGGATACAGTTAATCTAAGAGCTTGTTCTATTACTGTCTCTTCAAAATATCAATTTAAGATTACAATCATGTTAAGTGCTATAAAGAGGTGTTATGAGGAAGGTTAAATTTATGTATGATGAATGTTAATTTAGTGAAGTTGTAGCTGTGACAGTCCCAGGATATTAGAGAGACAAGGTGGGTGAAGTAATATCTTCTATTGCACCAACTTCTGTTATTGGGACATTTGGTGCACTGGATGAAGTACACCACACATTGTGATAGGCATATGTAGGACTCATGGATTTTGAAAGGTGTGTTCTGGGTGGTGTTGACCATTGCAGTAGTGGAGATGTCTGCAGTTTTACATCTGTTGTTCTGGCAGGGTGTGGTGCTGCTTTGAGTTGGTGTGTCTTGGCCTGTGGTGAGCTTGCTTCTGGTGATGAGCTTGGAGAGGTTGGTTGGGGTCAGGAAGTGGAGGGGGTATCAGGAAAGAGTTCTTTCAGGATTGGGTCCCTATCCATTCCAGGTTGTAATTGTTTGATACACTGTCTGGGTTCTAGTGTGGGATGATAGGTGAAATCTAAGGGTGTGCAGTTGGCAGGGGGGTTATTTCTGTACTGCAGCAGGTTCTCTTGGGGTATTTGGGTGGCCTGTTCCATGGCCATCTGCTTCTCTAATGGCATGTCCTTGTTTGGTAAAGCAGTTTCAAGTCTGTCGAGGTGTATATCCTGGACCTTCTCAGAGCATGTTCTGTGGCATCTGAGTGCCTGGCTGTAGAGAACAGATTTCTTGGTGTGTTTGGTATACCAGATCTATAAAGGCAGGTGTGGTGATCCATGAGATTCTTGTATATGGTTGTCTTAGGGTTCCATTATTAAAATGGATTTTGGTGTCCAGAAAATTGATATTAGTGTGGGAGTGTTCCAGAGAGAGTTTAATGGACAGATGGTTTGGTTGTTGAAGTTGTGGTGGAAATCTATGAGGGAGTTTAAACCATCTATCCAGAGGATGAAATATCACTAATGTATCTCAGGTATATCATTGATGTCATGGTGCTTTTGTCCAGAAATAATTCTTCAAGGTAGCCTAAGAAGAGGTTGACATATTGGGGAGACATCTTAGTACCCCTGGCAGTTCCCAAGGTTTGGACCAAGTGTTTGTTGTTGAATGTAACATTGTTAAGGGGGAGGATGAAATGAATGAATTTGGCAGTATGTCTGGGGTGGATATGGAGGGTTGCCCAGTGTCTTGTAAATATTTGAGGCAGGAAGCTATGCCGTCATTGTGAGGGAGGTTGGTATACAAGGAAGCGATATCCAGGATGGCAAGAATGGTGTTCTAAGGGAGGTTGTTAATGTTGTGGAGTTTGTGGAGGAAGTCGGTTGTGTCCTGGAGGAACCTGGTCCTGTGTGTGATAAGTGGTTTGAGGATGGTTTCTATGAGTCCCAGTATTCCTTCAGTAAGAGTGCCATGGCCAGATATAATAGGTCTGCCTGGCTTTCCTTGTTTGTGTATCTTGGAAAGTACATAGAAAGTCACTGGGGTGGGCTCGTGGGGGATGAGCATTTCAAAATCCCCCCCAAAAAACACCTCTCAAGATCCATGTATCCTACACATGCCTATCACAACATGTGGTGTACCTCATCTAGTGCACTAAATGGCCCAACAACTATGTGGGTGAAACCAGATAATCACTACACTCAAAGGAACTCACACAGGAAAATGATAAAAGACAAAAACACCCTTTCACCTGTGGGTGAACACTTTTCACAAAGCAATCACTCTATATCTGACCTATCAGTCATCATCTTCAATGGAAACCTGCATAACACTTTCAAAAGATAAACCTAGGAGCTTAAATTCAGAGCTTTCTGTTAGGCACTAAAAATCATGGACTGAATAGCCACACTGGATTTATGGCTTATTACAACACTCTGTAACCCTAGCCCCCTTTTTGTCTTACAGCTGCAGAATTGTTAATGGGCCACTCTACTTTGAATGGTCCTTTAGAACAGGGGTCTCGAACACTCGGCTCCTCGCCCCCCTCCAGCGTTTATCTAGAATGGCTCTGGCCCGGCACACACTGGGGGCAGGGCAGGCTCCCTGCCTGCCTGCCTGCCCTGCCCCACCCCGCTGCTCCGGGAAGTGGAAAGAACGTGGGAGAAGAGAGGTGCAGGGGTGTGTGTTGATGTTGCTTCAGGCAGCACCCCCAGCAGCTCCCATTGTCTGTGGTTCCCCATTCCCGGCCAATGGGAGATGTTGGGGGCGGTGCCTGAAGCAACAGCAACACACCCTTGTGCCTTTGCTCCCCCATGTTCCAGCCACTTCCCAGAGCAGAGCGGCGTGGGGGCAGGGCAGGGCAGGCAGGGAGCCTTCCCTGCCCCCGGTGCGTGCTGGGGTAAAGCCCGCCCCCCCGAGCCCCTCCTGCAGTTGAACCCCCTGCCCTGAGCCTCTTGCCACATCCTGCACCCCGACCCCCTGCCACACCCCTCCTGCACTGCAACCCATTGCCCTGAGTCCCCTGCTGCACCCTGACCCCCTGCTCTACCCTTTATCCTGACCCCTGCCCTGAGCCCCCTGCTGCACCCTTCACCCCTCCTGCACCCCAACCCACTGCCATGAGCCCCTTGCTGCACTCCTCCTGCAACCTGATCCCCTGCCCTGACCCTGACCCTCTGACCCACCCCTTACCCTTTCTGCACCCCACACCCCAACTCCCTGCCCTGAGCTCCTGCCACACCCCACACTCCTCCTGCTCCTCCTGGGGGCGGGGGGGAGTTGGGGGAGTTTGGGTGAGGATTTTGGGAAAGGGGTTGGAATGGGGGCAGGAAAGGGGTGGGAAGAGGCGGGACAGGGGCAGGGCCTCATGGAAGGGGTGGAGTGGAGGCGGGGCCAAGGGCGGCGATGGGGGAAGTGTCAGTGATGCGGCCCTCAGGCCAATGTACTAGTCCTCATGTGGTCCTCGTGGTCATTTGAGTTTGAGACCCCTGCCTTAGAATATGAGCTAACTACTTATGCTAAACTATCTGTTCCATCTTTCATTAGCTCTGATGCTCTGAGTACCTTTCCCAAACCTAAAGATCTCTGTGTGGCTCATAAGCTTGTCTCTCTCACCAACAAAATTTGGTTCAATAAAGATATTACCTCGGCCACCTTGTCTCTCTAATAAATTTAAGTAAAAGCCAAAATACAGAAGTATAAAATTATACCCATTATAACAATCTTATAAAAAGATCAAGTTGCATTCTCATAATGGATTACTCCAGTGGGTTACTGCAGGAAAAAGGACATAAGGGGTAGCATCTTCAAAAATGCTTACGTCTCATTTTCAAAAATGACTTAGAGCACCGTTGCCGCCTTTCAAAGGAGCACCCTGACTTTCACAATAAGATTAAAAAAATCAATCTAATCCCATTTCAAAACAAGGCCAAAACAAGCCAATCTCTAAGAATCCCAACACTTTATGTGACTAGACCCCCCAGCATGCAGTTTGGGACTGTGGTGAGCCCACTGTGCACCCCGACTCTCTCATCCCCTTGCCCCGGCTTGCTGGGAGCCGATCAAAAAAAGAAGCTACAAGCCAAAAACTAGCCAACACGCAACTCACAAGCCAATTAAGCCAAAAAAGCCCAATTTCTGTGTTTTTTTCGCAGGTTTGGCATGTCTGCTTAGGAGTCTAAACTCCATTGACTTTCAGTAAGATTTAGGCTCCTGAGCCACCTCATAAAAAAAGACTTATGCACTTTAGAAAATTTAACCCAAGCTCTAACTCTTTAATGCCTAAAACATAGTAATAGAAGATATTTGAGCTTCATTTATGACATAATTTCTACTTCGTAAGAATGAACATTGCTTCTGAAACAATCATGTTCAGCAAAAGTATGTGGAACAAAACATCTAAAGGGTTGAATTTATGCTTGAACTTATATATTAGAACTATTTGTCTGTATATGTTGCTGTGGTAGCCATCAGAAACCTTAACAGCTGTGCTCTGCTCAACTAGTCTCTTCAACAGAAAGTGAGCAAAAAGATTTTTTAGATTTTCAAGGGGCATTTTACTATAAAAAACATGATTGGATTTTATGGTATCTCTATTAGCATCACGTGTTTTTAGACACAAATTTTTTTGTCAGATTTTATGTTAAATCCTGTACATGCCATCTTCAAGGAAACTATTTCCTTTGCCAGTTTAAGAGGAACAGTCCCAAACGTGCATCAGCTCACTTTTTTTGTGGCTTAAAATAGTCACAAAAAGATTGGGGTTCTATCTTAAAAGTAAAGCTCTGATAAAATGAAGATGACACTCAGGACCAAACTCTGTCCCTGAAGCCTGAGCCCATTAATCTAGTGGTTAGAGGATTAGCCCAGGGCCTGGGAGAGCTAGGCTCAGTTCCTGCTCCAATACAGACATCCTATGTGACTCATGGTAAATCACTTAGGCTTTGTCCCCCAGTTTATCATCACTTTCCTACCTCATAGGGCTTTTCTGAGGATAAACACATTGAAGATTGTGAGGCACACAGATGCTTTGGAAATGACAAAAACCCATGGGTAAGCATAAGAAAGGTAACCCTAACAGAGGAATAGATGTTGGGGTGTCATGGAAGATTACAATAGGGTCATAGGACCAACGTGAGGTAATATGCTCAACATTTTAGATGTTGAAACATGAATGTAAGGAACAGGGGGAGGAAACAGGAAGAACTGGAAATATTAGTGCATAAGCTAAATTATGATTTAATTGGCATCACAGATTTGGTTGGATTAATCTCATGACTGGATATAACTATTAAATGGTCTATATTACTATGGTTTGAGGGTTTAATCTAGTTATCAGATCAGTGTCTGAATCTCCTTCATGCAGAGACCTATGTCTAAACAAGCCAGTGTGAAAGTGGAAACTCTTAATTGAGGACCCTAATAAGAGGAAAGGTGGTTTCTTTTAAACTAAATGAAGAATCCCTATATTAATTTTACTGTATATCTATTTTTAAAAATCTGGGATGTTCTTTAACACAGTGGACAGAGACCAGGAGTCCAACATGTTGACCCTGGCAGCTTCAATGACCAACTGGTTAAAAACTAATAAAAACAGCATAAGGTATTGTATTTTAAATGTAATACTCATTAAAAATAGTGCTTGCTAGTGGCTTCTAGACTATGAATTTGTTGCTGTTTACTGCTGTTAGAGCACCATTGTCTAGCCATTGTATACAAGGGATGGATATATGAAAATGAGTGAAAGCCCTCCACTGTAGAGCTCTCCGATGATAACTGCAGAGAATGAATAGCACGTTTGTTGTAGGACTGCAAAGATTCAACAAGCAGTAGTAGAAGGCTCTTGTTGATTCTGCATAAAGAAAGGAACAGGGTATCACAGTGCATTACCCCTAAGCAAGATTAGTTGAAAGAGCTATAGTTCAGGCTCTAATACACATTTCTGTGATGAAACTAATAAATACATTATCTACATTTTACAGGTAACCAGGAGGCTAATCATTCATTCTATAATGGAGGGGGGGGGGGAGGTGATGAGGCATTTTTAGTGAATTACAGTTCCTGCAAGGCTCTGTCTGAGGACCAATAATGAATGGGCACAAAGATACCTTCAATTATAAAGAATTGCCTGTGATAGCCAGGGTGAATTTTACTGAATCGTACCACTTGGAGCTTTAAAAGGCATATTAGATCATCCAGTTAATCTCTATGACAATGAAGGATTGTTCCCTAAACTATATATTGAAAGGTTTCTCCAATCTAACTTTAAAAGTCCAAAGAGGTGATTTAGGTTCCACTCATTTCCCAGCTAATACATTTCACGGACAAGAAGAATTTCCCAATATTCAGTCTGCTTTTTTAAATTCATCCTTCTACACCTGAATAAATAATTCCTCTCTCTGCTTGAAAGTTACATCCTTCAAGTATTTGTAGACAATTTTCATAATCTCCACTTATCTAGTCTATACATTTTTAGCTTAATCTTTCCTCATAAATAAATCTCTCCTGAACTCTAGCAATTTCGCTGCTTTTCTTTTTAACTCTCTATCAATAGGGCTAACCTACTGTCTGATCTATCACTTTTATTAAAAACCCTAACATTAATTACATCATCTTCAGCAAATTTGACTCAATTTGTTATATAATACTTCCAATTCCATGTAAAATGACAGTACCATCTTTTCTACCTCTAGTTAACTATAACTTCAGTTGGAACACTAAGAAAATTCAAAAGCTCGAGGGAAAAAAAACTGCAAATAATTAGAGGCTCAGAGACTGAGCTTGAAGATGACAGTCATTGGGAAGAGCATGTGTGTGAAGGAGCTATAGAAGTTCTTCACACCTGGAAATAATATTAAATTAATATTAAAGGACTTTTTAAAAAAATTGTTTGAATTATTTTCCAAAAACTATGTTAAAAATACATTTTTTAAAACCAACAAATGCACATACACATTAGACTGTAATTCTTATACTAAAAAAGAGAAAGAGGGACATTCATGAAGTTTATCATTTTAAACAGTGATCAGAATCAGGCATTCTTAACTCAGGCAAAATATCACTAAGGTTTAAGTAAGGAATGCATGATTTGGCCCAGTGTTACTATCCTGTCTTAAACCCACAAAAGCAAAGATATTTACACTGAACTCTAAAGACTGAGAGCTTCACAAACCTAATTTTGCCATCTGGCAAAAGGAATGACCATTTCTTCCTTTATGTGAATGGATTCAGAGGAGGCTCATAATATTACAGTATATTTTAAAAATTCCTTACTTACATTATGAATAATCTGAGTTTATTTAAACTAAATGAATGTTTAAAATAATTTCTTTTTCCACTCTGCTAAATGTTTACTTTTTCACATTTCACTCAGCTTGCACAATGACAATAAGCTAGGAAGTTTAACTTTCTTGGTTCTTATTTACTAGCTCAAAGCTATGATGTTGAGTTGCAAACAGGTTTTTTTGTTTTGTTTTAATTTCCGAGCAACATTTCCAGCAACATATGGGTTAGTAAAATTTAAAACAAAAAACAAAACAAAAACCTCACCAAAAAACCTTAAATTTCAAGCCTAAACTACCCCTTAAAGTCACTATGAACTATATTAATAATTTAAAATTAACTAGAAAAAACTAATTGAAGACACAGCCCAGTTTACAAGAATCTCCTTACAAGATATGTATTTTGAATACACACACACACACACACACAATAGGTTGTGACAATTTTTTTTTTCCCAGAACAAAAATCCCTAGTTTTTTAATTTACCCATCCCCCTGTTCTCCCAGGAGTTCCAAGTCACACTCAGTCTTAAAGTGTGATAAACCCAGTAATCTCCCCTACAGGTCCTAGCAACAATAGGAGGAGTGGAAGCTTTTGTCTGCCTGTCCTTGCAATGTTGTGAAGTTAGAAAAGGTCATCAGAGATGCACCCCAGAGGCAGTCAGCCATTCTTTTCCCTTTTGTTCCCTTAAAAAATCATGTAATAAGATAACAAAACCAGCACACTCAAAAGGGCAGAAGCCCAGTGACATTATTTCTTAAGCAGGCGCCTACTGCTGAAACAGAGGGCACAGAGCAACATCCCACTGTGTGACTGCCCACAGAGCTTTTATATTCTTCTGAATCAGAGTTTTTATATGTCACCACTTATAGTTCTCACAGGTTTTAAGAGCTGAACAGTCAGTGCTTGATAGGCCCTTTTTGTGTTAGTTTTTAAGTGTATATACACAAGTGAAATTAAACATTTATCAATCATCTTATTATCGGTCACTGCTACTTGAAACTTGTTGGAAAGAAATGCAGTAGTTCCACTATCTTGCTTATCATAGCTTCCCAGGGATTGCAGTGAAAAACTACATTAGTTACCAGTCCCAATTCCTTGAAGTTACTTTCTTTATAGATTCACATACTCAACCAACCGGACCCAGAATAATTACCTTGGTTTTATACAACTTGTTGGAGGGTCAGGGTGCATTTAAAGGAGACACACAGGCCATGCTCTTAATTGGCTACCACCCATCCAGAATGAGAGTCTCCAAAAGAAAACAAGCCGGGCAGGGTATGTAAAAGACAGTTAATTCACAGAATTTCAGTTAATATGTATCTGTTTTCTTTACCATTAAAAACAGAATCATTTTAAAAGGTTAAATATTTAATGTCCTACATGGACATAATATTCAGATGGAACCCCAAAGGTGTGAACTCCACCACAGTTGTGACATACTCACTTGTGCCCCTCAACCAAACTGTCCATCCTAATTGTCTCGCCTCTCTGCACCTTCAGGGCAGGCCAGGCAGCCTTGGAACCTGAATCAGCACTTGCAAAGACCCGAAGTGCCAAGGAGGCAGAATTTATGTTTATGAGATCCTCCCATATACACACTTTTAAATAACTGTTTAAGAGGTAAATTTTCAAAGCAGGTTAAAATTAAGTTTTGCATATTGTAATCTGAACAAAGACAAGTAATCACATCAAAAATACATCATCATTTCTCCACTAAAAAAATCCAAGATGGGGAAAAACACAAAGGCAAAAATGTATTAAACAGTTCAAATACTTCTGTCATAATAGTATTTGAGCACAGAGACACCTTAACTGAATGGTTATTTGGAAGGGCCTCAGCATGTAATACTGTACAAGGCAGGTATTTCACCTGACAGATGTGGGGGCTAAACTCAGTGATGCAAAAATGGTTTAATAAATTATAATATTATAATTTTAGGCTATTACAAACTTGATGGAGAGACTTACAGTTACTTTCATGTCCATGATGCTTGGAGAACAATAGCTCACATGCTTATGGTTTTTGTTGGCGATTTTGTCAAATGTTCAATCTAACTAAAGAAATTCAACTTTCTTTCTGTCCACCATTGACGGACATAAAAATTGTCATGGCCATGGTTGCTACCTTGTTGGAAAGAAATGCAGTAGTTCCACTGTCTTGCTTATCATAGCTTCCCAGGGATTGCAGTGAAAAACTACATTAGTTACCAGTCCCAATTCCTGGGACTGGTAACTTAATTTTAACCTGCTTTGAAAATTTACCTCTTAAACAGTTATTTAAAAGTGTATATATGGGAGGAACTCATAAACATAAATTCTGCCTCCTTGGCACTTCGGGTCTTTGCAAGTGCTGATTCAGGTTCCAAGGCTGCCTGGCCTGCCCTGGAGGTGCAGAGAAGTGAGACAATTAGGATGAACAGTTTGGTTGAGGGGCACAAGTGAGTATGTCACAACTGTGGTGGAGTTCACACCTTTGGGGTTCCATCTGAATATTATGTCCATGTAGGACATTAAATATTTAACCTTTTAAAATGATTCTGTTTTTAATGGTAAAGAAAACAGATACATATTAACTGAAATTCTGTGAATTAACTGTCTTTTACATACCCTGCCCGGCTTGTTTTCTTTTGGAGACTCTCATTCTGGATGGGTGGTAGCCAATTAATGTCATGGCCATGGTCGCTACCTTCATGGCCATAAAACTGTACTTATCACCATATTTGACTGCAGAGACTCTGGAATGCAGCTTTATAAAGTTTTATTTTGCTTTAATATTCTATATAGTTTTATAGTATGTTAGAAAGATATTTCTAAATGTTATTGTGATTTTTGCCTTGTGTCTTTGGTAGGAGTCTTTGGGTACATCTACACTACAGGTTTATTTCGATTTTACATAAACCGGTTTTGTAAAACAGATTGAATAAAGTCGAGTGCACGCAGCCACACAAAGCACAATAATTCGGTGGTGTGCGTCCATGATCCGAGGCTAGCGTCGACTTCTGGTAGCGTTGCACGGGTAGCTACCCGTAGCTATCCCATAGTTCCCGCAGTCTCCCACCGCCCATCGGAATTAATTCTGGTTAGATCCCCAATGGCATGATGGGCAAAAACATGTCCGTATCTGGGTAATGTTATGTCGTCACTCATGTTCCTTCCTCCATGAAACAACAGCACAATTCAGCCCTTTTCCCTGGATGCCACTGGCAACGCCAATAGCAATGGCAAACCCATGGAGCCCGTTCGCCTTGTCACTGATCACTGTAATGTTACTGGGTGCTGCTGACAAAGAAAGCATACTGCGCCAGCAGAACATGTCCATTTCCTTTGCAAGTACAAGAACGGGTTACAGTGCTGTACCGGCTGCCTGCATTGTAAATAAGATAATGTATTCAGTCGTTCTGTCCGTCTGCTGGCTGTCAGGTGCTCCTACCTAAGCGCTTGAGGTCGACTGGGGGCACAAAGAAAAAAATGGGAAGACTCCCCTGTGGCATTCTCTCCTTTATGTTTATCTAAAAATGAGAGTCAGTTTGCCTAAATTGAGCAAGTGTAAACTAGAAGCCACGTGTAGCAGAGAACCAGAGGACACAGCCACTCGTGTCAAATCCCGCAGAATGAACTCATGCCACTACTCTAGGGGGTGCCCCCTGCACAACCGCCCACCATTAATGCTCCCCCCATAAACGGAATCATCCAGCCCCCCTGGCTATATATTTAACCGTTGGCATGTCCCCACCTTGAGTGGATAATAATAAAGATGCAGGAATTAGAAACACGTTGAGAATGTTTTAGTAAGGAATAAAAGAGGGGGAGGCAGCTCCACGCTATGATCAGTCCAGGCAGTACAGAATCTTTCTTTTAGACATGAAAAGGGGGGGCTGATGGAGCTCAGCCCCCATTGCTATATAAACACGGTACCAGCCGTTCTGTACCAATCTTGCTGGGAATGATGGAGTCATTCTATTTTACCCAGCATCCCCAGCACATCCACCTGAGGCCAGCCAGGAGCACTCATGGGAATGACGAGATGGCTATCAGTCCTTTTCCACTGTACTGCTGCCACAGGGAGGGGAAGGAGGGGAGAATGCTGCGTTAAGTGCTGCAGCACTGCATCTATCCACAGCATGCAGAGACATATGTGACATAAAAAAAGTAAGAAACAACTTTTTTCCTTTCCTTTCACGGGGGGAGGGGCTGTATAATTGATGAGAATACCGAACAACCCGGACAATGTGTTTGATGCCTACAGGGATGGGACTCAGCCAAGATGCAAAGTTTGGAGACTGCGGATAGCTGGAGTCCTTATTACCCCTCCCTCCATCCGTCATGACGTCCATTGATTCTTTGGCTTTCCGTTACGCTTGTCACACAGCACTGTGCTGTGGACTCTGCCTATCATAGCCTGGAGACTTTTTCAATGCTTTGTCATTTTCGTCTTTGTAACGGAGTTCTAATAGAACAATTTGTCTCCCCATACAGCGATCAGATCCAGTATCTCTCCCGTACGTCCCATGCGGGAGGCTCTTTTTGGATTTGAGAA
>NC_133772.1:55508391-55580574 GCF_003597395.2 Chelonoidis abingdonii
CTGGGCAAACAGGAAATGAAATTCAAAAGTTCGCGGGGCTTTTCCTGTCTATGTGGCTAGGTTGCTTTCCAGAGCGGTCACAATGGTGCACTGTGGGATACCACTCAGAGGCAATATTGTCGAACTGCGGTCACACTAACCCTAATCCGACATGGTAATACCGATTTCAGCGCTACTCCTCTCGTCAGGGAGAAGTACAGAAATCGGTTTAAAGAGCCCTTTATATCAATATAAAGGGCCTCGTTGTGTGGACGGGTGCAGGGTTAAATTGGTTTAACCCTGCTAAATTCGGTTTAAACGCATAGTGTAGACCAGGTCTTTAATTACAAATTGGGGTGCAGCTACTGTCACCTGTAATCTTGGGAACTGTTTAGTTAAAGGCAATCAACAGGAGAGAGTCTTCTCAAAGAGAATACATTACCCTCATTAAAGAATGCAAAGATACTCTTGTTTTATAGGATTTTCTTAGAGAACTGATGTCTAGCACCTGGTGATTCAAAATCAGAAAAGCTAAACCAAGAGCCTTTTTATCACCCTTTTTCTTTTCAAAGAGAGAAACTGTAGCTTTAAACACCCCCCCACACACACACACTTCTGGAAATATTCTTATTACAGCTGTTAAGCAATTAAAAAATTAATCTTGATTAATCATGCTGTTAAACAATAGAATATCATTTATTTAAATATTTTTGGATGTTTTCTACATTTTCAAATGCACCTCTACCTTGATATAATGCCGTCCTTGGGAGCCAAAAAAATCTTACTGTGTTATATCGAACTTTCTTTGATCTGCCAGAGTGCGCAGCCCACCCCTACCCCGAGCGCTGCTTTACTATGTTATATCCGAATTCGTGTTTTATCGGGTCGCGTTATACTGAGGTAGAGGTGTATATTGATTTCAGTTACAACACAGAATACAAAGTGTACAGTGCTCACTTTATTTTTTATCATAAATATTTGGACTGTAAAAACCAGAAGTAGTATTTTTCAATTTACATCATACTGTAGTCCAATCTTTTTACCACAAAAGCTGAACTTACAAATGTAGAATTCTAAAAAAGAAAAAAACTGCATTCAAAAATAAAACAATATAAAACTTAAGAGCATACAAGTCCACTCAGTCCTACTTCAGCCAATCGCTTGGACTAACAAGTTTGGTTACAATTTGCAGGAGATAATGCTGCTTGCTTCTTTTTCACATATGTCACCTGAAAGTGAGAACAGGCGTTCACATGGCACTGTTGTAGACAGCATTGCAAGATATTTAAGTGCCAGATGCACTAAAGATTCATATGTCCCTTCATGCTTCACCACCATTCCAGAGGACATGCGTCCATGCTGATGATGTGTTCTGCTCGATAATATCCAAAGTAGTGCAGATCAACACATGTTCATTTTCATCATCTTAGTCAGATGCCATCAGCAGAAGGTTGATCTTTTTTTGGTGGTTTGAGTTCTATAGTTTTTGCATCTGAGTGTTGCTCATTTAAGACTCCTGAAAGTATGCTCTACACCCCATCCTTCTCAGATTTTGGATGGCATTTCAGATTCTTAAAACTTGGGTCAAGTGCTGTAGCTATTTTTAGAAATCTCACAATTGTACCATCTTTGCATTTTGTCAAATCTGCTGTGAAAGTGTTCTTAAAATGCTGGGTCATCATCCAAGACTACTATAATATTAAATATATGGCAGAATGCCAGTAAAATACAGAACAGAAGACATACAGTTCTCCCCCAGGGTATTCAGTCACAATTTAAATTAACGCATTATTTTTTTAATGAGCATCATCAGCCTTGAAGCATGTCCTCTGGAATGGGGGCGAAAGCATGAAGGAACTTATAAGTGTTTTGCATATCCGGCACATAAATACCTTGCAACACTAGCTACACAAGGTAAGCCTGTTCTCACTTTCAGGTGACATTGTAAATAAGAAGCAGGCAGCATTATCTCCTATAAATGTGAACTAATTTGTTTGTCTTTGCAATTGGCTGAATAAGAAGTAGGACTGAGTGGACTTGTCAGCTCTGAAGTTTTACATTGTTTTGTTTTTGAGTGCAGTTATGTAACAAAAAAAATCTACATTTGTAAGTTAGACTTTCACAACAAAGAGATTGCACTACGGTACTTGTATGAGGTGAATTGAAAAATACTATTTTTCAAAAATCATTTTTACAGTGCAAATATTTGTAATAAAAATATAATATAATATAAAGTGAGCACTGTACACTTTGTATTCAGTGTTGTAATTTAAATCATATTTGAAAATGTAGAAAAATCCAAACAGATTTAATAAATTTCAATTGGTATTCTACTGTTTAACAATGCAATTAATTGTGATTAATTTTTTGAGTTAATTGTGTGAGTTAACTGTAATTAATTGACAGCCCTAATTCTTATTGAAACTGATTTTATAAGCACACTGAGTCTTCATCCATATAAATTTAAGGAAAACAAGTATAGTTAGGAAATATCCTGTTTACTTCTAACCTTAAGTTTCCATTTAAAGTTGAAAATCTTTATTTATACGTTAAATGCTTAAGATGGTATAATCTTTTGTGATGTTCAGTTGCAAATGGTTTTGGAACTAAATGCAAATATGTAATGTAATAATTTCCTGATAATCATTGTTACACAAATAGTGAGATGTTTTGTGTACTAATATGGAATCAAATGACCTTGCTATAACTGGTTACTAATAAATCTGAGTATATTTTTAAAATATTTGGGAAATTAGTTACCTGACAATGTGAAATTAGTTACCTTACCAAACTCAGAAAGTCAAGAATAATCTCTCCAATGATTATTAAGAAAAAAACAATCCTTTCTTTGATGCCCATTTAAGTTTAAAGACTCTTTTTAAGAATTAATTAAATTTAAAAAACCCCCTATTTTAAATGCTGGGAGACATATAGAAAATAAGAGCATTTGGAGTTACCTGAAAGAGAATTTCAACTTTTGTTAAACTGTGCTGGATCTAAGGTGTGATTTGCCCTGCTTGTATACACATCCTCAGCTCCAGCTCTCCTTGAGTTAGCATGACTATAAATAGCAGTGTAGCCCCAGTCACATTGGTAGTGGCAGCAGATGTATGGATGAACCATGCTGAATACATACTCACCAGGTTCAGGTTCCTCTAGTTATTTTATACTTCCAGTCCTGGGCAGGCAGGGAGTCAACTTATGATGCAAATAAACTGGAGATGAATTCTGTGATGAGCCTCTTTATCATGCCAGTTGGATTTTGAAAACACTTTTCAAACAAATTGGCCCTATTACAGTAATAGTAACCAGATAATTATAACATGCAGTGAAATAGGACAAACTATCTACTTTACAGAAATTATCCTAATAGAACAAGGTATTTTGTGTAAAGTCTATTAAACTGATCGGTATGGGAAATACAAAGATTTACAAAATATTTTATAGCTAAAATTATACAGTTAAGTTTCTACAATGGGAGAACTGATTAGAGCTTTGCTTAACACACCTTTCTCCAAAAATGAGAAAGATTTTCTCTACTTTGTTTTCTACCATGAGTCAATTCCAATCTAAACTTGGTTTAAATAAACCTATTTCTAACTAAACTGTTTTCAAACATAGTTTGGTTGGCCAGTACAGACATGATCAAAGTGTTTTAAAACATTTATCAGAACTATGGTTTTAGTGGGTTTAGTACAGAAATAAGACCTGTGAAACCTCAAGTTTTAATCCTGGCTCTGACAAGGATTGCCTTAGGTAGCATTTGGCAAGCCAATTAACTTCTCTACCTCAGTTTCTCCATCTATGAAACAGGGATAATTATACTTATGTTTCAGGGATATTGCAAGAATTGAAGATTAGTATTGTTTACAGTTAGAGTTAATTAAGCCCTTTATATTTGAAAATTGCTGTGAAAGTGGTCAGCATTATTTAAAATATTACTTGTTAATTTGTGTTTTTTGAAAAACTTTATGACTAAATTATCTACTTGATGACCAAGTCACCACTGCTTCCATAATGTAGATTTTTTGCCATGTTGCTTTATAAATCACTGAAACACAATAAACACTTCTTTCCACCTGTTTTTCCTACCTACATGTGGTGCTTGGTAACAAATACTCTTGTGTAGTTTACTGCTGCATTTGAATTACACCTGTCTGATCTCAAATTAGCTTTTAGGACACTAAAAAATTTGTAATTGTAAAGATTTTGGCTTGTTGCCTGGACCACAGAAAAGAAGGTAGTTTGAAAAAAATACCATTACTGATGAAGCAAACTGCCATAGTGTTCTTCCTCAGTGCTACAGGGGTTACTGCCAGATTCCAGTTCGTGTAGTGTTTCACTTAAAATACCAGGTAAGAAAAAGCAGCTTTGTTTGTTGCATGGAAATTCTGGACAACTATTTTGGAAGAATTCTTCCCACACTGTCCACTTTTGTATGTGAGAAACGTTTTGTTTTGGTGCCCTGAGCACCTAAAAGCATAGCGACTTCACACACAATGGGCAATTTGTGTCTTTAATGCCATAGTCCAAAGTAGGGGATGGTGCAGAGCCACTTCATTCCAGCAAGAGCACCAGAGATTGGGCCTCAGAGAGGCCTGTTCTCTCCTGTAAATTGTGCCTTTGTTATTGGGCTATTAGTAGTGCAGGGTCCACTCCCAGTGTAAGCCAATGCCCTCGGGTGGGGTGGGGGGTTAGATCACACCTACAGCAGCCCAGCATGTGATTTTCATAACTAAGTATTTTACTTCCCTTGCTCATAATGAAAATCTGTTTTCTTATGCAGTGTCTCACCCTCCACTTCATTGCCTGCATGGGTGCAGATATAACCACACCTGTTTGCACAGAAGTTATCCTACTTTGGTTGGTTGCTCATTAGTGGTGGGATTGCTGGCATGGTTCTAACTAGACAAAAGATCAGTGAAATAATCTCTTTAGAAGAGTCACAGGTAAAGAATCAATGGCCTCTGCAAACATATTTAAAACAAAAGAGATGAAATAGGTTAAATATTGGGTCCCTCAAACTTTGCCCGTGTTCCTATTGTCCATTTTGGACTGGGATTAAGGGTGACCCGCACAGGAAAAGAAATTGGGCTTGTGTGCTTTTTTAAGGAGGTCTGAAAGTTTTTCATGATGGCTCTTTACAACATTGAGATGAATTATTTCTAATGTAAGAGACAAATCCTCAGCTGGCATAAATTGTCACAGCTCCACTGAAGTCACGAAAATCTGTCCCTACAACTCTATGAAAACTGGAGTGTAACTGTAGAACAAGTGAAATTATGGTATCACAAGTGACAGACTGATTCTTGGCCCCACTGAAGTCCCTTTGTACTACAGCAGCAGTGCAAAGGACCCTTAAACCCTAAATGGACAGTTGAAGGAAACCTCAGCTGGTGTAGCCCCTCCTGCCAATCCATGTATGCTCCAAAGATTCCATGGGGCCACTATGGATGAGAATACATTAAAAGGATCTATAAGATGTTCTAACTTGTACTAAAGGCCAGCTGAGACCTTGGCTAGCCTCAGGATCAAGGGAGGTGGTTTAGAGACACCTTTGTCTTCTTATTTCTTGGCACATTTGAGCTTTCATAGCAAGAGCTTAGCTGAGTGGGGAAGGGAGTTTTAGGTTGTTTAGAATTTTGGCAATACCCATTAAACTGACCTAGTGAACATTTTGGGGAAAATATGCATTTGTTTACAATACATACACACTAGGATCTGCAGGAGTTCCTCCAGCTATACCCAGGATGATGAGATTTGACATTTCCAATATTGTTTCTTCTGCTTCCTTTAAAAAAAAATTTAAACAAAATCTTTCAGGACTTTAGATATTATAAACAAAAGGGCAAAAGCCCAAATATTAAAAATATTTGCAAAGCAAGCTTAAAAACAGGACTCAAGCAATTTTATTCTCTCCTCCTACTCCCAGTTGAGCTGCCATAGATCCCAAGTCCATTTATTTGAGCTTTGAAAAAGATGGGAAGGTTTGACCCAATATGTCATTACTATTTTAGTTAGCAAATCTAAAGCTGACCATACTAGTACACATATTCAGTCTAATAGTTTTATCTGTTTAATAGTTTAAGCTTCAAATTAATCATATGAAGTCTGAGATGTGATGTCATACTGACTGATTTAATGTTTTAAAAAGACATGGCATAACAAGATTTAACCTGAATGAAAATACAAAGGCCTTTCTTTTCAGCCACATTTTTGCAGAGCTTGATACATAAAGTGATTCCTTGTAATTACCAAGGATAAGTAGGTCTTTGAAATGTTGTTTCCTTAAATGTACCTACAGGTTCAAACTGCCAGCATTATAATACTATACATCTACCTCATTCTCATCTATTTAAGAAACAAACTGATGAGGGATCTAAAACCTTTTGAATTTTGATTAGAATATGTAGTTAATTATAAAATTTGTACCTAGTGAAAAAATAAAGCAATATTGCTTTGTTACTTCTAATATCTATTTGACTTTAATTGACACTGCTCCCAAACATTCCATATACCTGTATTTGTGCTTAGTAAACAATTTAATGAATAATCCGCTTTTTACAACATTACACACAGTAGTCTCTGACCTGCTGTCATGTAACTTATCTTCTTATGGAAGAGTTTCATATATAAGAGAAACACATTTAATATAAAATGTTCTTTATTAAATGTGAAGGGCCCAATCTTCCTTGCACTTAGTCTTGATTTAATCAGTGTAATGCCCTTGAAATAATGAAATTACATCCACCAGTGTAACCTGCTGTAGGCAAGAAGAGAATCTGGTCCACAATATCTATTTTGAGCAGACAGAGAGCAAGTGTAAACAGCAAGTCAGGATAGAGTTCAAAGAAAATCACATAATCAAAAGATTCCTTGAAGTAATAAGCACTACAGCCGGGAGAAACTGTTTGCAGAAATTGCGAGCCCATTAGCGAGAATTTTTAATCAATCGCTAAACTCGGGGGTTGTACCGTACGACTGGAGAATTGCTAACGTAGTTCCTATCTTCAAGAAAGGGAAAAAAAGTGATCCGGGTAACTATAGGCCTGTTAGCTTGACGTCTGTAGTATGTAAGGTCTTGGAAAAAATTTTAAAGGAGAAAGTAGTTAAGGACATTGAGGTTCCCTTCCGAGGGAATCGGTTTGTATAGGGGGCAGACTGCTACTGGCCTTTAAGACTAAGCTGATAGTATATGGAGACAGGGCGATGATATTGATGAACTATTTAATTTGGGCAACACTGGAATCTTGGATTAATCAGCACGATATAAGTCTGTCAATCGTCTGTGATGGGGATGGATCTGAGGTTATGCAGAGAGAATTCTTATCCAGAGGTGCTGGTGCTGTGAGTCTGTGCCCACATGCTGAAGAGAATCCATTGCTTCCCTCATCCCCAACCCCTGGTTACCGTTGGCATGTCCCCACCTTAGTGTGATAAATAATAAAAGAATGCAGGAATAGAAACACTGAGTTTTTTAGTAAGGAATAAAGGAGGGGGAGGCAGCTCCACTGCTATGATCAGTCCAGGCAGTACAGAATCTTTTCTTTTAAGACATGAAAAGGGGGGGCTGCATGGAGCTCAGCCCCCCAAAGTTTTTTTGCTATGATAAACACGGTTCCATCCGTTCTGTACCAATCTAGCTGGAATGACTGGGAGTCCATTCTATTTTACCCAGCATCCCAGCCAATCTCACCTGAGCCAGCCAGGAAGCATACTCATGGGATATACGAGAGGCTATCGTCCTTTTCCACTGTACGATCTGCACCAGGTGAGGGGAAGGGAGGGAAGAGATGCGCTGTAAGTGCTGCAGCACTGCATCTACTACCAGCAGCGATGCTAGACATATGGGACATAAAAAAAAGTTCCAAGAATACAACTTTTCCCTTTCTTTCACGGGGGGAGGGGGCATGTAGAATTGAGAGATATAATCTAACAACCCGACAATGTGTTTGAGCCTACAGGGATTGGGAGCTCAGCCAAGAATGCAAATGTTTTTGGAGACTGCGGGATAGCTGGAGTCCTTTACCCCTCCCCCATCCGTCCATACGTCCATTTGAATTCCTTTGGCTTTCCGTTACGCTTGCCACAGCACTTGCTGTGGACTCTGCCTATCATAGCCTGGAGATCCTTTTTCAATGCTTTGGTCATTTCGCTTTTGTAAACGGAGTTCTAATAGAACAATTTGTCTCTCCCATAAACAGGCGATCAGATCCAGTAATCTCCCGACGGTCCATGCGGGAGCTCTTTATTGGATTGAGACTGCATTCACCGACGCCGTGCTGAGCAGTGTTCCACTCTGGGCAAACAGAAATAAATTCAAAATTCGGGGGCTTTTCCTGTCTATGTGCAGGTTGCTTTCCAGAGCGGTCACAATGGTGCACTGTGGATACCACTCAGAGGCAATATTGTCGAACTGCGGTCACACTAACCCTAATCCGACAGTGGTAATACCGATCAGCCTCTCCTCTCGTCAGGAGAGAATAACAGAATGGTTTAAAGAGCCCTTTATCAATATATAAGGCCGTTCGTTGGTGGACGGGTGTCAGGTTAAATTGGTTTAACTCCGCTAAATTCGGTTTAAACGCATAGTAGACCAGGTCTTTAAATACAAAATTGGGTGCAAACACTGCAACCGTGTAACTTGGAACTGTTAGTTAAAGGCAATCCAACAAGGAGAGAGTCTTCTCAAAGAGAAGACATTACCCTCATTAAAGAATGCAAAATACTCTTGTTTATAGAATTTTCTTAGAGAAACTGATGTCTAGCACCTGTGATTCAAAAATCAAAAAGCTAAACCCAAGAGCCTTTTATCAACCCTTTTCTTTCAAAGAGAGAAACGTAGCTTTAAACACCCCCTCCACACCACACAACACTTCTGGAATATATTCTTATTACAGCTGTTAAAGCAATTAAAAAATTAATCTTGATTAATTCATGCTGTTAAATCAATAGAATATCATTTAATGTTAAAATATTTGAATGTTTTTCTGACATTTTCAAATGCACCTCTACCTGATTAAATGCCGTCCTGGGCCAAAAAACTACGTGTTATATCGAACTTTCTTATGATCTGCCAGAGTGCGCAAGCCCACCCCTAGCCACGAGAAGCTGCTTTACGAGTTATATCCGAATTCGTGGTTTATCGGTCGCGTTATATCTGAGGTAGAGGTGTATATTGATTTCATTACAACACAGAAATACAAAGTGTACATGCTCCTTTATTTTTATCATAGAAATATTTGACTGTAAAAACGCAGAAGTAGTAATTTCAATTTACATCATACTTGTAGTCATCTTTTTACCAACAAAAGCTGAAACTTACAAATGTAGAATTCTAAGAAAAAACTGCATTCAAAAAATAAACAATAATTAAAACTAAAGAGCATACAATCCACGCAGTCCCTACTCACCAATCGCTTGGACTAACAAGTTGGTTACAATTTGCAGGAGAATAATGCTGCTTGCTCTTTTTCACATATGGTCACTCTGAAAGTGAGAACAAGGCGTTCACATGGCACTGGTGGTAGAACAGCATTGCAAGAATATTAAGTGCCAGACTGCACTAAAGATCATAGTCCCTTCATGCTTCACCACCAGTCCAGAGGACATGCGTCCCAGGCTGATGATGTGTTCCTGCCTCGATAATATCCAAAGTAGTGCAGATCAACACATTTCTATTTCACATCTTAGTCAGATGCCATCAGCAGAAGGTTGATCTTTTTTTGGTGGTTTTGAGGTTCTAATAGTTTTTGCATCTGATGTTGCTCATTAAGACTCCTGAAAAGTATGCTCTACACCTCCATCCTCTCAAGATTTTTGGAATGGCATTTCAAGTTCTTAAAACTTGGTGCCAAGTGCTAGTAGCTATTTAGAAATTCTTCACAGATTGTACCATCTTTGCATTTTGTCAAATCTGCTGTGAAAAGTGTTCTTAAATGCCGGGTCATCATCCAAGACTACATAATATTAAATATATGGCAGAATGCCAGTAAAATACAGAACAGAAGCAACAGTTCTCCCCCCAGGGATTCAGTCACAATTTAAATTAACGCATTATTTTTTAATGAAGCATCATCTACCTTGAAGCATGTCCTCGGAATGGGGCGAAAGCATGAAGAACTTATAGTGTTTGCAATATCCCGGCACATTAAATACCTTGCAAACACTAGCTACACAGAGTAAGCCTGTTCTCAACTCAGGTGGACATGTTAAATAGAGCAGGGCAGCATTATCTCCTATAGAATGTGAACGAATTTGTTTGTCTTTGCAATTGGCTGAATAAGAATAGGAACTAGAGTGGGACTTGTCAGCTCTGAAGTTTTTACATGTTTTGTTTTGAGTGCAGTTATGTAACAAAAAAATCTACATTGTAAGTTTAGACTTTCACAACAAAAGAGATGGCATCTAACGGACTGGATGAGGTGATTGAAAAATACTATTTTCAAAAATCATTTTTACAGTGCAATATTTTGTAATAAAAATTATAATATAATATAAAGTAGCACTGAGCACATTGTATTCAGGTGTTGTATATTTAAATCAATATTTGAAAATGTAGAAAAATTCCCAAACAGATTTAATAATTCAATTGTAATTCTATAACTGTTAACCAATGCAATTAATTGTGATTAATTTTTGGTAATTGTGGTGAGTAACTGTAATTAATTGACAGCCCTAATTCTTATTGAAAACTATTTTGATAATGCACACTGAGTCTTCAAATTTCCATATAAATTTAAGGAAAACAAGTTATAGTTAGGAAATATCCCTGTTTAATTCTAACCTAAGTTTTCCATTTAAAGTTGAAAAATCTATTAATTTATACGTAAATGCCGTAAGAGGTATAATCTTTGTGAAGTTCATGGCAAATGGTTTGGATACTAAATGCAAATTATGTAATGTATAATTTCCTGATAATCATGTTACAACAAATAGTGAGAGTTTGTGTACTAATATGGAATCAAATACCTGCTATAACTGGTTACTAATAAATACGAGTATATTTTTAAAATATTTGGGAAATTAAGTTTACCTGACAATGTGAAATTAGTTACCTTAGCCAAACTCAGAAAGCAATAATAACTCTCCAATGATTATTAAGAAAAAAACAATCCTTTCTTGAATGCCATTAAGTTTAAAAGACTCTTTTAAGAAATTTAATTAAATTTAAAAACCCCTATTTAAAATGCTGGAGCATATAGAAAATAAGAGCATTTGGATTACCTGAAAGAGAATTTTCAACTTAGTTAAACTGTGCTGATCTAAGGTTGAATTGCCCTGCTTGTATACACATCCTCAGCTCAGCTCTCCTTTGAGTTAGCATGACTAAATAAATAGCAATGTAGCCCCAGTCACATTGTAGGTGAGGCAGCAAAGAGTAGAAGTAAGACCATGCTGAACTACATACTCAAGCCAGGTCAGGTTCCTCTAGTTATTTTTATACTTCCAGTCCTGGGCAGGCAGGAGTCTAACTATTGATGCAAAATAAAATCGAGATGAATCTGTGATTGAGCCTCTTTATCATGCCATTGGTTTTGAAAAACAGATCTTTTCAAACAAATTGGCCCTAAAATTACAGTATAAGTAACCTAATAATTTAAAACATGCAGTGAAATAGACAAACTATCTTACTTACAGAAATTAATCCTAATAGACAAGGTAGTTTTGGTAAAGTCTATAAACTGATCGGGAATGGAAATACAAAGATTTTACAAAATATTTATAGCATTATAACAGTAAGTTCTAACAATGGAGAACTGATTAAGAGCTTTGCTTAACACACCCTTTCCCCAAAAAAGATGAGAAAGATTTCTCACTTGTTTTTCTACCGATGAAGACAATTCCAAATCTAAACTTGGTTTAAATAAACCTATTTCAACTAAACCGGGCTGTTTTCAAACATAGGTGGTCCATACAGACATGAGCAAAGTGTTTTAAAAACATTTAAATCAGAATATGGTTAGTGGGTTTAGTACATGAAATAAGACCTGTGAAACCGCTCAAGTTTTTAAATTCCTGGCCTGACAAGGAATTGCTTAGGTAGCATTGGCAAGCAAAATTAACTTCTCTACTCATTCTCGCATCTATGAAACGGGAAGATTAATACATGTTTCAGGGAATACTGCAAGAATTGAAAGATTAGTAATTGTTACAGTTAGAGTTAATTAAGCCCTTTATATGGAAAATTGCTGGTGAAAGTGGTCCAGCATATTTAAAATATACTTTTAATTTGTGTTTTTTTGAAAACCTTATGACTAAATTATCTAACTTGATGACCAAGTCACCACTGCTTCCATAATGTGAAGATTTTTGCCAGTGCTTATATCACTGAAACACAAACACTTCTTCCACCGTGTTTTCCTACCTACATGTGGTGCTGTGTAACAAATACTCTTGTGTAGTTTAACTGCTCGCACTTTGAATTACACTGTCTGATCTCAAATTAGCTTTTAGACACTAAATTGTATGTAAGATTTTGGCTTGTTGACTGGACCACAGAAAAAAGGTAGTTTGAAAAAAATACCATACTGATGAAGCAAACTGCCAAGTGTTCTCCTCAATGCTACAGGGTTACTGCCAAAGATTCCCAGTTCGTGTATGTTTCCACTTAATACCAAGGTAAGAAAAGCAGCTTTGTGTTGCATGGAAATTCCTGGACAACATTTTGGAAAGAATCTTCCACACTGTCCACTTTTGTATGTGAGAAACGTTGTTTTGGCCTGAGCACCTAAAAGCAATAGCGACTTCACAACACAATGGGCAATTTTGTGTCTTATAATTGCCATAGTCGCAAGTAGGGGATGGTGCAGAGCCACTTTCATTCCAGAAGAGCACCAGAGATGGGCCTCAGAGAGGCCTGTTCTCTCCCCCCTGTAATTGGTGCCTTGTTATTGGCTATAGTAGTGCAGGGTCCACTCCCAGTGTTAAGCCAATGCCCTCGGTGGGGTGGGGGGTAGATCACACCTACAGCAACCCAGCATGTGAATTTTCATGAACTAAGTAGTTAAGCTCTCTCTTGCTCGATAATGAAAAGTTCTGTTTCCTATGCAGGTCTACCCCACTTCATGCCTGCATGGGTGCAGATAATTAACCACACCTGTTTGCAACAGAAGTAGCCTACTTTGGTTTGGTTGCTCACTTAGTGGGGGATTGGTGGCATGGTTCTAACTAGACAATAAGATTCAGTGAATAATCTCTTTAGAAAAGTCACAGTAAAGAATCAAATGGCCTCTGCAAACAATATTAAAACAAAGAGATGAAATAGTTAATATTGGGTCCCCTCAAACTTGCCCGTGTTCCTATTGTCCATTTTGGACTGGATTCAAGGTGACCCGACAGGAAAAGAAATTGGGCTTGTGTGCTTTTTTAAAGAGGTCGAAAGTTTTTCATGATGGCTCTTAACAAACAATTGAATGAATATCTTCTAATGTAAGAGCCAAATTCCTCCAGCTGGCATACAATGTCACAGCTCCACTGAAGTCACGAAAATCTGCTAACTCTTGAAAACTGAGTGTAACTGTAGAATACAAGTGAAATGATGGTACACAAGTGAACAGACTGATTCTTGCCCCATGAAGCCCTTGTACTACATGCAGCAGTGCAAAGGCCTTAAACCCTAATGGACAGTTGAAGAAACCTCAGCTGTGTAGCCCCTCCTGCAATCCATGATGCCCAAGTCCATGGGCCACTATGGATAGAAATACATTAAAAGGATCTATGAAGATGTCAAACTTGTACCTAAGAGGCCAGCTGAGACCGTTGGCTAGCTCAGGATCAAGGGAGGTGGTTTGAGAGACAACTTTGTCTTCTATTTCTGCACATTTGAGCTTTCATAGCAAAGCGTAGCTGTAGTGGGAAGGAGTTTTGAGGTTGTTTAGAATTTTGGGCAATAACCCATTAAACTGACCCTAGTGAACTTTGGAGAAAATATCAAATTGTTTACAATACTACACACGAGGATCTGCAGGATTCCTCAGCTATAAGACCCAGGATGATGAGATTTGACATTTACCAAGATTGTTTCTACTGCTCCTTATAAAAAAAATTTAAACAAAATCTTCAGGACTTAAGATATTATAAACAAAAGGGCAAGCCAAATATTTAAAAATATTTGCAGCAATGCTTAAAAACAGACTCAAGGCAATTTTTATTCTCTCCTCCTACTACTCCCAGTTGAGCTGCCATTAAGATCCAAGTCCATTTATTTGAACTTGAAAAAAGATGGGAAGGTTTGACCCAATTAATGCATTACTATTTTAGTTTAGCAATCTAAAGCTGACCATACTAGTACACAATTCATCTAATAGTTTTAATCTGTTAATAGTTACAGCCATCAAATTAATCATATGAATCTGAGATGTGATGTCATACTGACTGATTTAAATGTTTCAAAAAAGACATGGCATAACAAGATTTAACCTGAATGAAAATACAAAGGCCTTCTTTCAGCCACATGTTGCAGAGCTTGAATACAATAAAGTGATTCTTGTAATGTACCAAGGATATAGTTAGGTTCTTTGAAATGTTTTTCCTTAAATTACCACAGGGTCAAACCTGCCAGCATTATAAACTAATATCATCTACCTCATTCTCATCTATTTAAAGAACAAACTGATAGGAATCTAAAATACCTTTGATTTGATTAGAAATATGTAGTAATTATACAAATTTGTAACCAGTGAAAAAAATAAAGCAATATTGCTTGTTACTTCTAATATCTATTTGACTTTAATTGACAACTGCTCCCAAACATCCAATACCTTTATTTGTGCTTAGTAAAAACCAATTTAATGAATAATTCCGCTTTTTACAAACATTTACACAACAGTAAGTCTCTGACTGCTGTCATGTAACATCTATTCTATGGGAAGAGTTCAGATATAAGAGAAAACACATTAATATAGAAAATGTTCTTTATTAATGTGAGGGCCCAAATCTCTGCACTTAGTCCTTGATTTTCATTGTAATGCCTCTGAAAATAATGAAATACAATCCACCAATGTAACCTTGCTGTAGGCTAAAAGAAACTGGTCCAACAATATCATATTTTGAAGCAACAGAGAAAGCAAGTGTAACACAAGTCAAGATAGGAGTCAAAGAAATCACAATAATCAAAAGATTCCTTGAAGTAATCAAGCCACTACAGCCGGAGAAACTGTTTGCAGAAAATTGCGAGCCCCGAATTAGCGAGAATTTTTAATCAATCGCTAACTCGGGGTGTATCCGTACGACTCGGAGAATTGCTAACCCGTAGTTCCGATCTCAAGAAAGGAAAAAAAAGGATCCGGGTAACTATAGGCTCTGTTAGCTTGACGTCTGTAGTATGTAAAGTCTTGGAAAATTAAAAAGGAGAAAGTAGTTAAGACAAGTTGAGTCAATGGTAATGTGGGACGAAATTGTAACAATGGATTACTAAAGGTAGATCGGCCAAACCAACCTGATCTCCTTCTTTTGAGAAAAGGTGACAGATACTTAGACAAAGAATGCGGTAGAATCTAATTTACGCTCGATTTCAGGAAGGCGTTTGATCACGGTTCCGCATGGGAACTGTAGTTAAATGGCAAAAGATGGGGATGAATATGAATAGTTTAAGGATTAAGGAACTGGTTAAAGGGAGACTCCAGCGGTCGTACTGAAAGGTGAACTGTGGTGGAAGGAGTATAGTGATCCCTCAAAGGATCGTTTTTGGGACCGATCGTTATTAACCCTTTTATACTGACCTTGGCACAAACAGCGGGGAATGTGCTAATAAAGTTTGCCGATGACACAACTTGGGGTATTGCTAACACGGAGAAGGACGGCTATCAGAGATCTGGACCACCTTGGAAACTGAGTTAGTAATAGTGAAAATATAATAGTGAAGTGCAAGGTCATCACTTAGGGATTATAATAAGACTTAGTATACATTGGGACGCATCAGTTGACAAGCAACAGAGGAGGGGAAGGACCTTGGGATGTTGTAGCGAGGATGTCATGAGCCCAATGGCGATTGCCGTCTAAAAAAGCAAATGCGTTTTAAGGTGCATCATGGCAAGTATTTCAGCAGGATAAGAAGTGTTGAGACTACATTATAAGGGCGGTGCAGACCCCAACTGGAATATGTGTGCAGTTCTGGTGTCCCATGTTTTAAGAGGAGATTCAACTGGACAGTTCAGAGACGCCTACTAGGGATGATCCGTAGGCAATGGAAACCTCCTTAAAGGACTCAGATCAAAGAGCTGCTTGTTAGCCTAGCCAAAAGAGCGCGGGGGGAATATGCTTGCTCTATTAATCTATCAGGGATAATGTCTGGAGGAAGGAATTATTTGAAGCTTAAGTACTAATGTAGGCAACAAAGACAAATGGGTACAAACTGAATATTAGGAAGTTTTAAGACTTGAAATAGACGAAGGTTTCTAACCAATTTAGGAAGTGAAGTTCTGGAACAGCCGTCCGAGGGAAGTAGTGGCGGGCAAAAGACTTATCTGCTTTAAGACTAAGCTGAATTAATATATGGAGGGGAGAATATGAGGGAATAGTTAATTTGGCAACTGATCTTGATTAATCAGCAGATAAGTTCTGCTCAATCGTCTGTGATGGGATGGGAAATCTGGAGTTACTTGCAGAAGAATTCTTTCAAAAGTGCTGGCGGTGAGGTCGTGCGCCACTGCTGCAGTGCTTCAGGGGTTGCTCAGGGTTTAGCTGATCGCCATATTTGGGGTCGGGAAGGAATTTTCCTCCAGGGCGGATTGGCAGGGGCCCTGGAGGTTTTTTGCCTTCCTCTGCAGCGTAGGGCATGGGTCACTTGCTGGTGGATTCTCTGCAGCTTGAGGTCTTCAAACCATAATTTTGAGGACTTCAATAACTCAGTCATGGGTTAGGGGTTGTTATAAAAGTGGATGGGTAGGGTTCTGTGGCCTGCTTGGTGCAGGAGGTCAGACTAGATGATCATATTGGTCCCTTCTGACCTGCGAGTCTATGAGTCATTAGAAACTAAGAGTTGGACCAAAACCCATACAAACCCAAGGTAAGTAAGAGGCAGCATGTAGCTTGGAGTCTCAGAATCTGATTCCCCTTTGCTCTCAGGGGAAATGGATCTGTGCCAACCGTTTCACTGACGCAGATCATGTCCCCCACTGTGTTGGCTCTGATGCACTGGCGGGGCCCATTGGTGAGAGACACAGTGAGATCCAAGGCTCCGTCCTTGTCCTCCCTCCCCCATCTGTGCAGAAAGGATGCAGTTGCCTGGCAGTAACTGCTCTTCCCTCCCCCCAGCACCAGTAAAGAGAGAGGGTAAGCCCATGCAGGAGAGAAAGGCCAAGTCTACACTACAGGTGCTGCAGTAGCGCAGCTATGGTGCTGCAGATATGCTCCTGTAGACGCTGTCTGCAGCAACTGCCTGGGTTTTTCCCTTGCGTTTGGTAATCCACCTCTCAGAGCAGTGGTAGCTCGGTCAGTGGAAGAATTCTTCCATCAACTTGGTTGCATCTGCACTGGGACTTAGGTTCGCATAGCTATGGTGCTCAGGTGGTTTGAGCTACCCCTGAGTGCCATAGCTACGTTGACCTAACTTTTAAGTGTAGGCCAGGCCTAAGGAGCTCCTTCTCCCCATTACTCCCCAGGATAGGTATGCAGCAGGGCTTGTGACTGAGTCCTAAGTAAGGGTTTTAATCCTATTTAACTCTTTCGGTTAGGCATGTGATTGTACAGGAAGTAGTTACACAGGTACAACCCCTGCTGTATGGACGCAGTGATACTGATAGAAAAAGTGCTTATCATTTAGCTAATTCCCATCAGGGTATAGGAGGGAGTAAGCTATACTGATATAAAAACTAATGTTCTGGTATAACTGCATCTATAGGAAAGGGATGTACTAGTGTAACTATATTGGTTTCTATACAGATACAGTTAAAATGGTACAAAAAAACTTTAGACAAGCCCTTATAAGCTGTCCTCCCCACAAATTACCTTCCAGCATGTACAATAGATGTGTTGTGTCCAAGCTTTTCAGCTTTAAGACTGAAAATATTTCGAAAAGGTCAAGGGTCCACAATCAGCTTCCCTAGGCTTAAGTAGAAGGAATCAAGCTCCTGTCCTGCTCTCCTTATGGGAGTCCGACAGCTTTTCAGGGAAGGCTACTTTCTCCTCCCATCCCTGTGATGCAACAGGCTGCCTGTGGGGGCGGGGGTTATTGCTGAGTGGTTGCAGTAGGGAAGAAACAAACAGGTGCTTAGAGCACACCCAACTCACACCTGGGACTGCTCGGAAGACCCACTGCCCTTCCTTGGTGACAGACTGATCTAGACAATTCAGGTTAAAAGCTGTTCCTGGAGTTGTGCCCTCCATGTGTTCAATTTGTAATCAAAACAGATTTTCTTCTTACCAGGTGCCTGTGGAATGCACAATTTAGAGCTTCAGAAGCCACAGACTGGACCCCACTGCAACAGAACTTAATTTTTGGGACCCTTCTTGCATTCACATAACTGGATTTTCTACTGTAGATCAAAATGTGCATTGGACTCTGAACAATTAAACAATGCACCGGAACTATCCTTTTAAAACCTGCAAGTGACCTGCGCCACATGCTGATGGATACAAACTATTTAGTAAATGCTGCTAGATATAGTAAATCAAATTTATTGCTGCCAGCCATCATAATCTGATAATACATTTTGTTATGCTCTAGCTTATCCTATCTTTATTGATAGTCTTGGTTCAATTGCACCCCTTGTATAATCCAGCCACATACAGTTTTACATTCAGGGTCCCAGTATTAAGATAGTTAGTCAGGAAAACTAAGTGAAGTCAGTAGGACTTTTACCTGAATGAAGAGCTTAGAGTCAGTCCTGAGTTTGATAAATTTATGAACGGGATGGTATGATAGACTGCCTACAATGGCACATAGCCAACCTGTGACTGCAAATATCTCCTACAGCCAATAATTCCCCCCCAGGTCAGATTGGCAGGGACTCTAGTGTTTTTTTGCCTTCCTCTGCAGCATGGGTCACTTGCAGGTTTTAACTAGTGTAAATGGTGGATTATCTGTAACTTAATCTTGAAATCATGATCTGATGATTTCAGGTAACTCAGCCAGAGGTTAGGGGTCTACTACAGGCATTGGTGGGTGAGGTTCTGTGGCCTGCAACTTGCAGGAGGTAAGATGATGATTATGTTGGTCCTTGCTGGCCTTAAAATTTATGAATAGATATGGGTATGTCTACACTACGGGATTATTCCGATTTTACATAAACCGGTTTTGTAAAACAGATTGTATAAAGTCGAGTGCACGTGGTCACACTAAGCACATTAATTTGGTGATGTGCGTCCATGGTCCGAGGCTAGCATCGATTTCCGGAGTGTTGCACTGTGGGTAGCTATTCGGTAGCTATCCCATAGTTCCTGCAGTCTCCCCCGCCCCTTGGAATTCTGGGTTGAGATCCCAGTGCCTGATGGGGCAAAAATCATTGGTGCAGGTGGTTCTGGGTAAATGTCATCACTCATTCTCTCCGGGCAATGCAAACGCAGCAATCATTTTTGCACCCTTTTCACTGGTGCCTGCAACACATCGCACGGCACCATGGCGCCCGTTCAGCTTTTTTTTACTTCACCGTATGTGTACTGGAGCCACTGACAACCTACTGCAGCGTACCGCACATCATTTGCTTTGCATACAGCCGAGACGTATCATTTTCATTACCTCGAGGCACCATTTGGAGATGACATACTTCATTCGTACCATCCTGCTTTCATGGGATGCCCTGGCTGGGTAGCCAGGACGCAAAAACACCACTGGGATGACTCCCAGTCAATCCCTCCTTTATGGTCTTAATCTCCTGCTAGGGGGGATATGGGCAAGTTTCTGAGAACCAGTTGTATCAGATACCCGAGAGCACAGCTGCTTGTCAATCTTCAATGTGAGCTCGTCCCTTCTAGGGTGCCCGCAACCAACCCCACCCGCAGTTTCCCTCCTCCCCCAACCTTCTGGGCTCAACTTGCAGTGTCCCCCCATTGTGCTATACTAGAATGCAGATAAGAAACCTTGACTGTAGTGAGAGAAATAGAGCAGCCTCCAACTCTATTATCCAGCACATTGGCGTTGGAGAGAGCCCAGCATCTGTGCTTGATCATCCAAGCAGACGAATCTTTTCTTATCATGAAAGGAGGGCTATAACTCAGCCCCCATGCCTGCTTTGAGTGGGAGTAGGTCTACCAGCCTTTACCATGATCTGGATGACGGGATCATTCCTATTGTTACCCAGCCACCAGAGATCCTCAGCGAGTAGCAAGCCTATTCCGTGGTGGGTCGTCTGCACGGAGCGAGGAGCAGATACGGTTCATTGTACTGCCGCGGTCTGCCTGTGTGTGCACCTAGCAGCATTCTAGTCACATAGCAAGGGTTGACATTCTCAAAAAAATCAGAAACGAATTTTTTCCCTTTCTTTCATGGGGAGCGGTCAATTGCAGCTATACCTGAACCCACCCGGACTGTTTTGCCCTACAGGCTGGGCGCCACCAGAAGCATGCTTTCGAGACGCTGGACTGTGATAGTGGATGTCCCAGTACCCCTCCTCCCTCCTGGCATCCATTTGATTCTTTGCTTTTCTGTACGCTTTTCATGCCGCACTTGCTTGACTCGTATCATAGCCGGAATTTTTCAAGCTTTGCTTTGTCTTCGTAACGGAGCTTGATGAACAGATTGTCTCCCCATATCAGCAATCAGATCCAGTTCTCCCTACGTTCCTCTGGAGCTCTTTTGGCTTTTGGGACTGCATCGCTACCCGTGCTGATCAGCGCTCCACCTGGCAAACACGGAATTCAATCAAAGTTGCGGGGCTTTCCGTCTACTAGCCGTGCATCGATTCGATGCTTCCCAGAGCGTCCTGTGCCACTTTGAGGATTACCGCCCGAGACCAATACCGCATTTCGCACACTAACCAACCAATGATAAACGTTCCGCTATCTCTCGTTGGGGAGAAGTACAGAAACTGATTTAAAGAGCCCTTTATATCAATATAAAAGGCCTCGTTGTGTGGACGGGTACAGCGTTAAATCAGTTTAACGCTGCTAAAATCGGTTTAAACGTGTAGTGTAGACCAGGCCATATCAAATCACTTTACAATGGAGGCTAATATCTCCGATACAGATGGGGAAACTGAGGCCCATAGCAGTGAAGTGACTTATCTGAGGTCACCTTGCAGGCCAGAAATAGAATCCCAGTCTCTTGAATCTCAGTTCCATATTCTATCCACTAAGCCACACTGCCTCCAAACTGCTTGGGGCTTGGTCTCAAAGTTTCAGGGCTTAATTTTGCAGGAGGCGCAGTTCAAAAAGACATCTGTCAAACTGAGCAAACCAGTATGAAATTGTTGAGACTGTGAAAAAAATAACTAAGATTTTTAAGTCCCTTTTCAAAGTACAACATTGAACAGTATCAGCATCCTCCCCCTATGCACACATACTACTTATACTAAGCAAAGACCAAAACTACACATTGTAGGACAGAAATTAAATCCATTCTGCTGATGTATGACTGGAGGATTTCTAGAGGAAGTTATTCCATGATGTGAGTAATGTCAATACAGTCATTTGGTGCAGCACATTTTTCCTAATCATACAGTGAATTCACTGGAAGTGGAATACAGCCCACCTACTTAGACCATCCCAACCCCACTTGGATAGAAAAAGTAGTTTTACTAGGAGGCTTATTGCCATTGTATTACAGTTATCCTTCCCCCACCACTGTGTGCCATATGCCTATTCACATCACTTTCGCAGCACACTCCGTCTCAAGTCCTGCAGCTCAAATCTCTCTGAAATGGCATTGCCACCCCCAAAAGTTGGTTTTCCTTTGCCTCCCGCCACAACTCTGAAAAGCTCTTATGCTTTCCTTTTCTTTGTAAGTGCTTCCAAGATGAGCACAATGCTAGAAAATAATTACATGTAATGAAATAACAAAAATATTTTGCCTAAGGGGAGAAATTAAGTGAAATCTGCAAAATGTGCATTCATACCACACCTTAAAAAGCTTGTGACAGCAATGAATTCATTTTATACTTACTTTACAGTATACCAATTGTGAGTAGACCAAAAGACGACAGGATTTTAAAATCACCCTAAACAGAGGTAGTCCTTTAAGGTAATAGTACAATGAACAGATGAGATTTAATAATTTTTACCACTGTAATTTAAACTTTATACCAACGTATGCTGGCCTTCAAAAGGGGTTAGTTACTCTTGGTATAGTAAGTGAATACAATGCCTTTTACCCCTCAGCTATATCAGAGGTTCTCTTAAATGTAGGTGGGAAATATTTTAATGCCATATCATCTGTCACCTGAGGAATTCAAATATTTATTAACTAAGCTTCACAACACTCTTGTGAAACAGGCACTTTCTCTTGTATAAATGGTGTGATACAGCATGGCCAGAGGGCTGCAGGAGAGGGTTAGAAGGGAGCCTTATTCCCTGTAAGGGGAAGAAAATTTGCTATAGATTAATTAGAGCACCTGAAGCCAGTAACATGATAAAAACCCCTGCTTCAATCAGACAGTGTGGGAGTTGGAGCAGAGAACAGTTTGAAGGAGTTGGAGCAGAGAGAAATTGATGCTGGAGCAGAGGACAGTTTGGAGAAGTGCTGCAGTGAGCTAAGAAGTCCAAGACCCTAGGTCAAGGGGCACCTGGCTTGTACAGAGGGAGGGCAGGAAGCCCCCCACAAGCTGAAGGGCAGGAGAGGGAAGTAGCCCAGGGGAAGGAAGTGTCAGTTCAAGTGGTTTACCACTATCCTCAGGGCCCCTGGACTGGGACCTGGAGTAGAGGGTGGGCCCAGGTGCCTCCCTCTCCACTCCCCTCCTCTAGGACACTAGTGGGGCAGTTAACATTCCACTGCAGGGGCAAGAAATGGTGCCCTGAACCCTCCCCAAAGAAGAGAAAGCGCGAGACCGATCAAAATAGTGCCTGCAATTTGCCACAATGGATAAAATGAAGACCTGAGGTTTAGTGCTTTTCTCCAGATCAAACAATAAGTCAACGGCAGAGCTGGTGGTTGAAGAGTTTGTACAGTACTTATACTCCTGGTCTAGCCATAAGACCACACATGCTCCCCAGCCCACAAAAATGTACATGCAGCACAAAAATATACATTCAGAAGAAAGGAACATTAAAAACATTTTTTCTTGTTAAACTTGTGTTTTCTATAGCTAAATTACATCAGACCAGGAAAACTGAATGCTACGCATGCAGATTTCAGGGTTCAGATCGCAATCAGACACAAGTCAATTTTTAATCTCAGGGTCACATTATTGTCATCAGAATCCCCAATTTATCTATCACCTCTAACAGGACACTGATAACTTAAAAGTCACGCTTCTGTCAATGTTTAATAGTGGAGTCACTATACAACCTACAAGTAAATGTAAGAAGGCATTGGAGAATCCCCCAAGTATGATTACTTTATACATATGGCATTACTTTGGGTATATTCAGGATCACTGTTTCCCCTTGAACACAGCTGCACCTATTCTGCAGCATCCCCTTCTGGCCTCAGATGATTCTGCAGAACCCAGCCTTAATTTTCCTTCACCCAGGAAATCCTCAATATCCCCACCAAGGCCTGAGTCACATAACATTTGCCCTTCCTGGGGACGAGTTTTCTCATCTACAACAGCTTCTAACAGTCTCTTTCAGCCCAGTCTTCTATTGGGCACAGTCCTTCCTTTATGAGTTCTGTCTATTTTGCAACTTCTAACACGTTTCTTGTTTAAGCTTTGGTTTCAATTGTCCCCAGCTAACCACAGGATTTCAGACCCACCCAGCTGCTACATATAGTCTCCCCCCTTGAAGTCATGTAGGGTTACTCAGACCCCTCATCATGGGCCTAGACACTCAGGCTGCTTCTTTGTGAGGGCTTCCTCAACTGCTTCCCTCAGGACTCAGACTCAGCTGCTTCTCCATCCTCTCAGGAACTCTTCCTCCAGCTTTAGCCAGTCTCCTACTCCTCTGAACTGTCTTATTCCAAGAGCTCAGTGCCTTCCAGTTCTCTCTTCCCTGCCCTTATGAAGCCCAGGCACCTTTCTTTCCACTCAATCAGCAGATAGTTGGTCACAGGTGCCTTCCCTTTCAATCAATAAGGCCCGTGATACCCTTGTGTAGTCAGTTAATTAGTTTGCCCTTGTGCTTGTCTGGGTCTTTCACAAACAGCAGAAGAGAAAACAAGGATTTTTTGAAAAGTAGCAACATGTGATTTTAAAACTACAGGTAGAAATAGAGGACTCTGTTAATGACTTACTATAGCACCATGGGCAACTCACTTAATCTTCTCTGTTTACAAAATGGCCACAATACTTACCCAAAGGATATCACTAGGATGTTATGTGAGGTTTCATTAGTGTCTGTCAATAGCTTTGAAATCCTAGTAAGAAAGATGCTATAAAAGGTCAAAATACTACTATAAATGTTGGATAGCCTCACACAAATTTAGGTCAATTTCATCTACGTGTAGAGGGTCTAGGACCTCAAAATAGGGTTTAAGTGGGATTAAAGTGGTACATAAACCTTGTGTGGGTCCTCTAAACAAGGGTAATTTCACCCAGAGCACTTAAAAGCAACACCAAGATGAGTCTGCCACAACAGGTTTATGGATGTGTCGGTCTATTGAGAGGATGAAACATTCTGTTACTCCAGGCGCTACTAAGACAAACAGGAAATCCAGCTGTCCATTGACGCAGACTGGTCAGAGGGCTACTCATTGAAAAAACAACCACCTAGTAAATCTTGACTTCGGCGGTCATAAGGGCATCTCTCCAAGACACCAAAGCTCACCCCTACTCCTGGGATTGCGTTGTTCCTCTGCTATGAATAAGGACAGACATAAGAATCAGCCTCAGTAATAGATGTGCAACAATATACCTACTGCAAAACATTTTTTGAACCAGTTGTACATCTATGCATGACATGTCATTTGAAAGTTCCAGTAAAGCTGCAATCTCTCTAGAAATAGTGAAGTCACAAAGAACAATGAACCCAAGCCTGATCCACATTTGTTTTCTAATGAGGCAGAAACTGTACAATAAATCACAGCTTGATTTCACAGTTAATGCTGCAGCATCCAAATCAAATCTATGAAAAATTAAACTAAAACTTGCTCCCAGATTAAGGTATATTTGGATTCTCCCTTCCTGGTTGCAGAGATCCCCCCTATCAGTGCAGGTCTGCAGCAAAAGAGAGTGGACTAGCTCCCAGGGGACCACACAGGTCTAAGCTATTTCTGTGTGCCTCTGAGGGCTGGACATAGATAGAGGTGGTGCCACGCCAGAGGCCACACCGTAGCAAGAATCATTTGGTTCTCCTCCAGTGGTGGGGTTCCTTTAGGGGTACACATGGGCTACTATAGCATGTGCTTGAAGCAGCCTCTGTAGAACAGCGTTGTAGCCAGTCTCTGGATTTGGGACCTGTTTTTCCATCTACTAAACAAGTGCTTTGCCTACCTAATACAAAGTATCAGGAAATATTGCATCCCCACCTTCTAACTACTGAGTGTCCTAACAGGACATTTTCAAAGTGGAAGCTATAACTTCCTATATCACTTTTAGAAAAAAAGGCACTTCTGAATAACTGTAGTATCTTTTCTAAGATAATTATTCTCAGTAAAATTGGTTTCAATATACAAAGCTAGGTATGAGCACGCAAAACAAAATGGCTGTCATTTGGCTGTACAGTCACTACACTACTGATCTCTAACACATTATTTTTATTTCTATCATGATAATGCTCAAGAACTGGGCCCTAATGGGCTAGACATTGTACAAAATACAAAGGCAAATACGCTGTATTATTGTGAAGTGTTTTAAGATATCCAGATAATTAAACAAACCACATTAAATGACTATTTTAGGTTAGTAGTTCAGGTATTTGGTACAGACTTAGTTGCGGTTATTTTTTCTTATGCTGGAGTTAGGAGGCTATGTACAATAGGCTGCAATGATCTGCAGCAATTTCAGAATGAATTTGGAGTACAGTCTCATCTTGATAAATGGAACGTATGGACGTTATGTACTGCACCTAAATCCCTGTGTAATGAAAGGAAAATACACCTCAAAGTTGCATATAAAAATTAATCTGTCTATATATTCTCGCACAGGCTCAGAGTCATTTTTGTTTTTAATGTAACTGGCGCACCCTTGCTATATAATAAATCTTATATAAACAAACCTAGACAGTAGGATTAAAGGATAAAAGTAACTAATGCTTAGATACAGACTGATGACTTAAAAAACAAACAAACAAAAAAAAAAACAACAAAGCCACCACATTCTCTTTAATTTTCCAACATGTACATAATATATAAATGTATAAGGCAGTGGCCACCAACGTGGTGCCCGTGGGTGCCATAGCGCCCACCAGGGCATCTATGTGCACCCGTGTACTGGCCAGCAGACAAGCATCCATAGAAATGCCACCGAAAAGTGGCGTCACCAAGAGGCATCACCACTGAAATGCCACTGATTTTCAACAGCATTTCAGTGGCAACGCCTCTTAATGTTGCTGTTTCGTGGCAGCATTTCTGCGGATGCTTGTCCACCAGCTATGGTCCTCGGTGGCTTGTCATCCAGCGCCCACCACCCAGAAAAGGTTGGGACCACTGGCATAGGGTCTTCTGTATATGTATTGTGACAAAGCTCTGTCCTTGTCTCCATGAGTCCTGCATTTTCTGACAGATTTCGCTAGCCTCAAAGGCTCACTGTGACCCTCCACTTAACCCTTCTCTCTCTAGAGACAAGGGTCACAGCCTGCTGAGCCATTTTCCTCATAAGCCAGCGAGGGAGGTGAGGAGAAGCTATCTTCCCTTGCACAGTCTCTGTTGTCTCCCAGTCTCAGTGATTAATCAGGGGGGCAAAGAGGGGGAGCCCAGGCCCACACTCTACTCCAGGCTCCAGCCCAGGGACCCTAATAATATCAGCTGTGGTAGCTGACCTTTTAGGAACAGGACACATACAATTCCCTGGGCTACTTTTCCACAGCAGCCCCCTACTTCCACAAGCTCCACTTCACCCTTACCTCAGGGCCTCCTTCCTTGTGCCTGGTATGGTGTGTACAGCTCAGTCTCTCCAACAGCACAACTTCTCACCGCTCCTGACATGTACACCCACCTGACTAACTGGGAGGCTTTTAAATTGTTTCAGCCAGCCCCGATTGGCTTCAGGTGTCCCAATCAACCTAGCATCCTCCATGCCTTCTGGAAAGATCTTAATTGGCCCCAGGTGTCTTAATTGACCTGGAGCAGCTGTCATTTACTTATCCTGGTACCAGGAATTTGTTTAACCTGGGGCTAATATATCTATCTCCCATTACTTTTCTATAGCCATCTGGCCCTGCCCTGTCATAGTATGTATATTGGTCATTGAAGATTAATTTTTCTACCCATAGAACAATAGTGTTCCATTGTAAACACAAATATATACTACTTGAATTATATAGTCACACAACGTTGATAAAAAATTCATACACATACATATTCTTGTAACAAAATGAATATACCAGTCCTCAGAATTCCAGTATTAAAATCCACTGGTGACTGTGTAGTTGTACTTCTTGTACCAGGATATCTTCCTCCAAAACCTCACTGATTTTTAGATTCTTAAAGCTGATTTTGTGTTTTTTCCTTACTGTTTTCTAGAAAAAATAATTACAAAATAGTTAGTGGTGCATGAAGGTAGATGTTACGTGTAAATGGTTACTGTTAGAGGTTTTGATATTGCAGTCTTTGGCATACAAAACGGACTTCAGTGGATATTATATAGTTACAGTTGATACTGTTCATTTATTACGTTTGTCAAATTTCATTACAATGCATTTGGAAAATGGACAGAGATGTCATTTGTTATGTTAGTATACCAGGAAAGATGATATTCCCCAGTATATAACAAGTTACAAAGCATTGTGTTCAGGAAATACATTTACAGCTGGGACTAGTAAACAAAAGACAAAGCAGTGAAAAATTCTGAAGCCAGAATGTACACTGAGGAATAGTGCAATGTGATCGGCACTTTCATTTTAATCTGATTCAAAATACAGTGGTTGCAATTCTTATAAAGAGAGATACTTCTTAGGGATCATGTTAAGGATTCATAAACTTTACCGTCAGAAAATTTCATAGACTTTCTTTTTAATTTTAGAACAAGTCCCTTATGTTAAAGTGCCAGGAAAATGTCTAGTGTCTTGCTTAGATTCTCATATCCTTGATTACTTTTTGGAAATCATAGAGTTTAATCTATGTTTTGCAATGTAAAAGTGAATTTGGCTGCTATATTAGCCTATCACTGCACTGGCCAAGGTTCAAATTCATAAGTGCTTCTTTATCCTACTGTGAAAAGCTTCCCCAAAAGCCTGCTGCATGTATATCCTTATATTCATCTTCCCCTGATGTTGTCCTCTCCTCATACGCTCAAAGAATCTTCTTTTGAGCCTTTGAACTTTCTTTTAATCCTTAATGCCCTATCTCATTCAAAGTAGCATTTTAATTGATAGGAACTCAAATTAGGATGGTAAGTAAGTTACAAGGACTTAAGGCAGACATTTTCACAAAGATAAAATTGTGCTTTGTCCACGTTTAGTCTCAGATTTCCATATGAAAAACTATTTTTGTTACTAAATTTTCTCCCTAAGGCCTACTCCCATATCATGACTGAGACAGTAGGCTGTATGGTCTAGATGTCTAGAGAGTCTGATATTACAATTTGAAAAGAACTAAGGCTTTTAATAAATTGCCTAGAAAGACTATCTGTGACTTTCAGGGAACAGTGTAATGAGGAGGTGATCCTGCTGAGAAATGATCAAAAATGGACTAAGATCTGCAACACAGCCCGAGTCAGGAAATTCAGGTCCTAGTGCCCAAAAGTTGCAGAGCTCGTTCCACAATGGGCATGGCAGCTTCCAGAGTTTTCTTTCAAAATATTACTGGCAGAAGTTTGTGAGGCTACAAACTAGAGTCCAATTCAAACATTTATAAAGCCTTGGCACATAGGGTGGGATTTCTCCTATTTCCTTGACACGTAAGGTGGGATTTTTCAAAAATGTTCACCATTGGCCTAATTCTGCCCCCACCCGTGTCAAAGGGAGTTTTACCTTACTCTGAACACTTTAAAAAATCCCACCAAAGACTTGATCTAATGCTAGATTTGTAAGACTAATATCCCTGTTTTATTAGCCCTCTTCATGAAGTTTTCTGCTTGCTAATTTCCTTCTGCAGAAGCAATTCGATGAGAAAGAAAGGTTACTTACTTACTTCAAATCTATTGCCTCTGCAGATTCACACTGATCCTTCTGTTTTCTTCAGAATATCGTTGGTTGGAAGACAGCAGTGGAAAGGAGCTGAGGAACATCTTTCTTTATACCCTTTTTGAAAACACTCCATCCAAGGTCAGACCTTCTAAAAGTCACTACTGTGAAAGTTTCTTACACCTGCAAGTCCAATTTCAAGACTCCTCAAGTGCGGATCTGAAGAGACAACATTCTCCCATAACTCAGAGATACTCAGATACTATGGTGATCTGTGTGCTATAAGTAGATAGATTAGACAGATGTGAGGTAACTTTGCTATATACGACCAACTTTTAAAAAATAGTGTGTAATACTTTATAAAAGAATTTGGATGTTAGAAAATATGAAAACTAATTCAAAAGCACTCTTTCTTAAAGACAAGATTAGTCAACATAGGCTCTCTTATAAAAAATAATACCATCACTTTGCATCTATGCACCTTTCACCCAAAGGATCTTACAGTGCCTTACAGTCAGTCTATACTGGCTGTATAGAGTTTGGTTAATGTGGATGACCAATCAACACTGATATGTAGTGATCACTGGGCTGGAATGTGGCAATAGTTTTTTGCCATGATCACCACACTGCCAACGTCAAAATTTTATATCTTATTGAAAAGATAGGACCAGCAGAAACATATTGTCTTCAGCCAACATGCTGGGGCATTGATTTAGTATTAATTCAGAGAAGAGCTACATACTAAAAGTCAGGTACTGACTAGGTTCAACACAACCTAGCTTTTGAGATCTCATGAGAGTTCATGAAGTTGTTTAGCTTTCTGCATAGTGTATCTACTACCAAAATTATAGGCATTTATTTAACAAATGAATAGAAAAATATAATTACCCTAGTATAACTCATTAAGGTGAAGGGAGAAAGACATTTTACAAGACGTGAACAATACCCACTTACATAAATACCCATTTATTTTGCAAACAGTCAAGGAACAGAGCAGTGAACTTGCCTAGGAACACCTAGCATACAATACTTTATATACGGTTGACTAAGGAGTGAATAGAATCACAAATGACAAGAAAAAAGCATTAGAAAGATAATCCTCACTGAAACGTTTTTATTATGTTTATAAAGGCATGAGCACTGTGCACAAAAGCCCTTTCAGTGAGGTAAGAAACTGTTTTCCCTCTGATATAACAACTCACTTTTTCAGTGTTTGGGCACAAAGCAACAATGCTGAAACAGGATCATGTGACAAATGATTAACCTTTTACATTTGCTATTTCTTGCTTCCTTTTCTTAAATCTCTCTGGTTTTTGACAGGTTCATTGAACAGCAGGATTACTTGTCTCAAAGAACTATGTTGTTATTGTTCATAAGCAGCACACCATTTTAATTTTCATATCAATAGGTTATTTAATTGTGATGAACAAGTAAAAGCACTTTCCCCAGTGGGATATAAATGATGAAATTCTGTAAGTACAGTAGAGAAAGATTATTCCTTTGTATATTACATTTTATATTTGCTTTTTTATTATGTGCCAGTCCTATAATTGCTCTATTTTAAAATTTTTTGATTTTTCAAAGTATTCTGAAAGAAAATACAGATCTCTTTTCCTTCCACATAATTATTACATTAAAAAAATACTTCCTACTAGCATAGAACTTCGGTAGTGGGAAGCTATTGACATTTGTCTCAAATAACTGCTTACAATTGTGCCTCTGTGTGCAGCTATTCTCTGTTCTTCTGTACTTTCAGATGTTTTGCCCTGGTCCCCAAGATAATGCCCAAGTACTTTGGTATGTTCTTTGAGGAGATTTTTTCTGTAGTTCTTGTTACGTATGGCTCAAATGATAAAACACTGAAATCCCCAAGAGAATGTCTACAGAGTTTTTTACACAATACACAGCGTAAAAGTGCAAGTGCAGATATATCAGTTTCAGTTTTCCACAGAGTAAAGTAGTATAGCATATTTAAGATCTTATGCATCATAAAAACAAGGTTACTTCCCTGTAACTGGAATTCTCAGAGTATATTATATCTGTAGTTCTACATAACTGGAGATGCATTTCTCAGATCAAAACAGTGAAACATCTGAAAAGGGTGATGTGCTTTGACCATGCATATTTAAGTGTCAAGCCTACATCTTGAAAAGTATGCTCTTTCCATTCCTAACCACCTGCTTTGAACAGAATTCTGAAGATAAGCAGGGACAAAGGGAGAGTCTGGATTTGTGAAAGGAACATACTGTGAGAACTCTTTACAGGTAAGTAACCTTGCTTTCTCATTCTTCAGTTGTCTCAACAAAACCCCACTTGGCAGACTAGATAGCAGTCAATTGGCTGGAAGAGGGATGACTAGCAATCAGGGTGGATTTGATTTAAATCACTAGTCAGGAAGACTTGATTTAATCATGGATTTCTACATAAAAGTGCATTCTTGTTGGTTGTTATAACCTTAACATATGCACCGATTTCCCTGCTTTCCCCTTTGTCCCTGCCCTCCCTCCATCCCTTACATGAGGCCCCGCACCTGCCCTGCCTCTTCCCACCCCTGCCCTGCCCCCATTCAAATCCCTTCCCCAAAGTCCCAGCCCCAACTCCGCCCCCTCCCTGCCCCTATTCCAACTCCTTCCCCAAATCCCCGGCCCCGCCTCTTCCCCTGATCATACCACATTCCTGCTCCTTCCCATCCCTCCCAGAGTGTGCAAACAGCTGTTTGGTGGCGACCGGACAGGAAGCACTGGGAGGTAGGTGGAGGAGCAGGGACGCAGTGCGCTGGGGGTGGGGGCGGAGGGGACCTTGTCTGCCAGTGGGTGCAGAGCACCCACTGATTTTTTCCCATGGGTGCTCCAGCCCCAGAGCACCCATGGAGTCAGCGCCTATGAACCTGAATACATATTCTTCACAACTCAGAGATAGAAGTAGGTTTCATTTTTAGAAGGTACACACTATACATTTCTAAAGTGATTTATTTTGAAAACTTTTCAGATTAGTTTTATAGCTATATCAGAAAATGAATGATTGTTTGGTTATTTCATTTACCAAAGGTAACTGAAGCAGATATTATGAAGTCATTGGGAGGTGAACTATCTCCAGTTCAACAGATTAATCATCAATATTTGCAGGATTTTCTTGCTACGATGTATTAGGAGGAGAACATCACCAGACAGACATTTAAATTGTTTTATTTAACTATTTCTCACCTCTGTATATTATTTATTTGTTTATAACATTTTTGCTGTTAATAAGCATATTATCTCTGGAGACACAAATCCACAGTTTGAGAATTGCAAAACTAAGCATCTCTGATCGTATCTTCTAGACTGAGCATTGAGTCCCATTGGATAGATAGAAAGATTAACCTAAATAATCTATACAGAAACCCCTGGAACCACATAAGATTGGTTCCCTAATTGAGGAACTATTGGAACTCATTTATAAAACTTTTCTTAAACATTAAATGCATATATTATCTCATACTATAGAATTCGAATTTATAATCCCTATTCCATGATGAGATATCTTTGAGCTATAATGTATCTGAATTAAAACTATCTTTAGATAGTTTTTTCCCTCAAAAATTATTTTATCAAAAAAAATCCAATTGAAATTAAAAAATCGTTTTTATTTATTTTTTTTAAAAATCATTGATTTTTATCCATCCTGCTAGCAATGAAAAGGAGATTGCAAAACCACTTTGCCAAAGATGGCATCCATTGAATCCTCAGTGTCTAAACAGCGCTGTCAAAAGGCATGGACTGAACTTCATGTCATCATTCTACATGTTTCCGAAATGGGAACATGTTAAAAGTAAGCCTCAGAGGTTCCACCTCTGCAGTAGGCTGAGTACACAGATCTTAAAACAAGAATTCCTGCTTCTTAATAACAAGCTTGAATAGACTTCAAAATTGATTTAAAAAGCATTGCTCAATACTAGATTTCCCACTTAGACATCATCTCTAGCTCCCCCATAAGGAAAAACAATATTGATTTGTTGCAAAAGATTTAGTCTTAATCACATAAGGAGAGAATTTTCAACAAATTTATGTCTGATTAACTTTCCTTGGGACAAAAGAGGACAAGAGAAAAAACACTGGCAAAGACATTGGTTTAAGGCAGTGGTTTTCAAACTTTTTTTCTGGCTGAAGAAAACTGTTGATGCCTGTGACCCAACGGAGCTGGAGATGAGGGACTTGGGGTGTGGGAAGGGCTCAGGGCTGGGGTAGAGGGTTGAGGTGCAGGGCTGAGGGGTGGGACCAGGTATGAGGGGCTCAGGGTGCGGGGCAGGCTCTAGGCTGGGACAGGGGGTTGGGGTGTGGGATGGGGTCAGGGCTCTGGGCTGGGGGTGCAGGCTCTGGGGTGGGGATGGGGACGAGAGATTGGGGTGCAGGAGGAGGCTCTGGGTTTGGAGGGGCTCAGGGCTGGGGCAGGAAGTTGGGGTATGGGAAGAGGTCAGGGCTTTGGGCTAGGGGTACAGGTTTGGGTAGGGCTGGGGATGAGGGGTTTGGGGTGCAGGAAGGGGTTCCGGGTTTGGAGGGGCTCAGGGCTGGGGCAGGGGATCGGGGCACGGGCTTACCTCTGACGGCTCCCAGTCAGCGGCGCAGTCAGTGTGCAGACGCAGGCTTCCCACCTGTCCTGGCACTGCAGACTGCACTGTGCCCTGGAAGCGGCCAGCAGCAGGTCCATCTCCTAGGTGGAGGTGCACAAGCAGCTCCGCATGGCTCTCATCCGCAGGTACTGGATCCCCCCCACCCCAAGTTCCCATTGACCAGTAGCCAGTGCTCAGGGAGGGGGGCAGCAAGTGGAGTCCCATGGCTCCCTTGCCTAGAAGCCTTTGCTGCTGGCCGTTTCTGGGACACAGTGCGGTGTTGGCACAGGCAGGGACTAACCAGCCTTATCTGGGCAGCACCGCCAATGAGATTTTTAACATCCCAGTCGGTGGTGCTGACCAGAGCCGGTGGGGTCCCTGGGTGCTGAGCAAGGTGACCCACTGACTTACATGCCATGACCCAGTATTGGATCATGATCTGAACTTTGAAAAATACTGGTTTAAGGGGAGGTCTGAAACCACTTCAGGTATAAATCTGGCATAAGGAGATTGCTATATACTTTATTTTTGAAGATTCAAGTGGTGGAATGGACATAAGTTCCTGAAACTTACTCTTCAGACTGATGTGATATTTACACACAAAAAACACCTTTCAAGAAGACATTCTCCATTAGTGGTTCAAATCATTTTGTTCAAAACCAGACTGAGATTGTATAGGTGGAATAGAATTTTACCAGGATGTAAAGATGGAACTGATCTTTTAAAAACCAATGGTGTACAGGGAATTAAAACATTTTTTGTGTCCCGACTCAGCTCATGGAAAGTTGCAGTAGCAGAAAGGTTATTTGTAAAATTAACAGTTATAGCCAATAGACAGACTACAAGCTGGAACCATTCTAATGTTTACAGTTTTGTAATGGCATGGAGCATAGAGCATAGAGATCATGGCTGAAATCCCTCCATTTAAGTTGATTTCACCCTATCTTCTCAGTACGTTGGGGGCTCGAAATGGAAGGCTGAAACGTATGCGTTCTATACTGCAATTATGCCTCTTACGAACAGTTTTAGGAAGACACAGTATTTGTGTTTATGGTAGCAGGGAGAGGGAGATCAATAAAGATGACTTTTAAAAAGTACATTCACTCACTAATGTGAAATTACCTTAGTACTCAATCTCCTAGCAGGAAGTCTCTAGTATATATATAAACAAACTCAGAACTCATGAGAAGCTAAAACATTTGAATGAGTGTATGAATGCATCCACTTTTTATTTTTTTCCTTCTCATTTTTTCTCTCTTTAACAGCCCTTCCAGACAAGGTATCTCCACATTTACACAATGGACATTTGGCTATGCTTTACTTGAAACAAGTTTCTACAGGCAGGCCTTTCACAGGTGAGTGCAATCTTGTCAGGTCTTGAAAGGATCAGGAAATCTTTTCTGAAAAAATCCTACCTCTTCATGAAGGCCTTATATTGTACCACTTGCGTAACCTCCCCAATATATATACATCATAACACTACATCTCATAAATAACATAAAATCAACATATTTCTTTAAAACAACGGTGAGACATTTGCAAAAATGCATTTGGTTTGTGAAGGGTCACTGAACTAACAATGGTACAATCTGTAAACCAGAAAGATGTCTACATGCTAAATTCTTGTGAGAAAGGAGAGGCAGTTTAAGTAATCTGTAAGTACCAGATCAAACCAAGTAATTCTTCCAAAGGAAAATGAGTAATTGGAAAGCTCCATACCAGAAAAAAAAAAGCAATTCAAAGAAAAGAGGATCTGAGAAAATTTGGGAAAATCTGTCTGTAAAATTTATGAATTCTAATTTATGTTATGAAGTTATTATGAAATTGTTATATCATGGAATGCCTCTATGTGGATGTAGAATCCACCATCTGCTGTCAGGGGCTGTCATACTTACTTAACAGACCAGGGACAATAGAGAGTTGTTAACCTTAAGGACTGTGCTCTCACCAAACTATAGGTATGCTGGGAAACCAGTTTGACCAAGTTTTTCTGCAGGGAGTTGGTGATCACACTTATAGTGTACAAGCAGAATAAAGTCCAGACCCATAAAATATATATACTTGGTGCTTTAATAGGGCCATTTCACAAAGATAAAACATTTATGGGCCAAATCAGCTGTGAGGAAGAGCTTAATCAGACAAATGTAAATGATAATTGGGAATCATTTCAGACTACCTTACTAGATGGATAAAAAACCAAAATCGAGGAAGAAGGCCATCCTGGTTAAAAAACTGACCTGTGAGAGGGATGGGAAGTGAAGTCAGCTATAATTTTTAAAAAATATTTGATAAATGGAACAAAGGAAAAGCTGATAATAATGAATACAAAATCAGAAGTTAGGAATTGTAGAAAACTTATAAGGGAAGCAAAGGGTCACAAGGAGAAATCTATGGCCAGCAGAATTAAGAACAAGGAGTGTTTTTAAAACATATTAGGAACAAAAGGAATCCTGACAATGGTCCTTTACTAGATGGAAATTGTAGAATTATCAATAATAATGCAGAAAAGCAAAAGTGTTAAATAAATATTTCTGTTCTATATTTGGGGAAAAACAGATTATGTAGTCTCATTATATGGTGATAACACTCTTTCCATTCCACTAGTGTCTCAGAGGATGTAAAATAGAAGCTACTAACTTTGATATTTTAACATCAGCAGGTCCAGATAACTTGCAACCAAGAGTTTTGAAAGATCTAGCTGGGGAGCTCGCTGGACCGTTAATCTTAATTTTCAATAATGGAGCACAGGAGAAGTTTCAGAAGACTGGAAAAAAGCTAATGTTGTGACAGTTTTTAAAAAGGGTAAAACGGGATGACTCAGGTAATGATAAGCCTATCAGCCTGACACTGATCCCAGGTTTTTGATGAGATTACTGGTTTGGTTGATGAAGGTAATGGTATTGATATAATATAATAGATTTAGACATCTCTAAGGTGTTTGACTTGGTACCATACATTCTGATTAAAAAAACTAGAATATAAAATTAACATGGCACACATTAAATGGATTAAAATCTGGCTAACTGATAGATCTCAAAATGCAATTGTAAATAGGGAATAGGGAATAGCAGGTGTGTTTCAAGTAAGGTCCCATGGGGATTTTGTTCTTGGCCCTACACTATTTAACATTTTTATCAATGTCCTGGAAGAAAATAAAAAATCATCACTGATAAAGTCTGCAGATGAAAGTTGGGGGAGTGACAAATAACAAAGAAGACCGGTCACTGATTCACAGCCATCTGAATTGCATAGCAAACTAGGCACAATCAAGTAATATACATTTTAATATGGCTAGATGTAAATGTATACATCCAGGAACAAAGAACATAGGCTATATGTACAGGATGGGGGACTCTGTCCTGGAAAACAGTGACATTGAAGAAGATTTCAGGGTCCTAGTCATTAATCAGCTGAACATGAGTGGATGCAAGGACAAAGAGAGTCCTCCAACCCATTTCACATAAGCCACTGACAGACATTGTACAATCATAATCCTTAATTATTACCAAACTGGGCTAGATTCAAGACAGTGACCTAGAAGTGGAAAGCTCCATAGCCTATTCCTAAATCCTCTGAGCCATCCAGGTGCCTCAAATTTGAGTTTAAATCTCTTCACTTTTCATAGGGAATTTATTAAGATCTAAGTTTCATTTTTTGTGTTGGTGAAAGAGACTTTCAAGAGCTTTCAAGCTTACACAGAGCTCTTCTTCACCTCACTTATTTTTGTCAACACCTTCAATAAACATATTATAAATATTTTCATTTTTATAAGTATCTGCTGACCCAGCATTCATTAACAAAAATAATAAGAATACATCACATTTCCCTTACTATCGCCCTGTGTATTCTGCAAATCCACAGGTGTTGAATTTGTCAAAGAATCCATCTGTTTTTGAAGATTTGTAATCCAGAATCTAAACTTTCATTTACCACAAAATTATGTTTCTTTCCTTTATGGCTGTAAAGTCCACCTTCAAAATGTAAACTGAATTTAAATGGATGAAGTGTTGTGTTCCTAAATCTTCAGAAATTCTTAAACAATAAGTTCTGAGAGGTGTGATCTAGCTTATTCATCTCAATGGGTTGTTAACTCTGAACTTAAAGATGACAATTTAACATCAGTGATGCTAACCATTTCCAGAGAAACATCTAGCTAATACACTTATCTCATGATCTAAAAATATTTCCATACCTTCTCACATTCCAAAAGCACTGGCGAGAGCTTGAGTGGAGAGACTGACTTGGTAGATATCATCAAGATGTGAGAGAATTTCTCAATTGAAATTTATTAAATATTTTTGATGTTTTTCTACATTTTCAAATATATTGATTTCAATTACAACATGGAATACAAAGTTTACAGTGCTCACTTTATATTATTTTTGTTATAAATATTTGCACTGTAAAAATTATAAAAGAAATTATATTTTCCAATTCACTTCATACAACTGCCAGAGTGCAATCTCTTTATTATGAAAGCACAACTTACAAATGTAGATTTTTTTGTTACATAACTGAACTCAAAAACAAAACTATGTAAAACTTTAGTGTCTACAAGTCCACTCAGTCCTACTTCTTGTGCAGCCAATCACTCAGAGAATCAAGCTTGTTTACATTTATGGGAGATAATGCTGCCCTCTTCTTATTTAGAATGTCAACTGAAAGAGAGAACAGACGTTCACACTTTACTTGTCAGATATGCTAAACATTTGTATGTCTCTTCATGCATTGGCCACCATTTCAGAGGACATGCTTCCATACTGATGATGCTCGTAAAAAAATCTGTGTTAATTAAATTTCTGACTGAACTCCTTGGGGGAGAATCTCCTGCTCTGTGTTTTACTTCCATTCTGCCATATATTTCATGTTATAACAGTCTGGGACGATGACCCAGCATGTTATTCATTTTAAGAACACTTTCACTGCAGATTTGACAAAACACAAAGAAGGTACCAATGTAAAATTTGTAAGGATAGCTACAGCACTCAACCTAAGATTTAAGAATCTAAAGTGGCTCCAAAATCTGAGACGGATGAGATATGGAGCATGCTTTCAGAAGTATTAAAGGAGCAACACTCTGATGCAGAAACTACAGAACCTGAACCACCAAAAAAGAAAATCAACCTTCTGCTGGTGACATCTGACTCAGATGATGAAAATGAACATTTGTTGGTCTGCATTGCTTTGGATCATTATCAAGCAGAATGACGAATGTCTTCTGGAATGGTGGTTAACGTATGAAGGGACATATGAATCTTTAGCACATCTGGCCTGTAAATATCTTGCAACACTGGCTACAACAATGCCATGAGAACACTTGTTCTCACTTTCAGGTGACATTGTGAACAAGAAGCGGGCAGCATTATCTCCTGCAAATGTAAACAAACTTGTTTCTCTTAGCGATTGGCTGAACAAGAAGTAGGACTGAGCTGACTTGTAGGCTCTAAAGTTTTACACTTTTATTTTTGAATGCAGTTATTTTTTTGTACATAACACTACATTTATAAGTTCAACTTTCATGATAAACAGATCGCACTACAGTACTTGTATTAAATGAATTGAAAAATATTATTTATTTTATTTTTCCAGTGCAAATATTTATAATAAAAATAAATATAATGTGAGCACTGTACACTTTGTATTCTGTGTTGTAATAGAAATCAATATATTTGAAAATGTGGAAAACATCCAAAAATATTTATATAAATGATATTTTATTATTGTTTACCGCACAATTAATCGTGATTAGTTTTTTATAATCGCGATTAATTTTTTTAATCACTTAAAAGCCCTAGTAATATCATTTGGTAAGCTTTAGGATTAAGTAGTTCGACCTCAGTTTTTCAGTGGGCTAGACTCAGAGGTAAATAGCAGATAAGTTTGTTTTCTTTCAGTTCTGCTCTATAAGTAACCTTGAAAATTGAATGTATTTGAGAAGAAAAAGGGTTGAAAGGAGACATAAAAGGATGTGACCAACTTTATATATTACTATTATATGGAGTGGCTTGACTATGATGTTTTATTAGATAATTTAGGACAAAAAATTCTAAAATGTAAAATTTAATTTCATGAAACTGATGGACAAATAGATGGGAGTGCTGTGATATTTTCTAATAAAGTTTTTACACCAGGTAAACATTTTGTTTGTGTTTATTTAAATACACTCTTTATCCAAATATTTGATGGCAGATATTTTAATTTAGCACCTCCTGAGTAGAAGCAGCTTCTTGGCTCACCTAGTAGAACCCTTTACTCTCATAAAACTTTTGCTTTTCCTACATGTAAAAATATTCTCCATATAAAACAGGATCATATGTTAGTTGATGTATCTGAAGAAGTGGGGTTTTTACCCAAGAAAGCTTATGCCTAAATATATCTGTTAGTCTTTAAGGTGACACCGGATTCCTCGCTGTTTTTGTGGACACAGACTAACATGGCTACCCCTCTGTTTGTATTTTCTGAATTAAACTTCGCTTTTATTAAACGTGTTGTTTACTAGCAACTCAACTGAGATTGTGAAATATTGCAATAAAGAGTTAATGTTGTATGGCAGCCAAAGTATTAAAGGTGAAAGCCTCTTTTTGCTCTCATACCAGTAATTAGAAAGATTTTTTTTCTCTTGCAGAAAGGTAGGGTGGGGAAGGAAGTGAGAGTTAATAAAATTTAGGTCATCATGTCAACGTTCTTCTACTTTAATTACACAGCTAAATATTTTTAGTAAAGTGAATGCTTTGTGTATAGATTTGATTGGTTGTTGTTATAGTGTTTTCTTTGTTGTTAAGCACCTTAACACTGGTGAAAGGGACTACATGAATCATGGAAATATTATAGATAATTTGGATATCACTTAAAGCAGTCATTTCTTTTTTTAGACGCAGGATTTTCAAGATAAATTTTCAGTGATTATTCTGTATTTCTAGTAAATTATTTAAAATCCTGTTTAAATTCCTTCCTCTTTTGTGTTTTGTTGCTAGGTGATCTGTTTTGTTTGGTGTACCAGTCTGAATGGTGATACCTCAGTATGTGATCAGTCAGGCGATTAGATTTGTTGACATCAAATACTGGCTTATATGGCTGTTGAAAAGAAAATCAAGTATCTTGTGTTTTGAATGCTGGCTTCATTTTGTGTAGAGTGGGTGGTAATGTATGTTTTAACAACCGATACGGTACTTCACTGGAAAAAAAACACCAATGTACAGTAGTAGCCACCATTTAAGGCAGGGCACTTGGTATGCTGTGAGTACACTGAGAATAATGTATCCATTTTTCAGGTGGTTTTCTTTGGCTTGAGAGATATTTATACCTTGTCCCTCTCCTTATTTCCTGGACTTATTCTCCCCTCCAGGACTGAAAAGTGGTGTAATAACTGCTGTAGACGACCTAAAGAACTTATCAGAAGCAAGAAATGCATGCAGCCCATTATAAGTTCAACCTAAACAAGTCCAGATACCCAGTTTGTCTTTAAAATTAAATTATTTTTTATGAAATGGGTAAAAGATCTATTTCAGAGATGTGTCTAAATAGGCCACTGCCCTAACGATGACTGAAATACAGGGGGTCAACATTTACACTACTATTTTTTCTTACCCTAGATAAGATGATTCATCCCTCTCATTGTTCATGTGACATCCCCACACCTGAATAAGCTTCTCAATAGGTTTCACTTCTTTTCACTAGTCTATGTCTCACTCTGTTTTCTTCTCTAATGTCCTTTTCTATATGCTTTTCCTACTGCCAATCATCACTCTTCCCTTGGCATTTTTATTCTTCCTTCCATCTCTACTTAACCCATTTCCCATGCTCTTCTCTACCAGCACCTCATGCCAGTAGTGTTATTTAACACTTCTAGCATCATATGCCAGTAACATAACTAACACTAGATGCTGTCTCTCCCATTCAAACAAGAGACCAGGTTGCCCTGGATGATCTAAATGTTGTGATGTCTATTTAATGCAGAAAATCCCAAATCCCTGACTCTGCTTACCCTTCTTTCTCTCCGTTCCCCTGACTTTGTGTTCTTCTCTTTTTAGCTTTATATATTTAAAATGTTTTTTTAAAGCTATTAATGATCTGCTGATCACACAGAGTTCTGAGCTGTTCTAGGAATAATTAAATGCCTCCATGTTTATTCAGGAAGTTGCACCCCAAGTGTATCTAATAGTTTAAGTTTAAAATAATTCCCCAGAGTCTCACTTGTTCTTCACACTAGAATATGGCCTTGCACCACATACTTTACCATTAGACGGATTAGGCCAGGGGTCTCAAACATGAGCCCTGTGGGCCGCATGCGGCCCGTGGAGTTATTTCCTGAGGTCCGCCATAGGCGCCAACTCCGTGGGTGCGCCAGCAATTTGTGGGTACTCTGCACCCGCCGGCAGCCAAGCTTCCCTCCCCCTCCATCTCCCCCCCGTGAGTGCACCACATCCCCGCTCTTCTGCCTACCTCCCAGTGCTTCCCGCCACCAAACAGCTGGGTGAAAAGACTGCAATATCAAAAATATTGTCCCATTTATCAATGCTTCTTTGAAGTAAGGGACATCAATTGCTGAGAAAAGTAATACATTCTTTAAATGTCTGGCTGTCTCCATCTGGCTTCTAAAACCTCCAGCTGAATAAATATGTAATGATATATAAATATTTGTGACATATTAAAATCTCCAGATGTGGGGACAGTATAAAATAAGTTGAATTTAAATACTAAAATAAATAACAGAGGAATTACTGTATTGATTGTGTAATCCATTTTCATATCTTTTTCATTAAAACTCTCAATTTTTTTTATATACATCAAGCTACCAGACAATTTCCAATCTGTTTCAACTGAATCCAGAAAATCCATATATCAAGATTCCTCACCTGAGAATTCAGGACCAGTTTGCTATGGAGTTCACAGGGCTTTGTCTATTAGTGCCTTTTATATGAAGATCTCAAATTAATTTAATGGGATCTCAATTTTCCTGTGAGGTAAGTACTATTATATTTATTTTACAGATGCGTAAACCAATTAAGTGAGGTTAAGTCACTTGCTGATGTCTCTCACTGAGTCTGTGGCAAAATTAGAAATAAAACCAAAAAATTCGATTCCCAGGTTTCTTTCTAACCTAACTTCAGTATGTAGTCAGGTAAAACAAATTCACACCTCTAATTCTCATTTCTGAAATCAGTCCTGTCTGTATTACTTAAAAGCTTTACAAATGCATAATGGTCCATAATTTAAGAAATCATTCTAATTTGGGTCTGCAATATTTAAATTTATTTAATAAGGCTCTTCAAGGAACTATACTTGACAGTTTTTCTAGTAAAGCTAGTTTGGATAATCCACTTTTATGTTTATTAAAAATATTTGTTACAGAAAAAACTCAAGAATTAATTTATCAAACATTAAGAAGGCAGCAAATAAAGATGGTTCAATAAGTAGACATTTATTTCTTTCCTTTCCTTTACAGTTTAAGTAGTCTTAAATTGCTTCTCATCAACTAGGTTTGACTTCATGTTTCAATGGACCACAAATTATATACAGGTATCTCAGAAGATCTAGATCAGCACATTTTCTTCAGGTGTCCTAAGCAATTCACTGAACAAATGAAAATTCACAGACCATTTTTTCCAACTCAAAATTAATTTCTTGGATGGAAAATGCTCCTGATTTCATAAACATCACAAGATTTATGATAATTAATTTCAGAGTGGCTATCTAAAAATCTGGACAAAGATATGCACTGTGATGCTGCTGGAGAAGAACAGAGGAGCAAAGAGTCTTTAAAACAAGCACTCCTTTATTTTCTTCTCTTTATATCTACAAACTGCCTTCTAACAGATATAGCATGTATGGTTTAGAATAGCAATCAGCCTGCAACTTCCCTGCAGAAATTCATTTCCTGTTCTCACATCCTACCACCATGGTTTCTGAATGCCAGTATGATCTTCCACCCTATCAACCTTCAGCGAATACATCCTTCAGATCTGACAAAATGAAGCTTTTTACCCACGAAAGCTTATGCCCAAATAAATCTGTTAGTCTTTAAGGTGCCACTGGACTCCTCCTTACTTCAGCAAATACCAGCACTCATAAATTATACTATTTAAAAACGTGATACCTTTCTGGTCCCAAGCCAAAACTACTAGTGTTCAGCTGAACATACACCAAACACTGCCAAACAGGGCATTGCATAATTAGTGATTTTTCCCATTGGAAGAAGACCTGCTCTATTTTAAAGAATAATCAAATGTTTAAAATGTATTCTTTCTTCTTACGGTTGCCAGTTTACTCCAAGCTTTTCCTTACTGGCTTTATAATTTAATTTTGATCATTTTGAATTTCATTTTGATAACTCATGAAAATTAAATTATCAAATTAATATGCATTTACTGTATTCCCATTTATTTGCATAGATGTTGATTATTGACTATTCATAGTTATTATGATCTAAATGCTGCCAACGTGGTGCTCTATGTCGTCTTACTCATCTTCTTTCCTCATCTTATGAGGGAACTCCAGCTTTATGCTAGTTTCCCAAAGAAGAAGGAGAGAGACATAAAAGATCTTTTTCATCAGTCAAGAAACTTCCCAAGATAAAAGACAAATAACTCAACCACCTAACACATATGTACAAAAACCAAATCTCTCTCTTTGAGAAGAGGAATATTCCAAACAGGCACTATTACTATCAATCATTCTGGTTTTGTACTGTTTCTTCTATCCTATCCTACATATACCATAACTATATACAGAATACCACAAACTGAAATGCTGAAATACAGTGTTTTCTTGCAATTTATGTGTCTCACGTCAATGAAAAAATACTATGAAGAAAAATATTTTAATTTCATATCCTTTGTCTTTTGAGATTTTCCTTTACTTTTGGGAAATGATGTAAATTCGTTTGAGGCATATCTCATGTTACAAAATGTTTGCCGCACCTCTCCCCCCCCAGTCTTTTTATTTGATCTGCAAGGTAACATGCCAGAAACAAGTCACGAGGATCTTGGTAAACCTTGAAACACTGCATTGCCTTAACATGTTTCACAATATTTTTCAGTTTAACTAGTAATCTTGTAGCCTATATTTTAATATCAGCATATGTATGCCAATCCTGAAAGAGGTAAAGAAGGGAAAAGAGCACAATTACTATTGTTTGGCTTTTCTGTGTATCCTGAGTATAGAACAGTATGGGCAACATTTTCAAAAGCACCTAAAATCACATTTTCAAAAGCAACCTAAATACTTAAGGTCTGTCACACTGCATTCTAAAACTCGCAGCAGCAAGAAGTCTCACAGCGCGGGTCTACAGACTTGAGCTCACACTATGGCACTAAAAACAGCTGTGTAGATGTTCAGGCTCAGAATATAAAGCCCAGGGCGGGAGGTGGGCTTCAGAGTCCAAGCTCCAGTCCAAGCTGCAACATCCACACTGTTGTTTTTAGTACTATAGCACAAGCCCAAGTATGTAGACCCAGACTTTGAGACTTGCAGCTGAAAGTTTTTAAAATGCAGAGTAGATGTACTCTTAGATCCCTAAGTCTCATTGACTTTCAATGACTAGGTCATTTTTGAAAATGGGATTTAGGCTCCTAAGTCAACTAAGCACTTTTGAAAAATGTACCCTATGTCTTATTTAATATGTGAATAACTGCATACATAATGAATAAAAATATAGCAAACCAGTTAGCAAGGCCTAGTTTTAAGTTAGTTTAACATTTAGGTGTGCTATTACAAACACATCTTAATCATAACCTAAGTTTCAAGAAAGTCAGACTAATCAGAGTATTATCAGTGTCAGATTCAAGGTTAAATACTTCAGGAATTCTCTTCAATCTCTGTTTTTTCCACTAATTTATTTGCATTCCCTTCTTTTAAAGATGAGTTCTCAGCTTCCAAGTATAAAGCTTCCATATTCTGCTTCACAGTGGATCATATTAGGAGAAAATGAACCCATTCCCTTAGATGTACTCACATTAAATATCAGAGAAAGACCAGTTACTTACCCTCTAGTAATTGTGGTTACTCAAAATGTAGTCATTATGGATCCCATTATAGGTGTATATGCACCTCATGCACACAAGACCAGAGATTTTCTTTAATAGCAGCACTTGTTGGGGTCATCTGTGCGTGCTGTATGCAATTACAGTAGAATCCACATTGATTACCTCATCTCAAAGAACCACAGTTGCTGTAATTTAAGTAACCTTTCTTCTTCATGTATGTGTCAGTGTGAATCCCACTGTAAGTGGACTAGCAAGCAGTGTCCTCCCTGGACAATGGGAATGAGTAATTTCAGCTGTGTTAGTCAAAGAGTGATTATATGCTGCAGAGACTGATAGGCACTCTTGTTCAGTATGTGTGCAGTCTCCTAAATGGAAGAGACACCTGCTGTATCCAACTATCAAGGGACTTAGCCCATCACAGGATGGACAGGGCTTGAAGCTTGCCGGTTTCAAGTCCACCATGTTATGTAATTCTATATGGAGGAGTCTATGTGGGGAGGGAGTTGTGTGTACACACAGGGGGTCTAACTATCAGTACTCAATTCAGATGGGTTAATACAAACACAGTGGCCATATGTTGAAGAATCAGAAAGCTTCTGAGGGTCTGTACAATCTGTACAAGATTTTGTAGAAGACTTAGGCAAAGCTAACAGCTAGGCATTCAGACACTTGCTAGGTTTTGTGGCTGCCCCTGGTGGTAAGAGGAAGCTGATGGAGGGTTGCAGTCATCTCACCCTTTATGCTCTTGTATGCGCACTTGAGGAGTCACAGGTACATGTGTGCCCCCAGGAGACACTGCTAGTAAAAATCTTTCTGCTCTCTCACACATGCGGTGGGATCTACACTGACACATTCTCAAAGAAGAATGTCAGTATGTTATATCCATTATCATTTCTATCCCTTTATACAAGGGCCTGATTATGCAACCCCTACTTCTCACTCCTCACACTGAAGTTAAAGGGAGTACTGCATGTGGAAGTGCTACTCAACATGACTAATGGTTATACAATTGGCCCTTAGTATTTTACTGTAAAATTCTGGGTAGCCAATTTCTGAGAGCACACACACACACAAAACAAAGCTGTAATGAGTGTTCATATTAAGACTGAGTTTTAAGAAAATATTACTTGTACGTACATTTCAAACATGAGTGTAAGGAAACTTCATATTTCACTACAGAAGGCAGTAATGCAAATCTTTGTTATACTTTTCACATCAACATACATCTCTATCTGCACCCAGATCCAAGGGTCTCTATCTGCACCCAGATCTATCTGTATCCAAGATTTGTTTTGACTTAGCAGCATTATGACATACTATAACTTCCCCAACGCAGTCTGCTGCTAGTGATGGCTTTTTAGTTTTTTTGGACAGGTTTTGGCAATGGAAAAAGAAACAGTTTTGAAATCCTCTGTGGCCGAGAAGAGCAAATCTAATTTCATATCATAACAGATCCAACCAAGTGGTGCAGAGAGTGACTAAATCCTACAAGTCAGTATATCGCCATGTAATGTAGAAGGAAGATAGTTTAAAAAAAAAAAGTGTGTGTGTGTGTGTGTGTGTGTGTGTGTGTGTGTGTGTGTGTGTGTGAGAGAGAGTGTAAAAAAGTAACAAGATCCTATTACTGTTCAGTAATGCCATCAGATAGTCTCAGTTTTGGATATCTGCCACATAAATTAACCAGCCATGGACTGAGATACATGCCAGGTTTTTCAGAATTTTTTTTAAGATTTGCATTCCTGAATTGGCATTGTTTCCCTGACTACAAGGCTATGTGATTTTTTGAAAGCTTCACCTTTTTTGGCATGTGCTGAACATATCTCTTATTCCACCTTGAGTAACTCAGTTTGATGAATACGAATTTCACAAGATTATAAAATGTTACTCACTTGTTAATTTAATAAAAAAAGTTTTTCAGAATAAACAACATGAAAAATTAGTTCAGAGAGTTAAGTATTTGATAAATATAGTTAAATGTCACTTGACCAATTTCATTCTAACTTTTTACATAAGAGGTTCTTGGGTAACACCAATATTTTCCTCTACGTCTTTCATTAACTTGTAGGCACCAAGAGGAAGAATTTCTTAAAAAAGAAAAAAAACTAAGCAGTCTGCATTAGCAATAACAATAAAGTTTGACATCACCCAGCTTCCTGATGCAGAGATATACCAATAGATGTCTCAGTGTCAGCAAGGAGGCCCAATTTATGACGTAAATTGAAGATATAAGACAATTATCTGCTGGTCCCAAGGGAGAGCTTTACAGAGGCATCAGTCCATCGGCAGCGGGTGCAGCCCATCTTTGAGGAGGCTAGCCCCCTCTGCCTCTTTCGCCCACATCCCCCTTGGGCTGGAGCCCTGAGCCCCCTGCTGCGCCTCACAGCCAGAACCATGAGACTTCCTGCACCCCTGCAACTGGAATAATGAGCCTACCCCACCTGGAGGACCCTGAGTGCCCTCCCCCTGTGGCCGGAGGAGCCCTGGGCCAGCTGCAGCTGCACCGCACCTCCCTAACCCCAAGCCACCTGAGAAATGCTGCAGCATGACAGTATCTCTTCCCAAAGAAGAACCTGAGGTTTTGATATGTTCCATGCAGGTTCCGGGCAGCTGAGGAGGTGATGTGCGCTACTCAGCTTCTGGGTTCATTAGTAATCTCACTAGAGTCCAGGGAGATTACTGATGAACCCAGGAAGCTGAATAGCATATACCATCTCTTCAGCCACCCCGGAATCCACATGGGGAATAATAAAGCAAAAACTTTCTCCCACCAAACCTGCAACCGGGCACCTGGCAACAGCTGCAGCACCAGGAGAGGCACTTATTATACCCTCTGCTCGTGTATCAGTACTTTCTGCCCATGACATTACCATGTCTGTGCTGGAATGGTTGTTTGCCTGTTGAGATAGCGTCTCTTACTGCTTTTTGGAAAAAAGAATGGTAAAAAATGTGCAAAGGACTGCATATGCTTCATGATTCAAAGACAGACGATGAGCAAAAAGACATATTTAAAGATGCTGGAATAGGTCTTTATGGGAGGGCAAATTCTGGCAGGTATAGAGCATGAGCATTCTCTGGAAAATTTACAGTCAAGATAGGATAGTTGAGAGAAGTCATCTGCCCATCCTTCCCAAAACAGGTGGCCTGAGGAATGGTCAGCAGTCATACAGGGCCATTTTAGGCTAGGGCAGAAGTGTGGCATATAATTAGGTAAGTACTCAGACTCAGCAACCACCCATAAACACAAAACCCCAATCCAGTGACAGGTGCACCTAGGTGCAGTAATCTGTGCAGGGGATGGTAGAGAAGGTGTGATTATACATTTTAATTGCCTCCTATCAGAATAAAGGAGCTTGTTAGTGCTGCTCTCACAACAAATATGAACACCTTTATAGAAAGTACATGTTGATCCAGAATTTGGCACAGAGACTAAGAAACTGAAATGTTTTTTCTTTTGTTTTTGCGGGCTAGAGACATAAGAAAAACTAAGGATTTGGGGACAGCAGAAAAGTGACATGGCAAAAATCTAGAAAGAAAGAAAGAAAATTACCAGAAAAGAGCATAAAATTCTGAGTTGTCATTTTTTAAAATACCATTAGCTGTTAATATTTTAAAGCCATATTATCAACCACTTCTGAGAAATTTATTCATTAATCAGAAGAAACTCTTCTGGGAAATATGTATTCAATAATGATTAGATTCTTGTACAAATTGTTACAAAAATAATAGTGTATTATAAACCACGTATTTGAAAATATGTGATTAACGTGCTAATATGAACAAATTCTCTAAAGAGCTGATTTTTTAAAGTCTTATTGAAATTAAATATTTTTCAATAAAAAAGAAAGCTTGATAAATTAATTTTAAAACTACTACAAAAAACAACACATGAAAAGTAGCACGAGCCTGATTAGAAATTGACAATTTGATTTCAGGGTTTATTCTAAAATGGGGGGGTACTCTTCACTACACAAATAATATAAATATATTTTTAAAAATTCAATATTTTTTCAAGAACTAAATAAAAAGCAAAAAAATGTAAGAGCTTTAGAGATTTCCAACAGCTTTTCAGATTTGCTGCTTGTATATATAGTGTTTTCCTTCCACTTTCCAGCAAGTTTTCTCAAACTCATGGTTTCCTCAGTAATACAGGTGAAAACAAATGCATTAACAAGTTCAGTCATTTCTATTATTTAGGTTTTTACTAATCTAAAATAATCAATATTATTCCTTACTGCACAAGCACTCAGTCTACCTATCTAAAGAAAAAAAAGATTATGATCTACCAATCCAGACTGCACAGTCAAACAGCAGCAGATTTCATAGACATAAATTAGTCCCTCTGCTACAAATCAGCTATATGTCTCATTCATGAGTTCCTATAACTGGTCTCTCCTTAGCCATGGAGGCTATTTTTAAACTTCAAAGTTAATCCTGTGTTGATCTGAATTAATTGCTGCAGAAGCTTCTCATTCTTTGCTAAGTAAAACTACAGAAGCCATCTAGAAAAAAATCTCAAATTCCCTTTCTTTTCTTTTTTAGACATGGATTCCTGTCATGGATTATTTCTTTACGTGGATCATCAATTTTAGGTTTCTATATATTAATGTTTGACTGTAAAGCTCTCTGCTGCTATTTTAGTTGAGTATTATCTTTTAGAGCTCTCTTCCCCCCACCAGACGATCAAAACGCTCAGAGTCCACTTGATATTATTATTAGTGGCCACATGCTACATAGGGGTGGAGGTGAGGGGTTTGTGGATTAAGCATCCGCAGAAGGTGGTGATGGGGGAGGGGAGATACTAACCCAAATGTACTGTGTATTGTGGTTAGAGAGCATGACTGTCCGATGCCTGCAGAGCTAAAAATTTTAGATGTAAAGCATTTTTAGGAACACATTTTTTACATCTATGCTATCACACCATAGTTAGGAAACAGATTAAATGGAAGAACAGGTAAAATACTGAATATCTTAAAATTCCCTTCAGCTAAATCAGGAGATAGAAATCTCCTGATTCGAGTTATTTTTAATCTTTCTGTAATGAAAACTGAGGTTTTATTTGAATTATAAGTAGATCCTCACTATCTAAATCCTGGCTATCCAGAATTAATTTCTGTTATCCACCCCCCAAATCCAAAAATTATATAGGAACTGAAACTCATTTTTATGAAACTCTGATTATCTAAAGGTTCTGGATGTCCCTGAGACATGAACAAATAGCACTTACCTGCATTGAAAATGCAAGGATTGAGTTCAGATCTTTTAGCTAGGAGAGGAAAGGGAAATGAGAAAAATATTTTATTTTTGAATAATTTTCTTAATTAGGATAGGATTCCATAGATGGAAAGAGAGAAGAGAAAGGAACAACTGTATTTTTCTTTAATGATAAGCCAAACTGGAATAGTTTATAAATAACAACGGATTAAGTTCATTTTAGATTTCTAAACTTTAAAAAAGCAAAAACTTTATCTCCAGGAGGGATTTTTCCCATTTTACGTAAATGACAATAACCTAATTCTGATTAATTCCAACAAAAACCCGCAATGTTGCTTCTTTCGATATTATTTCATATAGCATCATGCAACATACAGTATGCAATTCAAGATGGCAATTTATGTAGATCAAAAGCTGAAATTTAAAATTTAGGGAAGATATTTTATGGATATTTTATCAATGAAAATGAACAGTTTTGTTTTCAGATTAAAGTAAATATCAAGAACACCAAATATTTCTGTTAAAGAATTTGATATATTCAAGTAACTTAACAAGCAAAAATTAAAACCTAAACTTGAAATCTGCTGCATATAACAGCTACTATAGCTCTGATCAATCACTCCTCCTTGACTTTCAATTCAGAGAAATTCCAATAATGTCAAATGGGAGTCAGATCTGCCTTTCAAATAATTACGTTTTTTTTAAGTTTAAAGTACTCTAAACTCATTATCCCATAGCCAGAATTGGTGTTACATGTTCTATAAGATAGGGAAACTAAAGCAGACAAGTGATGGACCCAATACTTTTTTTGAGGTCAGTTTAGCCACTGACTTCAGCGGAAGGAGGATTGGGCCACAAGTAATTTCCCCAAGGCCACAGATATAACCTGTGTTGGAGTCAGGATGAGAACTCCAAACTTCACAAAATTACTGGAAAAAGACAGGAAGACTGTCAGCACAAGGTAGGTGATGGTATTTTTAATGTAAAAAAAAGATCAAACACATAAATAGTAAGACTTGCACCTATCACCACCCTGAACACTTTGTTTTTCTCTCTTGGTATCACTGTGTCTTTAAAAATCAGTTGAATCTAATCTGAGACTACGAATACTTAAACACTTTAATCATATGGTTACTCATAGTGTCATTACAAGGCAGAGTTAAGGTTGTTTAGGTGACCGAACTGTATATTTCTTACCCTAACATGTTTGTACTTCTTTCAAGTTTAACCTTAACTCTTGGACTTATAGCATTTGATGTAGGAATAATTACAATCTCTTATAATGTATTTTACCATAAATTACTGATATACTGTCAATAAGAACTCCATTTTAACATAAGTTTTGTCTGGGAATAAAAATATATTTCGTTATAAAAACAAAACCACATTTTAAAACCTATGCAGATACTTGCAAAGATTAATGATTTGGTTCACAAGCCAAAGAGCTTATTCTTATTTCTTCTGTCTGGGCTTGAACATGAACCAAAAGAAACTAGTTTGGCTGCCCAGGCCAAACTTCTCCTTTAGTAACAAGTTCAATAACAGCAGGTCCAAATAAGCACTTCTCATTCACTCTCAGTGTACATTCATAAAAACCAGATTTGGAGATTTACCAAGTACCCCAAAGAACAGTTTTAGCTGCAAATGCTTATAAAATATTTAGCACAAAAATGGTAAAAAGAACCCTTCTCTTTTCATTAGATAATAAAACAAAACACCAATGTTAACGTCATACTTTTAGCAAGTAATCCATGATGTGACTTGAACAAAACGGTGTCATTTAAATAACAACTTTGACCTTAACTTTAAAACTGGAATGTGACAACTGAAACAAACATTTTTTAATTACAATTATTAATTAGATGGGGTAGATGGACCAAATTTTGGGACTAAGCTCCTCTGCTGTGAGTCAAGCTTTACAAAGAAAATTGCATTACTGGTGAAAGTGTCAAGGAAATCAAGCTTTGCAATAAACTGGAGGCAAATTTCACACTTACCCCCCATGTGACTACACTTAAGTTGGTGGAGATGCATTGGACAAAATTTGGCCCTTGATATTTTCAATGTATTTTTAATTTCTTTTAATGAATATTATAAACAAAGAGAATTAGTTCTTTGCAACCAGCCAGCTCTCCCACAGACTACAATTTCAGAACAAATACTCCACTAAAAACATTTTTTTGGGAAAAAATTGCTTGTGCTTCTTGCACTTGTGCATTTTCCATCCACCACTTGAGAACTACAATGTGAATTTCACACCCCAATAAAATACAAAAGTATTTAAAAGAGTCATTCGGCCACTTCTTGCTCTAAGTCCTAAGGCAGACATTTTGAAACCTCTTCTCCTTCTGAATACCTCCCTTTAAAACAGTGGGCTAAGAAGAGATCATCCCTCTGGTCAGAGGTTTGTCATGGGCAGATTTCTGTCTGATTCAATAGTCCGTCTATAGCCAGCAACATGGACTTCAGCTTGAAACTATCTTAAACGTAGAATGAAAAGAAAACATAGAGCAGCTAAGACAGAGGCATAGTTTGCTTGAGTAAAGATCTTTCACCAGCTATGGAAAGACATAACAGGCTGCTTTATTGGCTCATCAGGTTGCTGGATGTGACAACTCTTGGAAGTACCCAGGGTTGTGAGACATCTTGCTAGCTCCTGCCCTTACCATGAGGAAGCCTCAGAGATGGAAGATGGCAGCCAAGCCTGGCTGCAATACACTGGAAGAATTTGGATGACCTTTTGCTGTTATGACATAATATCCTATCAGTTACATTTAAGGCTTTAGTAGGTGTTATGATTTTATATGTAACCTATTGTTTCCAACATTTCTATTTGCTATCATTTTAATTTCTATTCTTTGTTAAATAAATGTATCCTTGCTTTCTCTATAAACAAATCTAAGTGTTGTGTGTCACGCAGAGCTGTGGTATACGATGTAACTGGTAAGCGGTTGTGTACTGTTCCTTTGGAAACCACAATTCTGGTAATTCTGTGAGTGTCCCATGGATAAGGGCTGGACAGCACAGGGGTATGCTCAGGACTCAGGGTTCAGAGTGTGTCCATTTATCCAGCAGAGGGAAAGCAGAATCTTTGTGGGCTGAAAGGGGAGTGCTTATTCTGCCTGTGGCTGGTGGTTTCAGGGAACTGACCCATCAGGCACAGCTTCCTCATGCTACACGCAGGTAGTAGTGAGGTGCCTCACAACCATGGGTACTCTGGGAAGCGTCATATTGGGAGAGGAGTTGAAACAACAGGTAAAGCTGCTGGAGGGAATGGTATAAACACCTTCATAGGACTCAGGTTTCATCCCTTTCCCCCACACAACCTCAGAGACAGTTTTTTTTGGTTGAGACCTCAAATTTTTCCAAACTGGGTCAAGAGTAAGTAAAAGTTTCACTTGGGTACAAGCTGCTTACACTTTTTTTGGAAAAGTGCATTTTATCTTCCATCTGTCTAAGTAATCAATTGCCTCCAGCACTGCAGTATCTGAGCACTTAACAAACATTAATTTTAAATATTGTTTATTTTAGTTAATGTTTAACAACATTGTGTTTTAATTAATTTAATACATAAAGAATAAATACAAATTAACCAAAATACAAAAAAAAACCCACAGAATTTTGTACAGATCAACTTTGTCTGTCCCTTGGAATACTGGAGTTCACATTATAAGGAAAGAGAAGTCAGTGGCTACAGTAGATTACTTCATACAGCAGCAATTACTATTAATGAAAATCAGATTTCCTTCCTATAATTTGAATTCTCTGAAGGCATCTTCACCATATCTCCACACTCTTAAAGGATCCATTTGTGCCAGTTGTCAACCACAGCAGCCATTGACGTTTCAAAGTTAATTAGGGTGAAGGCATGCTGGTGCAAGTTAAGCTTTCAGTTTCTTGGGAATATGCCTATTTAACAAGCTCTGAGCAAAAGAAGAGACAGGTGAGCAAGTGTGGATCTGTGAATGAGATTCCTTAAGAGAGCACAGATTATATAATAAACTTCCTTTTATTTGACCAGTTAAAGCCTAGTGAATCATGAACTGATCACCAATAAAGCAGAAATAAAATAGCCAGGTATGAAATTTTTGCCTGAACAAACAAGCTAATCTCAGTGGAAGTATTCTTTACAGAGAGATGCTCATTGTTTCTTTGTACTCTTCCTTCTTTTTTGTGCTAGGTGCTGTACAACCAGAACAATGTGGGAGGGGAGCTGGCCCATGACTGGGGCTCCTAAATGCTACAGTAATATAAAATAATAATAGCTAGCTCCCATTCTTCAACCTAAAAACCCAATATTGTGACATACCTGAGGGAAGCATTGAATGTCTCTATCACATTACACAAAATTTTTGTTCCTTTGATATAATGATTAAAATACTGAACAGTTTGTATGTTTGAAATTGTAATAAACAGCTAGTGAACCTAGCATTGTTTTATGTTCATGGGTTTACCTATTTTGTTTCACTATAACATCCTATATTTGTCATCAGTTTTTGGATTATTTTCTTAGTTAAGGTCCCTGTCTCTCAAGACTGCCAAAAGAAATAACAATTGAAGAGGAGACAAGCATTAATCAGCCAAAGATCATGCTACAGAAAATGATAATCTATTTATAATACTTTGTATTTCCTTAGATCTTCTATCAGAGGATCTCAAAGAACATTATATATATTAATGAATGAACAGGTATAACCACCATTAACAAAACCTCCAGAACTATTATACAATTTCAAAAATGAGACTTCAGTGTTTTTATATTAATAATTTTAGTATACATACCAATCAAAAATCCCCCAAACCCATCCCAACACTACCGATTCTTACATGCCATAGTCATAAGTAATTTCAGAATTTACCTTTATCCAACAACAGTACAGGTTGACTTCAGGTATCAATACCATACAGTTGTTTTGTTTTGTTCCTTTATCCATGTGTGTGATTTTTTTAAATAAATAACCTAAAACATGATATTTATTTGACTAACTAAAATCCTGAATAAAAGCAGAACATAATTGTTTCTTTCTTATATAATAAATCAAGAAAAATGTGGTTGTAGCACTAGAAACACTCCTAAAAATCCAAGTGATGTTACATTTCTCACTAAATATATAGAAAATGTATTTTAATTTATCTGCTAAAATCAGAACTAATCATATGTGAGGGATATGTGCCAATGTTTTAAAAAAATTCAAGAGCAAGATAAAATGAATTAAATCATTTTAATATAATTTAAAACATAAAAAGCATACACCTACGGGGAAATTGTGAGTAATCCTTTGTGAAGAAATGGAATGAAAGAAAGTATTTTTAACCAAAAATTCTTTGTTGAATTACAGCTGTAAAGCATAGCGGATATGTCCAGTAATAAACATATATAATAATTACAAGTGGCTTCAGATATAACTATATTTGGAAAAGATACTTAGAAATAAAACTTTCTAGTGACTTAATTAGTGCTTATGTTTTAAAATAAAACATTTGCTTTAGTTGTTAGGATTAACATGTCTATTTTATAAGCTTTTTTTTTTTTAAAGGCAATTATTTCATTTCAACTAGATATTCAGCACATAAGTTAAGCCTTATGTGCTTAACTGTTGGTCAGGTGTGTTCCAAAGAAGATTTTTGTTGGCTAGATTTGGTATAGTTTCAATAGCCAACACAGAGTTTTGCCTCTAGCTATTTTGTAATGGAGCTATTTCATTAAAGAAGAAAGATGTGAGATCTTACATCAGCTTTTTGATCTCATGGAAGTGTCATAGTTCAAGGCTCTCTGTATTATAGTTGTGTTGCTTTAGTGTATTTGAGCCTCTCTTTACTTTTCCTGCTATTGAATGGGAAAACAGAGCAATATGCTCTCTGCTGTGCTATTTAAATATTCTGATAAGCTAAATAATGCTTTCATCTTCTGTACATGTGCAGTTTATCCAAAGACTAGAAACAACACTTACTAACAGGCTCAATCCCTAATTGCTGAAACAGAAAAACAACAAATTTATTAATCACATCAAATATTGAATTATTTTTATGTCAATTCAACATAAGACACAGTGAAATGAAGTCTGTGTTATGTAGCAAAATAAGGCTGGTAAGTCAAGATGTCTTTCAGAGAAATGGTTTCCACATATCACTTGGCTGTCAAGGTACCTGTATTTTGTCGACAACACTCGCATATGCAAGGCTTCACCTGCACAGCTGTGGCTTACTGTTTATCACTCACAATCCAAGCAAGGTCTCTCTGCTATCTCCCCCACCATCAGGGGAGAATTTAAAAAAGAGTTATTTCCAACAGATCTATTTCTGCGCCTTTCCCCAGTGTTTATGGATAATGGAGAAAAGAATAGCTTATCTCTAGGTACTGAGCCAGGGAAGGAAGAAATGAAACCCCCCTAGGTAACCTACCCTACATTGTGCAAGATTATTGAAGATCTCCCCCTCCCCCCATGCTCATCTTTGCATTGGGGAACTGGAGAGGCACCATCTTGGCCCTTCCCTAGAATGATGAGGGTAGAGTGGCCAGATGTCCTGATTTTATAGGGACAGTCCCAATATTTGGGGCTTTGTGGCCTGGTCTACACTAGGCATTTAAACCGATTTTAGCAGAGTTAAACTGATTTAACGCTGCACCCATCCACACAACGAGGCCCTTTATATTGATATAAAGGGCTCTTTAAACCGGTTTCTGTACTCCTCCCCGACGAGGGTGCGCTGGGATGACTTGTCATATCGGATTAGTGTGTGGCGCAAATTGATGGTATGGCTCTGGAGGTATCCAAGTGACACTGTGACCGCTCTGGAAGCAATGAACTCGGATGACTGGCCAGTAGACAGGAAAGCCTGCAACTTTGTTGTATTTCCTGTTTGCCTGTGGAGCGCTGATCAGCACGGTGGCGTCATGCAGTCCAATCCAAAAGAGCTCAGCATGGATCATACGGGATACTGGATCTGATCACTGTATGGAGACAAATTGTTCTATCAGAGCTCCGTTAGCAGAAGAACTGCCAAGCATTTGAAAAATTTCCAGGCTGCATACAGTTCCAGCCTCAGTGCTATGTGCGAGCACGGAAAAGCCAAAGGAATCAAATGGACGCTCATGAGGAAGGGAGGAGGTCTGAGGACTCCGCTACCCACAGTCCCGCAGTCTCCGAAAGCATTTGCATTCCTGCTGAGCTCCCAATGCCTGTAGGGTCAAAGCATTGTCTGGGTGTTAGGGTACTTTCGTCAATTTACTCCCCTCCCTATTGGAAGAAGGGAAAAATCGTTTCTTGACTTTTTCAATGTCACCGTATGTCTCCGATGCTGTGGAGACACGGTGCTGGGGCAAATAACAGCAGTCTCTCCTCCTTCCTCGGTGGCAGACGGTACAATATGACTGCTATCCATCTATCAGCAGCAGCCGGAGTGTTGGCTGGCCTCAGTGAGGTCGCCGGGGACTGGGTAAATGGATGATCCCGGTATTCCCGCAATGGTACAGAACGGACGGTACCGCCTCATCATAGCAAACTGGGGCTGAATCTGTTAGCCCCTCCTTCATGTTAAAGAAGATCTGTACTGCTGGACTATCATAGTAGCGGGATGCTGGGCTCCTCTCCCACCATTTAGTGTCTCCTGGCTTATCATAGCAGCTGGAGGTGCCTCTCCTCATTTTATCTCACTAAGTCAGTGTTTCTATTCCTGCTTTTTATTACTTCATCGCACAATGGGGGGACCCCGCATGGTAGCCAGAAGGGTTGGGAGAGGAGGGACGCAACAGGTGGGGTGTTGCGAGACACCCTTAGAGATGCAGCTCTCATTTCTGTGGGATCTGACACGGAGCGGCTGCGCTCTCTATCTGTCTCTAGTAACTCTGCCCCTATTCTAGGAGGTGACTATTTTTAGATCACAAAGGAGAGAATGCCGGGGGGTCATTCCCTTTTGTTTGCACCAGTGAAGGTCAGCCAGGAGCACCCCTGCGAGGCAGACAGCTCAGATTGACTGATAATGTCATCTATCACCAATTTCAATGGCAGCAGACGGTCAGACAGACTGGAACTGTCTCTGCTACTTGTAAAGGCATGAATCGTGCTGCGGTAGCGCTGCTCGCCTCTATCAGCGCATCCAGTCAACTGGTGATAGTGCAAAGGCAAAATGGGTTCATGTGCCATGCTATGGCATCTGCCAGGGCAAATCCAGGGAAGGCCGAAAGATTGTTCTGCCGTTGCTTCACGGAGAAGAATGAGTGAGACATTTCCCAGAAACACGTGACACTGTTTTTGCACATCATGCATTGGATTCACAGATTCCACGGGGGGGAGATGCGGGATATGGGATAGCTATGAGTAGTACCACAGTGCAATGCTCCAGAAATCGATGCTCGCCTCGGTACATGGACGCACACCACCGAATTATTGTGCTTTGTGTAGCCGCGTGCTTTCGACTTTATACAATCTGTTTTACAAAACCAGTTTATGTAAAATCAGAATAATCCTGTAGTGTAGACGTACCCTGTCTTATATAAGCACCTATTACCTCCCACCCCCATCTTAATTTTTCACACTTTCTGTCTGGTCACCCTAGATGAAAGTAGAGGAACCAAATGGCACACCTTGAAAGGCCAGTAGAAAGTAGGCACTGTTAGGAGTACATGGAAGTCGGAAGGGGAAGAAGAGATAAAAGTATCTGACCAACCCAGTGGAATGAGTGGCTTAGAATACTATAAATGGGGAAAATAGGAAAAAGCAGCAGCCCAGACCAAATCAAACCACCTTTGGAAGTTACCACTTTTCAGTTTTAGGATACAGAAAGTTTGCATGGTCGCTCAGGAGAGAAGATGGTGAATAATTTGCAAGGATATATGTCTAGAATATATTTTAAATGAAATATTCCCCCCTCAGTTACAGCCATGCAATTGGAATGACTTGGCAAGTTTGCATGGGTTTAACTAAGGGCAGAATTTGGCACTACATGAGCAAAAGGGTTATAAAAACCACGACTATGAATTCAATTACTAAATTTCAAACAGCAAATTAAACAACCTTATTAAAAGCAGGCTACTTCATTCCAAGAAAAGTGGTTCTTCACATTTCAAAAGAAAGAGTTAGTAAACACCTTAACTGGCCTGCAACAAATATTACATATATTCATGTTTCATGTACATTTTCCATTTTATTTTTCGTCTCCAAAAAATGCTGATTCATAAATAAGATGATGATATCCTTGCAAAGAGGAAACGATATGGTTGCTCAGTTTATCTTAATCTAAGCCTTGAAAAAAATGACAATTTTTTCTGAGGTCTCCCAGCTGACTTTTAGAGCCACAGTTTCAAAGGAGCGTGAAATGGGTGCACTCTGTACTTGCATGCTGTTCATCTGCAAACTCAAAGGACGTGCAAATAGTTTTCAAGGAACACATTTTGGAGTCTTAGCAGAATAATATTTCAGATGAATCTTCTGAGGTGTACCCACAACATTTTAGGTGCACCTATTTTCACATACTACAGGAAACACCTATAATTCTGCTTATTTAAAAACAGATACCTCACAGAATCATAGAATATTAGGATTGGAAGAGACCTCAGGAGGTCATCTAGTCCAATCTCCTGCTCAAAGCAGGACCTACACCAAATAAATCATCGCAGCCAAGGCTTTGTCAAGCCAGGCCTTAAAAACCTCTAAGGATGGAGATTCCACTAACTCGCTAGGTAACCCATTCCAGTGCTTCGCCACCCTCCCAGTGAAATAGTGTTTCCTAATATCCAACCTAGACCTCCCTCACTGCAACTTGAGACCACTGCTTCTTATTCTGTCATCTGCCACCACTGAGAACAGCCGAGCTCCATCCTTTTTGGAACCCCACTTCAGGTAGTTGAAGGCTGCTATCAAATCCCCCCTCAATCTTCTCATCTGCAGACTAAATAATCCCAGTTCCCTCAGCCTCTACTCATAAATCATGTGCCCCAGCACATTTTTGTTGTCCTCTGCTGGACTCTCTCCAATTTGTCCACATCTCTTCTCTAGTGGGGGGTCCAAAACTGGACGCAATACTCCAGGTGTGACCTCACCAGTGTCGAATAGAGGGGAATAATCATTTCCCTCGATCTGCTGGCAATGCTCCTACTAATACAGCCCAGTATGCTGTTGACGTTCTTGGCAACGAGGGCACACTACTGACTCATATCCAGCTTCTCATACACTGTAATCCCCAGGTTCTTTTTTGCAGAACTGCTGCTTAGCCAATTGGTCCCCAGCCTGTAGCACTGCATGGGATTCTTTCTTCCTAAATGCAGGACTTTGCATTTGTCTTTGTTCAACCTCATCAGATTTCTTTTGACCCAATCCTCCAATTTGTCTAGTCACTCTGGACCCTATTCCTACCCTCCAGCATATCTACCTCTCCCCCCAGCTTCGTGTCATCTGCCAGCTGGCTGAAGGTGCAATTAATGCCATCATCCAGATTATTAATAAAGATGTTGAACAAAACCAGCCCCAGGACTGACCCCTGGGGCACTCCGCTTGATACCAGCTGCCAACTAGACATTGAGCTGTTGATCAATACCCATTGAGCCCGACAATCTAGCCAGATTTCTATCCACTTTATAGTCCATTCATCCAATCCATACTTTTTTAATTTGCTGGCAAGAATACTGTGGGAGACCGTATCAAAAGCTTTGCTAAAGTCAAGATATATCACATCTACCGATTTCCCCATATCCACAAAGCCAGTTATCTCATCATAGAAAGCAATCAGATTGGGCAGGCATGACTTGCTCTTGGTGAATCCATGTTGACTATTCCTGATCACCTTCCTCTCCTCCAGGTGCTTCAAAATGGATTCCTTGAGTACCTGCTCCATGATTTTACTGGAGACTGAAATAAGGCTAACCTATCTGTAGTTCCCTGTGTTCTCTTTCTTCCCTTTTTAAAAATATGGGCACTATATTTGCCTTTTTCCAGTTATCCAGGACCCCTCCCGCTCGCCACAAATTTTCGAAGTCTCACTGTGGGTGGGTTTCATGTTCCTAGAGAAAGACTAGGCAGAACATTCCCAGTTCTTGAGATTTTGTCTTTGTCTCAGATTATGTCTTTCATTGCAGCTAACTCAGGCTTGTGTGTTTTGCCTCCAATCCCCCTCACATCCACACACTAAAGCATCTCACCCACGTTTAGTGGTACTTTAAACCCTGGCTAGCTGGCCCAGCTGCAGGTATAGGTTAAAATCTGGGTGCTGCTTTCAGTTGGGCTGCATTCTTTGGTAGAAAGAATGCAGGCTAAATCACTTGAGAACTGATAGTCCTCCAGTGCCTTTCCATAACTCCTTTGTGCATGTCCAGAAGACAGACAAGTTCTCACACAATTCACTGGGAAAGAATCAGAGTGGCTCAGCTTAATGCAGAACAAAGGACCTTGGGATATGTCCCCAGAAATCCTAGCAGCACACATGGATGAGTGCAGAACCAGTGAGCCCTACACCCAGACTAGGCTAATCCTGTTGACTCAGATCTGAGTGCCACTTTACCAAATTAACTCTACAGTGAAGACATACCATGAGACATCAGTAGTGATGATTAGCCTGAAATGTCTTAATTCTTACTTCATGCCATTACCCTAACCCTTTGTAAACTTTCAGTCAGGCAGGGGTTAGACTGGGCCAATCTGTTCTGGGTTGGCAACCACCAAGGAATAGCATGGGATTATCATCTTCTGGTTCAGAATCTAAACTTTCACTTTTAAATGATGGGCCAGTCTCTGATATCTGTACTCACACTGAGCAATACCTTATTCCTCTAGAAATTATATGAGGAGTAAAATAATGAAAGCAAGCGTGTCAGGATCTGGCCCTATATCCCTAGTCCTTATTGTGCAAAGATAAAGTTCAGATTTCTGACTTGAGTGTAAATTAATGATGACTAATGCAACCAATGTCTGCCTTAAGTCAGTGCAAACAATAGCTCTGATAAGTATGAACTGTCCTGTTCATCTCAGTGTGAATTCTGGAAACTACTTTACAGTTTTAAGGCTATGTCTACACTGCAACTGACAGCAATGCTGCTGTAAGGTATGCAGTGTAGTCGCTCTTTGTCAGTAGGAGAGAGCTGTCCTGCTGACAAAAAAAAACTACCCCCAACGAAGGGTCGTAGGTTTGTCGGTGGGAGAGTGTTTCTCGCCGACAAAGCGCTGTCCACACAGGCTCTTTTAATTGGTAAAACTTTTGTTGGTCAGGAGTGTTTTTTTCACACCACTAATCAACAAAAATTTTACCGATGAAAGTGGAATGTAGACATAGCCTAAGTGTTAACATTAACTACTTCCCTGTTGATAATGATCACACCAGAGAGGATCATGCTATAGTCTACACTAGAAATTTTTGCCAGTTTAATTATACAGATGTAATTTAGCTAGCAAAACCCTCTTAGGCCATGTCTGCACTCTGAGGACTATATTTCCAATGCCATACGTATGTTGTTTTGCCATCATAACCCCGTAGCATAGTCACAGCCTACAGCTTAGGAAGGGATTTTTCCACTGCTGTAGAAACACCACCTCCCAGAACAACAGTAGATAGGTTGACGGAAACATTCTGGCATAAGTTATACCAGTATAAGCATTTTTATATGAATATAACTGCATGTACACTATGGCGTTTACTGGCATAGCTATGTCCACAAAAAACTCATTAGTTATGCCAACAAAATTTTCCAGTGAAGACTCACCCTCAGTCACATCATGAAGCTCTGAGCAATTTATTGTGAATGGAATCTCATTTAGATGTCTCCTTTTGATATCACAAATAGGTGGAGGTTGGGGTGTGACTGGAGCTTGGGAGAATTGGGTTTTTTTCCAATCTGCCCTCCAGTGATGGCTGAGTGAAAACCATGTTAAATGAGAGCAGCAATGCAGACTGTGTCATTTTCAGGAAAGCAGTGCCAGTGGAAAAATCTAAAACAGACAAGTAGAACTGGTGTTAAAAAAAAAAATTGCATAGACTTTAAGGTCTTTAATCTATTCCAATTAAATACTCAAGCTTTTTAAAACATATTGATGCATAAGAAGAACCTTACCAGAATGGGCATAGGAAGGATGTTTAGCTCATTAAAATTGAAATCCATCACCATCATTAGAAGGAATTTTGGATCAGTCTATGGCATCACCTTAAACTTGTAAAATCTGGAATGGTCACTAGAACATGAAGCTGAAATTACTGTCACCAGCAAAATCAGCTTCTGTGTAAGAAACTTGACTCACAGGATCTGAATAATAGAAAATATTTTCCATCAACTTTGTTCAAACCATATCAACATCCCACCATGGAGGGGACATTGGTCTCTCAAGAAATAAACAAATGTTCTTGAGATGCGGATAACCTTGAATAGTAAAAGCAGCTGCAGGAAGAAGAGTTTAAAATACTAATTTCCAGTATGAAATTGGACAAGTTCAAATAAACCTGAAATGACCTAACCATATAACAGTTTAAAAAACACTAGGTGGATAGCTAACAGAAAACAACTCAGGACCCTATGCATTGCTAAACATTAAAAAAAACAAAACCAACCATTTAGTGAGACTAGAGAGATTAAATTGCTGCCATATCATGAGATTCTGTATCAAGGACATTGTTTCATAATACCATGAGCATGAGGTTGGAAATGCTATGGTTAATACACAGTATGCCCATGTAGGTACTGAAAATAGTAAAAACAGAAGCTGAGATGTCCCATTCTCACCAGATATGAATGCTGTCCTTGAAAATAAGGGTTCGGATTCTCTGTCATTCTATTCCTGCTCTAGGTACAGAGATGCGGGCATGTACAAAAACTTTGTGCTCCCTTTTATTCTGAGCCACACAAGGACCTATTTTAGCCCTACAGGTAATTTAGAGCCACTTCAGGGCTGCTCTAACTTGCAGTCTGTTTCACATAGTGCCACAAGAAAGAGAGACTACCTATATAGGTCAATTTCCTCTGACCGGGCCCCTACACTTAGGGTTGAGCACAATATTGGTGAAAAACTTTTACACCACTTCTATACTGGTTGGGGAGGCTCCCAGTACAAGAGATATTCTCTTTAAGACATCTTTATGCAGCGAGATTGTCAGACAAAGTGGCCTTAGTGTAACTGAGGATCATGCCAAAAGATATCCAAGTGTGAAATCTCCAGTAAATATAGGAATAGAAATGCAAAAGAATGACTGGAATCTTATGAGATTCCTTATCATCCATGATCCAGGTTTGATGCAAATCTATTTGAATTAAACAGGAAAGACAACCAGGATTCTTATAAGACTACAATTTATTAATGTTTCTAATTTGGAATTCCAAAACACACTGAATAGCAATGTAATAACAGACTGCAAATCAGTTTGCTCACCTCCATGAGATCCCAGATAAGATGACAATAGCTTGCCATAGGTAGGCCATGATTATTTCATGATTACTGAGATCTGAAGAAGCTCAAAAGCTTGTCTCTTCCACAAACAGAAGTTGTTCCAATAAAAGATATTACCTCATCCAGCTTGTCTCTCATGATTATTTCAAAGTGTTTTATGGATACATGGGGCTAGCCCAAAAGGCAAGATAAGCAATTGGTAATTCTGTTCCCCTATTACAAATCTAATATGCTTTCAGTGCTTAGGATGTATCCCTATGTGGACATGAGCAACAGCAAGGTTCAGATCAGAGAGTTTGTCACCTTCCTCTAGAAGAGGCATGAGGGTTTGTAGGATAATTCTGCGATAACATTCTTGAATATCTCTTTCACTAGATATTGACTCTAGTCCCTGAGTTCCAGAATGGGTCTCAGCCATCTAGTCTTTTGGGGTATTAGTTCTTGTCTTCTTTGTATCTCTGATGTAGATGCAGAACAACTATAATTTTATATTTAGTTGGTTAAACCAAATAATTGCTTCAGGAGTAGTGGAGTGTAATGCTTTGATGCCTCCTTGGTATTTGCGAATCAGGCACTGAGTCGTTATATGTTCCATGGTCTGTTCTGGGTGACCACGGATGCACGCTGGAGAGTTTTTAATTTTCCTTTTGTGCATCAAATATCTGCATCTGCCATGATTTGTGTGGATGAGGTTTAGGGTTGCCCATAAGTTTTGTGGAAGATCAAAGCCAGGGAAATTCTCCACCTGGTCTTTCACAAGGTGTTTGTGACTTCTTGTGCATTGCACTCAACTTTCCAAGCTTCATCAGGCTTGAAGTCACATTGTGGGAGGTTAAGTGCATGGATCCAAAATGGTTAGTAGTAAAAACCCAGAATAAGAACTCTTCTCTTGTCTTCTTTGTAACACAGGCGTGCTGGCTTTTTGCAGGAGGGATTGGATTTCCTGCAGCATCTGTTCCTGACAGATATGTGCCAGAAAGTAATTTTTCAGCAAAGGGAATTTCATGGGATTTTTTAATACTACTTCATGTAGCCCCAACCAGTGCTCAGAGCCATTCCAAGCTGCCCTGGGCAAGGGGTGAAAGGCTATTAGTTTTCCTCTTATTTTTCTAAGGATTTTTTTTCCAAAGTAATTTAACAGATTTAGCAATATTTTATAACTATCATAGAATCAGGAGGGACCTCAGGAGATCATCTAGTCCAACCCCCTGCTCAAAGCAGGCCCACTCCCCAGACAGATTTTTACCACAATTCCCTAAATGGCCCCCTCAAGGACTGAACTCACAACCCTGGGTTTAGCAGGCCAATGCTCAAACCACTAAGCTATCCCTCTCTCAAAAACTACAAAAAAAGGTCACAGTCAGTTACACTGAATTAATAGTTTGGGCACTAGGCTAATAATATTCAGTACTGCAAGTTTCTGGAAATCTTAGCAAAGTTCTGAAGAAGAACAGTAAGTTCCTCTTTATTTATTTTTACTGACTTATACTGAATGGCAAAAAATTATTGCTGCTTCAAAGAAGATTTATTTTCTGACATTAAAAAAACCCAATAATGGTCAGGTCATAGTTTCTATCTGAAGAGCAAATGTTAAAGAATATAGAAAATCTAAAATAAATATAAGTTTTAGGAGCTAAGTACACACATTACCTCCCAAGTCCCCTAACAATTCTTAACTTACTTTCTACTGTTGGAAGAAAAAATAATGACCTATTTACATGACTGTTGAAACTTGCTCTGTAATTCAGGTGCCAGAAACTGAAACACAGTAATGACAATGAATAGGTAATTAGTATCCATTAAAACAGTATATAAACTAGGGCGTTTTCAAGGCCCTAACATCTGGTTAAACCACCTGGAGGGATTTGGCGTCCTAACAAAGCATCCAAGATGGTGGTGACTTCATAAAAGTTTTTATAAATCACTCACAGACAGGCTATCAAAGGATACAACAAACCTTGAGTTTTGTGTTATATTTCATGACTTTAAAAAAAGTACAGTAGTAGAACCTTCTTTCACTCCCCATTCAGCAAAACAAAACAAAACAAAAAAAAAAGCTCTTCAAAATTGTCCCTTCCTTTCAACTCAGGAAAAAAAGTTGCAGGGGGCACTGGAAGGCTATGTGAATGCAATGTGCATGTGTCCTGTCCAAAATTCAAGTCTTCATTTCCCGTGGAAGCAACAACAGCAGAAAAAGCAGATGGCCTTTTCTTCACTTCCTGTTGCAAGCTACTGCAGTGAGCGCAGGGATTCCTCCTTATTCCTCCCTCTCAATAGAGAATGGCAGTTTCTTTGCTCCTTCCTTATTCAACCAAAGCAGAGGAGGAGGGAGAGCTGATAATCCCTTCTTAATGCAGCATTTAACACCTATCTGATAGACGATGATAAATGCTGCATTCCAAGAGGATTAGTACAGTAATCATCAGAGGTTAAAACTTCACTATGGACCATATCCTGAAGCAAACTTGACTACAGAGGCTGCCAGGGAGGTTCTTGTCTTTACTAGAGAATTTTACTGTTTGAATCAAGTTAGCAGACATGATGCTGATGACTATGTAAACGAGAGCAAATTGTGTTCAGTACTGTGTCTGCCAATTGTGATCAAACATGGTTGGGCCCACCCCTGACATCCAATTCTCTCTCTTTCCAAAACCATATGAAAAACAAAAAATCATGATATACTGAACATGAGGGCTTCACTCATCAGTGGCTCTGCAGTTTTACATCAATATAACTCCAACATTACTTTGGTGCAGGATTTAAGTTATCAGCCGAATCGGGCCCTCAGAATTCATAATCCATCTTTACTAAAACTCCAAATCTAGAGAATGGAACAGAGTAAAAGAGCCTTGATCCATGCACAAGTGACTGTGAAAGGAGGGATGTAATTCTCAGCTCCAGCCCCCTATGCACCTACACAGCCATTACCATAAGTCTAAGTTCTTCAAGACAAACACTGTTGCTTTACTATATGTTGGTTTAGTGCCTAGCACAATGGGACAAGTGGTCTCTACACACTAATGATATTCAGGTAATAAATAATCAATTATAACAATCAGCCATTGGGGCATGGGTAAGGAGGCAGTAGGTGTAAGTGAAGAAGAGTAACAGACAGTCTACATGGTGTTTTGGCCATGTATCTTCACTCTGGCCAGGCTCCTTTAGTGGAAGTTGCACAGACCCATCAAAAATCTTCTCTCATGTAAAAATTGGATGCAGTCCCCCTGCAGAGCTGCTTTTAAAGTACTTTTGGTCCTTATGAGGCTTTGTGTTAAAAACTGGGACATAGGTGCTTTGGCCTAGGAGGCAGAGCAGGCATCAAGTCGGGGAATGGAAGCGGGGCGGTCAGAGGTGGAGTCAGGACTAGGAATCAAAGCTAAGGATAAGAATTGGAGTTAGATACCAAATGCCAGAGCCAAGGAATGAATCAGAGTCAGAAGTGAGATCCAGGTTTGGTACCTGATGGTCAGGAGCTAGGTGCAAGGGCAGGAAGCAGAGACAGTTAAGGATCAGGAACAGAGAAGGATCAAGGTGGGAGCTAGGAACAAGGAGCAGGTATCAGAAAAGGGTTGGATCAGGATTACAGAAAGCAGGCGCTGATGTGGCAGAAGACAGCAGCAGCAGGAAGTCTGCATAAATGTTCAGACAGGCCACCCAGCTCACTTCCTGGTTTAATTAGCAGGTGTGAGCCATTCAGGCAATGACAGGTTTGGGTGCTTGACTAGAACTTCCTATGGGGTCTGAACTTCTACATTTAGCTAGCTGAAGCTTTGCCCATCTCCCTTGGTGACAATGGGGTGTCACAGAGCCAGGGCCCTTGCAGCCTGGTGTTCTACACCTGCACATTTGGATTTTTACAGTTTGTAGGAAGCCTAAGAATTTGCCCCCAAATGATTAACTGAACCTTGGAGACAAGATATTCAATTTTTCATTCTAAAAAAGAGTTAGATATGAAAAGCCTCATTTATCCTAGCAACAATTAAAAATAAATTAGATCATGTCACTGTTTGTATATTATTTAGGCCAGAGTTTAGCACAGGGGCCTCAAACTCAAATGACCACGAAGGCCACATGAGGACTGGTGCACTGAACCGAGGGCTGCATCACTGACACCCCCCTTGCTGTCTCTGGCCTTCCATTAGGTCCCACCCCTGGCCCATCTCTTTCCATCCCTTCCCTGCCCCAATCCAACACCTTCCCTGAAGTCCCCACCCCAACGCTGCCCCCAGGGGTGCAGGTGGTGAGCAGGGTGTGGCAGGGGGCTCAGAGCAGGGTGGGGTGCAAGAGGGTTAGGGGTGCGGCAGGTGGCTCAGGGCAGGGAGTGCAGGAGGGGTGCAGGATGCGGCAGGGGGCTCAGGGCAGGGGGTTGGGGTGGCAATCTATGTTATGAAGACAAAAAGTATAAAACACAGTAACACAAAAAGCAGGTAACAAGTAGTGGAACAAGTGAATAGTTTCCCCTACCTAGGAAGTCTAATAACAGTTGGAAGATGCGATGAAGAAATCCAGAGACTGATAGAACTTGCAAAAATACGTATTCAAAAACTTCCAAAGTCCTCTGTCTTGTCCAAAGTTAAAATTGCATATCTGCACTAAGTTCTACATATGGTCAACCCTCCTGTGTAGATATGAGAGCTGGACACTAAAAGGAAACAGAGACAACTCAGAGAATTCATGTTTTGATGTTATAGAAGAAGTTAGCTGGATAACCAAAACTATGAACAATGAGGTGAGGAGAAGGATGAATTTTAAAAGAACAACTCCTTGAGACCCTTGGTAAAGAATAACGTCTTTCTACAGACACATAGCTCACTGACCACAGAGTGACTTGATTCCAGCACTCATACTATCAGGCAAGATTTGTTGTTTTGCCCGCCTGGAATCCTCCAGATCTGCATTCTGTATGTTAGATTGCAGTTAAGGAGCTTGGAAAGGAGCCAGAGTCAGTATAGTAATGTTAGGGTGACCAGATGTCCCGATTTTATAGGGACAGTCCCGATATTTGGGGCTTTTTCTTATAGGCTTTGTGGCAAATTGCGGGCACTATTATGATGGGTCTCGCACTCTCTTCTTTGTGGGGGTTCAGCACACCATTTCTTGCCCCTAAATTGGAATATTAATTGCCCCACTAGTGTCCTAGAGGAGAGGAGTGGAGAGGGAGGGACCTGGGCCCGCCCTCTACTCCAGGTCTCAGCCCAGGGGCCCTGAGGATAGTGGTGAACCACTTGAACTGACGGTTCCTTCCCCCGGGCTACTTCCCTCTCCTGCCCTTCAGCTTGTGGGGGGCCTCCTGCCCTCCCTCTACACAAGCCAGGTGCCCTTTACCTAGGGTCTAGGACTTCTTAGCCCACCACAGCACTCCTCCAAACTTTCCTCTGCTTCCCTTCAAACTATTCTCTGCTCCAGCATCAATCCTTTCGGCTCCAACTCCCACACTATCTGACTGAAGCAGGGGGGTTTTATCATGTGACTGACTGCAGGTGGTCTAATTAGCTTCAGGTGCTCTAATTGGCTTCAGGTGCTCTAGTTAATCTATAGCAAACTTTCTTCCCCTTACAGGGAATAAGGCTCCCTTCTAACCCTCCCCTGCTGCCCTCTGGCCATGCTGTATCACAGGCTTTTATTACTCCCCCACCTCCGTCCCAATTTTTCACACTTACTGTCTGGTCACCCTAAGTAAGGTGGCCTGTAGCTAGGGTACCAACGCAGTAGAGGGGCAGACTGCATGAAAGAGGGGAAGTTGTGCTTGCCTTCAGAGGCTCATGTACTTAGTGAAAAAAAAGCAGACTCAGTGAGAACGCTTTTTCAAAATTTATTTTTATTAAATAAGAACAAATAAGATGCAAATTTTGTGACTATTCAGTATGAAAAATTTAGGCATTCAAAAACTTCATAGATGCAGAAATATAAAAGAATAGCTCTTAACATGTAAACACCGTGTAATGTAAAATCTCTTCAAAACTATTGAGTATTTCAAAGGTTTTCAGGTGACCAGTCTATCTTGTTTCTGTAAGTCTTTGCAGGTGCTGGCGTTTGTACAGCACACTTACTTCATGCTTGCCAAAAACCTGAATACAGAGTAACAATTTGAGAACATAGTTGCCATTGTTGAGTTCTTCTCACATACGAATAAGCATCAGGCATAACTGGTGAGTGACACAGTGCATGTAAGGTATCTGCTTATTTAAAAGCATTTGTACACCTCCTTAGCACCCTGACCTAAAACTTTGGAAGCTTCAGAGCAAGAGCATAAAGTATTTTGAGGGTAAAAAACCAGTTCAGGGAAGTCTTTCAAATTTGTTGTGTAATATCTTCGGTAGTGAGGCCATGTAATTGGGCTACTCCAATAAGTCTTTCTTGGCATTGCCATCAACAGAGTAGTGAAAACAGTGGACAAATTTTCTACATTTGCAACATCCCTTGTAGTGTCATATTTCAGGCAAAGGAGTTTGATGTCATCATTTTTCTGAGTATCTTCAACAATATCTTTCAAAACTATCTTCTTCATAATATTAATGATTTCATTCTGAATTCCAGCAGAAGTGTACTTTGCATTTTTTGGAACGATTTTCAAAACATCCTTGAATTTTGGATCTTGTCCTGCAGTATACTTAAGTAGGTACACGAAAATTCCTGATTAATTGTTCAGAGTAAGATCTAAGTCTTTGAAGTTTGAAAAAGCTACTGGGGGGAAGCTGTTCTAGACCTGATTTTAACAAACAGGGAGGAACTCGTTGAGAATTTGAAAGTAGAAGGAAGCTTGGGTGAAAGTGATCATGAAATCATAGAGTTTGCAATTCTAAGGACG